>NC_050575.1:18653-344706 GCF_011100635.1 Trichosurus vulpecula | reverse complement strand
CACCCATTCTTTCAGCTGCTTAGTAGAATGATATTTGAGGCATTAATATCTTTTTATTTGTTTCTGAACTTCTTTTATTAACCTAAATTTTTTTTATTCAAAACAAAATTCTCTGGGGGAAAATATAAATGTTGGAGAAAATCTTTGTACTGAGATATGCTTCAAAGATAATATCAATCAAATATTTTCTTAATTTGGGGAGTTTGGCATATTGAAGTCAGTTTTTCTGATTTTGTATCAGCAATTTCACTGTACCTAAATACAAGCTGCTAGGAAGAAAGCTTTCTTCATTTACAACCAAGACATGTGCACAATCTTTAAATGTCATGTATCCTTCAGAAATATTAGTTATCCAGGTGATGTCCAATTTTGCCCATCTAGTAAGTGTTAATTATCTCGATTAATTGTACTAGAAGCACCATTAAAATGGCTCTCAGCAGGTGTTAAGGGCTATTCAAAAAAAATGGAAGGTAACACAGAAACTAATGAAACCTGGACTCTATTTTCTACAATGATTTTTAAATAATGAAATATCAAAAATGAGAATATTTTAAGTTACTTGGATAGAAAATTGACCAACGGTAAGTTAAGCAATAAATATATAACATGTTTCTCAGTGAAAGTTGTACCAAGCCAGGGTGGGGGGTGGGGCATGGGGTGTTGTATGTGTGTGTGAGTGAAAAGTTTTTCATCTTATGGGGAATTAGGATGCTTTGTGGCATCTGAAGCCCATAGAGGATTAAGGATTATATGTGTGGACTACCTACAGCACTTTTCTTAGTTTTGGATTCATTAAGCACTTGTAGAATGAGTAGACTCTTAGGAAACCCTTCCTCTTTGAGGTTAGCATCTTAAGGAAATAAAAACTTGATAATGTGGAGTGTTATGGTTGCAACAAACTGAACTTAAAATGAAGACTCTTAAGGGGAATTGTGAACATATATAAATTTGAATAGTGCTATGTTACCCAAACTGAGATGAGTTTTTTTCTGAGTTGACTTTTTAGGTTCCACGTGTACCAGTGCATGCACTTGCCATGGTTGTACCTCCCCAAGAACCTGACAGAGCTCCTCAAGATAGCTCCCCAACAGTCTTGGGAGTGCAGAAAGGTTAGTATTTGAATTTTTTTTCAGAAATAATAAAATTTTATCATATAGTTTATTGCTGAACTACTTTAATAAACTCTCAGATAGTGTTTTAATCTTACTTGGTATTCAGCATTAAGAGTCATTTCGATGTCGCAGATAGAGAACCTAAGAGTCTGCAAAACCTGGATTCTCATCCTACCTCTATTACATATTGGCTGTATGATTAAAAATCATTTAATCTTTCAGTGCTCCGTGGAACTTGATAATACTGTTAAGTTGGAGAACAATTTGCATTTCTACATTGGTATAAGGAGTTTCCTTCTTAGTTTCCTAAGTAATGACACCCCTGGACACAAAAAAGAAAAAGAAAAGGTAGAAATGTAGGGGAAAAGTAGAAAGAAAAGTAGTAGAAAGTAGAAAAAACATAATGCCAAGAAAAGTAACTGTCTAGTATATAACTGCTAAGCTTAGTTGGATGTTTACTATAAATGAGTTAAACCATTCTTGGTTGATTATACTAAAATTTGTTCGGTATTTTTTCCACTTTTAATTTTTTGGTTAATCAGCTATGTAGTATGATGAAAGAAAAATGCATTATTGATCTTGCATATTCTTAATATTATGAATATGAATTCACCCTGGCAGATGAGAAATTTGAGATTTACTTTCTTTTGCAAGATTGAAATAATGAAGTAGCTTGAATCTGTATATGAATATGTAAACCTAGAAGTTTGACTATGGGAAAATAGATGGATAAATCCAATTAAGTTACAAGAGATGGGATTCTATACACTATTTAAAGAACATGTACTTACGGGCTCTGACATTTATTTGTTTTCTGCAGTGCTTTGCTTCATATGTATAAACTTTCCAATCTTTATCTGTAAATGTGTTGAATGTACTTGTTTGTTATAAGGGAAGGTTCTTTTGAGGAGAGTTATTGGAAGGTAAAAGTAATGTAAAACAAAAAAGGGAAAGAGCATCAGTAAAACATTTTTTAAATGTTATGAGATTTTTCTGAAATAGGTAAAAGTGGTTACATTATAGGATGTTCCAAACTAGAAAAAAAAAATTGTAATCCTGCTTCAGGATATTTGAGGTAATGCCTAGGTGTAGTTTAAAATGTGAAATCATTTTATGTTTTATGAGTAGATCTTACCATTCTGATGATGCCCTAATTTCTTAAGCAGAAAAATAGATATGGGGAGACAGATAGCAACAAAAGAAGATGCTTTTCAAGTCATGTGGATTTTTGTTGTTAGCATAAAGAACTTCAAAAGGTTTGACACGGCTTTTCCGCTTGTATTTGGGAGCACAGGCTTCTTCATCAACCTCCTTTCCAATACTTTGAGTTTTTCCACTTGAACACTGCAGTAATAGAAATTTTTGGAAAATACGTTTTTTACCCAAGTAATAAATTGCAGATCAAATAGAGACTCCATTCATTGCTAGCTGACTGTTTTTAGAGGATTTAAATTGAAATTCCTCTGTATTTTTTAACCACTTAACACATGTTATAGGGGAAAGAACAGTACATTTGGAGTCAGAGGATTTAAGTTCAAATCCTGGCTTTGCCATCTATATGCCCTTGAACAAGGTACTTCATATCTCAGGGCCTCAGTTTCCTCATTTGTAGAAAGGGTTTTGGACTAAATACCTTTTAGTCTCTCTCTAGCTCTAAATCTATGATTGTGACAGAATAGGGTGATTCTATAGTTACTAATCAACTAGGACAACCATTGCTATTAAGAAAAAGACATTTGTATATTGGGAACAAAGTCATCAGAGTGAAAACACAAATAAATTAAAAATGTCCTAAGTATACTTGGAAATGCACACAAGAAAACCTTAGGACGCTGCTGTTGAAAACAAAAGTTTTTCAAAAACTGATGTACATAGAGGTAACCTGATTTTTGCTAGTTCATTGAATCACTTCTTTTGAATAGGAAGTACCACTGCTGAGTTGAATGAAAGTAAAATAGTCTTCCTAGAATGTTCTTTATAAATCACTAAGCCAAAGAAAGTTAATTGTCTCGGTCCTAATGTCTAAGTGTAGGTTCAAGCATAATAATAACCACTTGAGCAAAACAAAACTTTTGATGTTACTTTGTAGTGATCCTGTTATATTCATACATGTAAATGTACCATAGGAAAATGTATTACCAGGAAAAATCATTTGATAGAAAATACATGATGGTAATAGCTTGCACATTCGGAAAAGCTAGCCATATATATTCTTAATTTGGGGAGTTTAGCATATTGAAGTCAGTTTTTCTGATTTGTATCAGCAATTTCACTGTACCTAAATGCAAGCTGCTAGGAAGAAAGCTTTCTTCATTAACAACCAAGACATGTGCACAAGACTGTAAATTGTCTTTTCTCACCTAGTAAAATCCTTTATCTCAGTTTTCTGCACTTTCAGTATCTTCCACTTTTATTACCTGCTTCCCAAAGTGTCTCAAAGGAAGTTAACTTCAGATGATAAAATAGCTCTTTTGTCCACTTTTCCCCCTATTTTAATCAAGTCCATAAATTCCTAGTGTTTTATCTCATCTTCCAGAACGCCCCTTCTGCTCTTCTGTTTTAGGAATCATGCTTTCAAATAATTCTTTTTATGCTTCTTTATCTAGCAATCTGATAGGTTTTAGTATTATCCATGTAATTATCATTTATTCTCTTTTTCACTATTCTTTCACAGTTCATGTTCTTTCTACCCAGGTCCTCTTTTTTCCCCTTATTCCTCTAATTTAATCATTTTTTCCATTCCTTTTCTACCTAAATATTTAGCGCCTAATGATTTAGCGTTTTATCACAGCCACAACATTACTATTTACACATGAACAGCTGTCTAAAAATGACATTCTTAGTTGAAGGAATTTTTAGTGTTATCTGTTTTTACTACCTGGAGATTAGTTTTACTACCCAACCAGCCCTATAAAAATGTACTTGCGTATATGTAAGAGGATTACCAAACTCCCTTAAAGACTCAGTAAGATTGTTAGAAGGATATTGCCAAATACTCTACAACACTTTTGCCTTCCAAATCCTGACAGCCATATTCTTTGGCATTAAGTTTTATGTATGAATGGAATCACTTCTTTCGTTTTACCTGTTTACAGCAAGGTCTGAAGAGACATGCTAAAGGAACAAACTTAACTTTCATCTATTGAACGTACTTTTGCTTTTAGAACTTGTCACTTACCAAATCATAGGAATGGTATTTGGCTTCCTCATTTAAAATGTGTGCTTTGTTTGTTTTTAAAATGCAATACACACATATTTATATTTACATAGACTCAAGACCTAGATAAGTAAGGTATATAAAGTTCAGGGCCAAGAATCTGACATTTATGGGAGCTAGTAGAAATGGAGCAAGTGAGACTATTGCCATAAATGTAAAATATTAAGGGTTTAAGACATGTTACCTTATATGACTGAGTGTGGGGAAGATTTGCTCTTGAAATCTGTAAAGAGATAGGATTTTCGTTGAATTTGTTTGTGACATTTGTTCTTAGGAAATTAAGCTCCCCATTTACAATTCAAGGCTAATCTGAACTATCACCTAAGACTTGTATAGCTCTTATGTTAACAGTAAACATATTGTTATTTATGATTGTGATTTTGGATAATAAAAAAAGCAAACAACTAAGCTTTTGTCACTTGAAATAATTTAATGCTAAACCTTACATTCTAAAAAAGTCTTTTTTCAACCATATTTCCCAAAAACCAAAGCCCAGTGTTCTTAATCTGCATGAATCTCTTAATTTGCTCCTGACAAATTGTATCTAGTTTCAGTAATAGGGAGAGTAGTGTAAGAGTCTAATGACAGACTATAAGTCTGTCTCCAGAACCATCCTAGCTAAATATGTAGAGGGTCATCACCAAAAGATGGCTATCAGGTAGTGATTTTTATCTGGCCACACCAGCTCAAGAAAGAACAGCTTATTAAAGCATGGAGGGTTTATAGTCTCTAAGTAGGAGTGCTCACACCATTGACAACATAGTACTTTGAAGTTTGGAAATAAAAAAAATAGATGAAAGAGGAAGTGAAAGGAAGATAGACATGTGAGTATTAAGTTCAGTACAGAAAACAGAGGAGAAGCGTTGAGTCTACCTTAATGTGTTTCCAAATGGTATTACTTTTATGATATTACAAACTCATACAAGAAGATTAAATTTATTTTCAGTTAACAAAGTGCAATTAACAAAACACATGCAGGAAATGGGGCCTTCATTGTTTGCTGGTGTCCTGCAAGTAGTACCTGCATAACTACCAAAACCTAATTTGTACATGAGTTAGTTGCCAACAGGAAGCTTATATTACTTTCACTCAGGCTCATTCCTTGGAAAATAGTATATATATACTGCTACATATAGTTGATGCTTCAGTCTTTAGAGATATCACATTATCTCTTCCTAATCTCTATGTATCTTATATCCTGGGAACCAAAGATTTGAATTGGAAATAATTTCTAGTCAAAATTGTGATATTTGGTTTGGCATGCTTATATAGATGCTTTCATTAAATGCAATTTAAACAATAGGCAAAAACGACAAATTGCATCCATTCTTTTACAGTGCGTTGAGCTGGCACTGCTCACTGACTCCAAACACATCTCATTTCAAAATCTTTTTCAGAAAGAAAGTTATTCTTAGGTGGCAAGGATAGTCATACTACCAATAAGTGTATGTATCACATGCTGCTCATATCTGTTACAATTTTTTCTTGTTACCTACCATTTTCATGGGAAATTTTGGGAAGACGCTTTAAATCTTCGCTGTGGTTACACTCCTAAAGAAATAGTAGCACCAGTCCAGATTTGATCGGAACTACCTTAGTTTAGATTTATCCCTTCCTTTTTCTTGTTGTGTGTACACAGCTCTAGTCACTTACATAGATCAATTTCAATTATCTTTTATTCTAAGCTTCTTAAATGAATTTGCATTAGCAAGATTGACAGTGCCATTCCGATCTGTCATTGACCTCAAAGTTCTAGGCTTAAAATGGAGTATCACCTTATTTTGACTACCAGTCTTCCCACCATTGCTTATTTGTAAATCAGAATTATATTGCAGTTACACAAAATTATTTCAGAGAGCGTAAATGGCTGCAGGAATCCTCATGCTTTGAAGAATTTCTAAATTCACTGACTGATGTAAATGCCTTATGTGACTAAAGGTTATGTCCTAAATTTGCTCCTTTTCAGCTCTATTTAATTGTCACTCCCCTGAATTTACATAATCTAAGTAATACTGTGAACAAATAGTAATCTATTTCCCTTTACCTGTTAACAGCAAGGTCTGATTTAGAAGCTTCTATGGAATCTTAAGAGTAGTAATTGTTTTAAAAAAGTGTTGCTCAAGAAATTTTTCTTTATTGCTGTGTTCAACTGATAATCTGAAATTGAATGCAGATAATGATATGTTTGTCTGAAGGTTATTTTTAATTTAAAATTAAGCTTCTTACAATAGTTGCATTGATGTGTTGGGAAAGGTAAGAATATGATAGTCACAAAAGAAGAGCTAGCTTATAAGGGACAAAGTGTTAGATACTTTCATACACATGATGCAGCAGGTGAACTGGGTATAGTATTGGAATTTCTTTAGTAAGAAAACAGTTGAATTCTCACTTTTCTTTAGAGGTCTCGTCACTCTGTTATTGTTCAAGATGTGTTAATGCTTCCCTCATGACCTTATATTTTTCCTTTGAACCTAAGAACTGTTGAGTGTGGTTTGAATATATATTGCCTCTAAATTTTAAATTTTTAAGTACTCTGTTACTCAAGTGACTAGACACACTGACCCCAATCAAAATGAGCCATGAACTATTTTTGGCCAATTCTTTCTAAACAGGATTTGTTTTAATTCACTTCGAAAGGAGCTTTTTGATTTGCGTTATAAATCTAAAGTATATTTTTTCTATTTTGTATCTAAATGGTAGGATTTTTAATTTTTTAGCAGCCAAATAGACATGATAGAAAAAGAGGAAAGGGGGAAAAGATGAGGTACCTACCCAATTTTAAAAAAACAATTAATACCTATATCATCAAAGTTCACTTGTTTTAAGCACCACCCATAAAGCTGAGGGATTATAAGAATGTTATCTAGCTCTCTCAAAGCCAGAACACCAGTGGTTCTCTTTCAGAATGAGTTTGTCTTCTCTCCAAAATAATGACTTCATTCTTTCTGAATTGTTTTCTTTTGATTGCCCTTTGAATGCTGAGTTGAATGGTGTGGTATTTGTAGTATCCAAAATCAGGGAAGCTGCAGTAAGAAAAGCTTAAATATTAGAAAGATCTGCAAGGATAAAACATGAAAAATTATGATCACGATGTGATTCATCTTTAAGAAGAAAAAAACGGATAGCTTGGAAAACCCTCACCAGAGCTGTACCCACAGAGTACTATCTTTTTTATTATCTCTTCTTATTAGAAAACCGTTAATGCTGTTTTAAAGGATTTAACAGATTTGCTAATAAGCCCATTAGGCAAATTTCTAAAACAGGACTGATGATGATTTAGATTTGATGCTCTTTGAATCCATTCTAATAAATTCAGTTTAAGATTTATTTAGTTCAAAATACTGTTGCTTAAGGCATTAAGAATTAAAATTCAGATCTCAAAATTCGTCACATGCCAGTTTACAATGTGTTGTAAATGAGCATAGATGTTAATCTACTTAATATTAACATGACCTTTTTGACATACATTCTACAGCATTAATAAGGGTTTTTGTGGGGGGGGGGGTCTGGGAAGGGGTGGCTAACTTTTTTTTAGCATGGCACTTTTTCAAACATTTTTCGTGTGCTTAGGTACATCCAAGCAGAAGTCAAGTTCCCTGCAGGTAGCAGATCAGGATCTACTGCCATCTTTTCACCCCTACCAGCCTTTGGAATGCATAGTAGAGGAGACTGAAGGCAAGCTGAATGAACTGGGACAAAGGATTAGTGCTATTGAAAAAGCACAGCTCAAATCGTTGGAGTTAATTCAAGGTGAACCTCTGAACAAAGATAAGATAGAAGAACTTAAAAAGAACAGAGAAGAACAAGTCCAGAAGAAAAAGAAAATACTGAAGGAACTGCAGAAAGTGGAAAGGCAATTGCAAATGAAAACACAACAGCAATTTACCAAAGAATACTTGGAGACCAAAGGTCAGACAGACACATCAGTAGCACAACAACAGTGTCCTCACAGAGGTGTCTTTCCAGAAGGGGAAGGAGACGACAGTATCCCAGAGGATAATTTTTCAGCGTTACCTCAGGTTGATGCAGTCTTAGCTAAAGAGGAAGATGATGATAATGAGCAACAGTCTCCACCACCTGCAGAACAAATTGATTTTGTCCCTGTCCAGCCTTTACCGTCTTCACAGTGTAACTTTTCTGGTGACTTAGGTTATAATGGGACAAATTCTCTTGAACTTCAGAAAACATTAGGTAATCAGCAGAATGTAGGACAACAACAGACTGCTGGACATGGGCAGGGACTGTTAGTTCAAGAACCAGATGGACTAATGGTTGCAACTCCAGCACAGACGCTTACCGACACTCTTGATGACCTGATAGCAGGTGGGTTAAGAAATATATCTATCTATATTTACATATATGTACATATATAAATTTTTTTTGCTTTAACTTGTGTGCTCAGCTTCTTTACACACACCCTCCAAAAATATACCTCTTGATGTTTTTCAATTTGGAAATGTCTTATGTATAATTACTCATTTCCTTGTGTATTTTTGGAAGGGAATATTATTAAGTTTAACAGCACTCAAACACAAGATTTTTTTATTTTTTTCCTCTCCTTTTGTCACTTTGCAAAAATGAAGAAATAAACATTGCTAAGTTCCTTTGTTGGAGATCTCTGGTATATCAACAACTTTAATAACTTCCTCACATGTTTGTATGATATCTTAGTTCACAGGGAATGAGCCATATTTTTAAAGAAATGATGGACTCTTCCATATTTCTTGTGGAAATTACCATATGTTTATCCTTTATCCATCTGTTATTTTACTGTACTATTTTTTTTTTGTTTTTGGCAGGGCAGTTGGGGTTAAGTGACTTGCCCAAGGTCACACAGCTAGTACATGTGTCAAGTGTCTGAGGTCAGATTTGAACTCAGGTCTTCCTGACTCCAGGGCCGGTGCTCTGCTCACTGTGCTATTTTACTGTACTATTTATTTTTTATGTTTGGAGTCATAATGTAACATAGTCTTTAGTTAAATTTGCTTTTAATTTTGTTGACATAAGTTATTGTGAGCTTTGCTATTTACAAAATTAAAGTGCTGAAGAGTAGTCACAGTGTGATGGGTTGAAGATTCGAGGCTTCCCCTGCATTAAATATCTCGATGAAAATACCCCAAAATGTACATGGAAGGGCTAGCAATCTACACTTATGCTTCTCTGTTTAATCATTATCTGGAAGTGTTAACTTGTTGTAAGCAAATTAGACAAGCTTACTTTGCCTTTCATCGTCTTCCTAGCAAAGGGGGAAACAGGACAATTAATTGCTTCCCTTCCTAAGGATAAGGAAAGGACCCTCTGAAAGAGCTAACGTGGCTTTTGGTAGTACAGTAGGGTCAATTCAGGAATAAAAACCCACTTCAAATAATATTCAAGAGCATGCCAGATATTGGTAACTTAATTCCAACATTTTCCCCCTTCTGTCATTCATTGCCTTTTGTTCTTCTTACACCTCCTATTCCCTAACTCTAGTTTTCCGTTCTGTTTCCTTTGTGAGATCAACCGTTTTTTAATCTTGAGTGGCATTATCGAAATGTGATTCTTTAAATTAGAAATTTTTCGCTTTTGAACATGAGTTATTGGCAAGCAGTCAGTTATGTTTAGGATTGTCTATAGTATTTTCTTATAATACCTTGAATTACGTGCATCACCCTGCAAATGAGGCATATATTAATTTTTTAAAGGGAATTAAAAAACAGTGAAAATCTTCCAATTATTGTGGTTTATAGTGTTATGATCCTCAGTCTTTAATTGTTGTGTGATTCCAACCCACCTCTCAAATCTATTGTAAATTTTAGTGATGAACATGAATAAAATCTCATTGTTAGTTTTGAGCTCTCGTTTGGACAAAAACAAATCTTGGTCTGCGAATGAACTGTGGTGATGATAAAACTCTGGTGACTTGCATAATACTTCTAAAATAATACCTCTAAAACTACGGGTTCCACAGTTAGCATTAGTTTAAAGAACTACGATTTCCTTGATATGGGTACTCCCTTCATTCACAAAGATCATAACATCTCTATATGCCTTCAATCAGTCACTGTAAATAATCATCTTACAATGAACCTCTCTGATCTTAGGTCCTGAGGTGACTAAATTTTCTGTCCACTTCTGAGAGAGCATGTAGGGAGAGAGGGAGAGAAAGAGAAGTAGGGAAGATGTGGAGGGGGAAGAGGAGTAGAGGAAGAGAGAAAAGGAGGGACAGAGAGAGAGAATGTAGTGGAAAAGTACTGGATTTAGTCAGAAGACCTGGGTTAGACTCCAGATTCTGCTTTTTTTTTTTTTAACTACTCGTGTGACTTTACTTAAATAAATCAATTAACCTCTCTGGACCTCAGTTTCCTCTTCCAAAAAGTGAGTCAGTTAGGCTAGATGATCTCAGAGGTTCTTTTTAGCTTTGTGGATCTTAGTGCTTAGCTCACATTTTAAATATCCCACATCACTAGTCAATCAGTTGTATGCATTATGGAAGATTTTCTAAAAGGACATGTCAAAGTCATCAAATTGATGTTAGCATTTTAGAGTATTTTTAAAACTTGAAATTTTTAAAAACTTAAAAATTTGTTTTAAATTTGAATTGAATAAAATTTGTTATTGGAATAGTGAATTGCAAAATTATAATCAGGGCTTAAAAAGTAGGTTTACAAAACATTTTAATTCTTGTACATATGCAAATACTTCAGCCATTTTATTAAATAAAATTGATGTTTAGTCATAATTCGAGATCTGACTACCTGTCTGTGTCATCTCTACAGTAAAGTATTAATGCTAGTTTTGTAACATCTGCAAATAATTTTTAAAATTACCTTTACGTAAAAAAAAATCATTATTGTATTAAAATTTTTCTTCCTTAAGGAACAGGAGCAAGAGGCAGCATGGCATAATCGATAGAAGCCGTCCTCTGAATCAGGAAGTACTTAGGTTCCAATCCTCACTATGTGACTCTGGCAAAGCACGTAGTCTCACAGTGCCCAGGAAATTCTAAGACTAAATTGCAGAACAGTTGTGGCTCTGCTTTTGTGGAAGGAGTTTCCTCCCTTGAGTTCCCTACACTAATTAAATCACAAATCCTGACTTCCCCAGATTGAACTTTAGTACTTCATGCTGAAAACATTATTTTACCAATAGTCTAACTTGTTCTGAAATCTTTTTGTAATTTTGGTGGAAAAAATTGAAGTCAACAAGAAAGGTAGTGTTAGATAGGAGCTCTTTCACTTTGGTGTATCAAGTTTTTCAGACCAGAATTTTTTAATTTCCGAAACAAAAAGCCATTTAAAGGCACTCAATTTTTAAAAAATTAAATTCACAATTATAAATTATCCCTCATTGTCTCTAGTATAACAAACACCACTTTCTTAAGTTTATCTTTCTATTACAAATAGAATAACTGCACTTCAATGATTAGTTTACTCAAAGAAGCATTTAGATAATAAATTCTGAATGTTAATTAATACTACAATAATTTAGTAATAACTGACCATTAATATAATGCTTTAAATGCATTGTCTCATTTGATCAACTAATATGAAAAATTAAAGGTAAAAAATAGCCATTTTCAAAGGAAAATGATAATTCATTTTATTCAGTTCCACCTTCATCATTTTTAATGCGTTAAAGTCAATTAAATTTAACATCTCAACTTACGTATTTGACTGCTATAGCCTCCCATTATTTACACCAACCTGGATTAGTGTTTGACATAGTACAAGTAGTATTATAGAGGCAAAGTGTGTCATTTTTCAATGGAAAAGATAAATGTAAATTATAAGTGAATGAATTTATTTGAAAAAATGTAAGCTAAAGAGAAACTATTGGGTGATTGTAGGATGTTGTTTTGAAACAGTAGCATGGCATTATTATAAAAGAAAGATTGACTACAAGCAAGAGAGATATTTTGAAGTAAACTTAGAGGATATAGGCCATATCATAAAATAGTCTACATTTTCTAATTTAATGGCATTTTGGATAACTTTTTTTTAAAAGGTTTCCTATGTAAAATGTTTAAGTGTATATGACATCAATTTGTTTCTATTTATATTAATTGGTCAGTGTATGTGGCACAATATTGGAAGCTAAAAACAAATTACCAATGCTGTTTACTTTGGTTTGTGGAAACTTGATATGCAGAAATACAACTTGAAAAAAATAAATCAGGAATGGGTTTTATTTAAGTTTTCTTGTATAGAAATAGCTTGGTTTTAAATGAGAAGCCCCATTCAGGCAAACATTTACCATAATTTATTATGTAAATCACCATTTCAGAACTTGACTATAATACAAAAGCTAGGTTTAATGGTTTTCATTTCAAGGAACCTATCGTAAGTGTGCTCTGTGACTCTTATAATTGTCAAGTATAGATGGATTTGTATTTACTTTATGAATATATTAGTAGATTTGAATGGGTAATATTCTTCCATGGTTCTACTTTAAGGGGAGACTTTTTTGTCCATGTATGGCTTACTAAGGTGAATTTCCTTAATTTCATAAAGAAATGGAGTGAGTGATAACAGTCTTCCCACATTTCTACACTTTAAAATGTTGGTAAATCCTTTGTTGCTCTTGAATTAGATTTTTATTATTAGTTACTGATAATATTTAGCTAGGAATGAAAAAAAACCTTAGGAATCTTACTTGAAATTTTTACCTTTCTGATAACATTTTCTTGAAATATTTCTTGTTATTCCACATGTATTTTAATTTTAATTTTTCATTGTTAATGCTTTTTAAGTTTTTTGTGGACCTTTGAGACTTTCAGCAGAGATGTTTTAGATATTTCCTGTTACTAAAGGAAAAATATTTCTTAACTAGCAAGGTACAAAAGGCAGAATGCTATTAAAATACTAGTCACTTATATGATTGGAGCTATTGAATGTTAGTATGTGTTAATTACCAAAAAAAAGAAGAAGAAGAAAAGCTCTGGAACAGCTCCTGTATAGCTGTAATATTGATCAAAATGTCTTAATGTAAGTTTTAAAACATTTCTTCACACTATGGAGAAGTATAGCTTGAATAAGCAAAATTCCTTAATTATTTTTAAAACTTTATTTAACTATTAATAAAAATACTCTAGATTCATACAATGTTTTGTAGTGCTCCAGGGCATTTAATGTGTGATCATTATTAAGTTTGGCAACAATTGTCCAGTAGATGAAGTGGAAATTATCCTCACTATACAAATGATGGCACTAAGAAGTTGTGCTAGAAAAGGCACCTTTGTTCTGGAGCACAGACGTGCGCCTACCTTCCATATAGAGAAGTTACGACATTTAGAAAGCCTCCAAAGAATAACTGGCATGGAACCTTTTAAATGGTGACAGACTACCATATATTTTACACTCTGGTTCAGTAATTATTCAGGGATACCTCAGAATGAATGAATACCCTGTGGTCATTTTTATTAGTTTGATTTTAGACATGGAGTTCTTTTTAAATTATTTCTAAATGTCTTAAATAATAAAAATCATGATACTTTGCTAATTATGTAAAAACTATTCCAACTTTTGGTTTTTCTTCTAAATGACACTTTTTAAAAAGAATGAGCCATAATGAGAATTTGCCTAATAGCTGTAATTAAGAAAAATAATACTTTTCAGTCCTTGTCACAGTCAAGGGAGTTAAGTGCAGATGATTGCACTTAGGCAGCGTATTATGTAAGCTGACTATGGTGAAATGTTTATTTTAAAAGTAAATTTGTGGTATACTACATAGTATGACATACTGTTAATCCCTCTTCCTTTTAGGAGAGGAATTCAACAATATGTATTTTGTTTTTCAGCTGTGAGTAGCAGAGTGCCCACTGGGTCCAGCAGTTCTTCTCACACTACAGAGTCCCCAACACCTGAACCCTGTTCACAGACCCCAAGCAGTGCGGCTTCCCAGCCAGCGCTCCCTATGTACCCTTCAGTTGACATTGACGCTCACGTAAGTAGATGGTTTTACTTAGATTCACCTTGTGCACTGAGATTTCAGTTTGGGAATTAGAATCACAATTTTACAGAATTTTGCTCACACAGATGCCCCATATCTCCATTTGAATAGTATTTCACATAAGAAATATTTAATCTTTTTGCTTCTACATTTCCTAGACGGAGAGTAACCATGACACTGCATTAACGCTTGCCTGTGCAGGTGGTCATGAAGAACTTGTGTCCGTATTAATTGCACGAGATGCAAAAATTGAGCACAGAGACAAGAAAGGTAAGAAATAAAATCTTGGTAATTAGTAAATATCAGCTCATAGTTCGCAGAGAAAATAGCTAGATTTTCATCTGAGCAATAATTGGCTGAATAAGTTTTATCTCACTTTTGAAATTAAGCAAAAAATATTTTACCCATGAACATCTAAGGTCCTCTGTGGTCCCAGTAAGCAGCTTTTCAAAATCACTGTGTACCTAATTTGCAAGAAGTGAAACAAGTTATAATTTTCCTACTCCAAATCTAATCCAAAAATACAGCTCAAGAGGGCATCAATTCTGAGGGTTCTTACTGACTTAGAATTGCTTTTTCTTTCTTTTTTTTTTTTTTGCATTATGTGATGGGTGTTTGTCACTAACAGAGTCAATTTAGTTTATTGTTTAGTGCCTCTCATAGAGTAATGACCATTATTTTCACTGAATTGAGTATAATAAAATAGATGAGGGGAAATGCTCAGGAAATAATTACTCTTTTTGGCTTAGGTTTTACCCCACTGATACTAGCAGCAACTGCTGGGCATGTTGGAGTAGTGGAAATTCTTTTAGATAAAGGTGGAGACATAGAAGCACAGTCTGAACGCACTAAGGACACCCCACTTTCACTTGCATGTTCTGGTGGACGTCAAGAGGTAACCACTTTTAATATTTTACATAGAATTTTGACTTTCTTTATAAATACACATTTCTGTCATTTTAGCAGCATGCAACGGAAACTGTTACACATATTTCTACATCATTTGCTCTGTTAAAGAATGTGAGAAATATGAAATTTTCATGCTTGTAGGAAATGCTGTATGGTAGAGTCCACAATGTACATCAGCTTTTCTCTGTATATGAAACCCCAAGCTTCTGGTATTCTTCCAGTTAAGATCTTATTATTAACTTTGAAATAATCTTTCAGCATTTAACCAGTTGAAAAATTAACAGGGTGACATTTTGCTGATGTAGTAGTTTCGAGTTTCAAGGCTTTAAATCTATTGGAAACAATTTGGGTGCTTTTTCTGATCTCTAGAGATCTAAGGCCTTTTTATGAGGCTTCCCTTTAATCATAATGTCACAAATTTTGATACAAAAGTTCTAGACCCCAGTGTTTATTTTTTCCTGATGGATGAACCCTTACTATAAACTTGATTTCTCTTCATTCCTTACTTTCCAGGTAGTTGACTTGCTGCTGGCTCGAGGGGCAAATAAAGAACATAGGAATGTGTCAGATTATACACCATTGAGTCTAGCTGCATCTGGGGGATATGTGAATATCATCAAAATTCTGCTTAATGCTGGGGCAGAAATTAATTCCCGGTAAGAATGGTTCATTCACAATAATTCTGAATGGTAGCTGTCATCTAAAGTCTAAGCCGTCTCTCCTAAATGTTTGGATGCATGGTTTTAGATTAAGTCAGCCAAAACTCCTCTAACAAAAATGCTTAATATAAACAGTAACACACAGCTTGTTTCTTATTTTGCTGCTTTCAGTGATCCATAATTTCAGTAGTCTTTTTTTTTAAGGGAAGGGGTGTTAAGTTAACCATTGGCTGGGAGAGTCACCATTTGAAATTTTGTCTATAACTTTGGAGTCAGAAAATAAAACAAAGTTGTTTTTTTTTTTTTTTCCAACAAAACATTTTCCTCTTGTGTCTTTTGTGCAGGAAGTTTTCTGCTCGCTGAGATTTTTTTTTTTTTCCTCAGGACTGGGAGTAAACTAGGCATTTCTCCTCTCATGTTGGCTGCCATGAATGGGCATGTTCCTGCAGTGAAGCTGTTGCTTGATATGGGTTCTGATATTAATGCTCAGATAGAGACTAATCGGAACACAGCACTTACTCTGGCCTGTTTCCAGGGACGAGCAGAGGTAGTCAGTTTGCTCTTGGACCGAAAAGCAAATGTTGAGCATAGAGCAAAGGTAAAATATTGCACCTTCGTAACATTTCATATTGCTTCTCTAAGAGGAAAATAACTTTAATGTCAGATTTAATGAAAATTCTTTTTAATTGTTCACACTGGTTAAAATCACTTTGTTTCCTGTAGTGACAGAATTTGGGCGAAGACATGCTCGAATAGTAGCTTGGTAATCCCCCTCCCCCCAATTATTTTATATTAAATAGAATTTCTGATGTGGAAGGGAGCTTAAAGGCCATCTAATTCTAGCCCATACCTGAACCTCTACAATATAACCTGTAAGTGGTGAACTAGCTTATCCTTGAAGACTTCCAATAAGGGAAACCCACTGCTTCCCAAAGCAATCCATTCGACTTTTGGATAGTTATTATTGTTTTGGAAATTTTTCCTTTTATCAGGCCTAGATATGCCTCTTAACATTTTCTTAAATGCTGGTTCTCCTTCTCCTGAACTTAAAACCAATACTCATATGTTAGATTTGGAAAATGTACCATAAATCAGTCCATGTTCCATTTTCACTATTTGTGGTGTTATATTAGGAATAGCTGTGAGGCTTCTTGCCTTCTCAATGGAAGGGA
Source organism: Trichosurus vulpecula (assembly GCF_011100635.1). Lineage (NCBI taxonomy): Eukaryota > Metazoa > Chordata > Mammalia > Diprotodontia > Phalangeridae > Trichosurus > Trichosurus vulpecula. The sequence goes on along the minus strand of NC_050575.1, from coordinate 327,707 downwards.
GAGGGGGTAGACAGAGAGAGAATTTGGAACTGAAAATGAAAAATAAAAATAAATATTTTAAAGAGAAAATGGAGTAGAGATGCGAATAATCACCATATTTGTGGGTCATTTCATGTTAGGAAAGCATAAGGTTTATTAACTGATTCCATTAAGTGAAAATCTGGGTTTTGTTTTTCCTTGAGCTGTATTTCCATGGTTAGATTTCCTAGAACTTGAATTAAGTTAGTTTGGTGTTTAGTTCAAGAAATTTAGTAAATATAATACCCTTACCTGTAATAGGTGTTTAAAAAATACTTATTGAATTGTACCTACTCTGTAGTGCACTGTGCTGATCATTAGTATTGTTCAGTTAAGATATAATTTGTGCCCTCAGCTTACAACTGAGAAGACAAAAAACTCACTTCTTACTTAGGCTTTGCAATCGCCAAAGAGACCTTGTTATTTTCTAGTACCCATGATTGTGTGCCCTAGGGAAAATTCAGGATCTTTTGGAAATTATATTTGGCAGGGAAATGCCTTTCCAACAGCATTGTTATGACTACAAATATGTGGGCTTGAAGTATTCATTTCTCTTTGTCATCAGATTTGCTCAAAGTCATCCAAGTTTGGATGAACTAAAATGTTCTCTAATATATTGGTGTTTATATCCAGGATGATCATGCTTTAACTTAATCACTAGAACTAAAACTTTCTTATCACTTGATTTTTTAACCTTTGAAAAATAGCCATACCGGCTTATGCTAACATTTTTTTCTTTGCTCAGACTGGCCTTACCCCTTTGATGGAAGCAGCTTCAGGAGGATATGCAGAAGTTGGAAGAGTTCTCCTAGATAAAGGAGCAGATGTCAATGCTCCTCCTGTGCCTTCTTCACGAGATACAGCTTTAACAATAGCAGCAGACAAAGGCCACTACAAATTTTGCGAGCTACTTATTAATAGGTGAAGTTAGGTTTTATCAATATGTGAATAATCTATTTCCCTTTTGCTAAGCCCTTTAATGCTAATTATAATGCTTATATTTTTCTGATGTTTTTTGAGATAGGAAGGCCGTTTCCTACATCACATCATAGTATCTGATAGAAGGTTTTAGAGAACACTTGAAAAATTCAGTCACTTTTTAAACCGAGCATATAACTATATTAAATATATTTTGATTTTTATAGGGGAGCCCATATTGATGTTCGTAACAAGAAAGGAAACACACCACTCTGGCTGGCAGCAAATGGTGGTCACTTTGATGTGGTGCAGTTGCTTGTGCAAGCAGGTGCTGATGTGGATGCTGCAGATAACCGAAAGATTACCCCTCTCATGTCAGCATTTCGCAAGGTGATTTGATATCAGAAACTAGATTTTATAGCAAACTTATTGATCAGACATTCTCAAAGTGGGCAGTACTGCCCCTTGGGGGGCTCTGGAATGATCCAGAGGGGTGGTTGTAGCCTCAGGTGTAATTAAGGGGCATTGAATTTAAAAATGAGCATAAGGAAAGAAGAGAAGAAAATTTTGAAAAACCATTTGTACATGTTTCATCTGTTGTGTAACAGAGCTGAAGTCGTAGTGATTACATTATTTTCCAAATAAACACACAAAATGCAAATTATAACCACAAAATGCAAGTTATGACCAATCAGTTGTCAAGTCTGCGCATAGGTCTTAACAAGCAAGTGTTGGCAGGAAGTTCAGCGTGCATTGTCAGGAATATTTTCATGTAATGATTTGTTTACAGCACTGTGCTATATGGTTACATGATGAAATATTTGCATCATCAGAATTCAAATACAAGAAAAAAACTCACAAATTTACAATAAATTATTAAATTTAAGATGTGTTATTTTTTAAAAAAAATTTATTTTTTTGAAAATGATTCCAATTTCAAAAAACTGTTTACAGATTTCCATGGGAGCACTGAATTTTTTTTAAAGGGGGCAGTAGGCCACATAAGTATGGATTAGAGCCATTGTGGTGAAGAAGTTGAGCCATAAGAGTTAGACTTGAATCCTTGTTCTGTTGTTTATTAGCTACATGACTGTATAAGTCACTTAATCTCTCTAGGGCTCAGTTTCGTCATGTGTAAAAAGAGAGTATTGGACTAGATGATCTCTTCAGTTGTTACAGTTCCAAATTCAGTGAGTCTGTGAATGCCAGGTACCTGAAAGATAAAGTATTCCTGAAGCACGTGTGTTCTCAGCATGAGTTACTGCTTATGTCATTTAGAAAATAACTAGAGGGACAGCTAGGTGGTGCAGTGAGTAGAGCACCAGCCCTGGAGTCAGGAGGACCTGAGTTTAAATTTGGCCTCAGACACTTGACACACTTACTAGCTGTGTGACCTTGGGCAAGTCACTTAACCCCAATTGCCCTGCCTTCCCCCGTCCAAAAAAAAAAAGAAAGAAAATAACTAGAAACCAGGCATAACTGGCCATGTTATAATGTTTCCATATGGAAAAAATCATATCTAGGAAAAAGTCATATCTAAGAAAAGATATTATTTGTTGATAGATGTACTTTATTAAGTTGATGGAGGTGGGGTGGGAGAGGAGAAAAAAGTAGCTATTACATGTGAGGCCTTCCTCTACCTCATTTAATGAAGCCTAGTTTCTTATTACACTTTGATAAATTGACAGTATAAGCCGGTTGCCTTTGCAACATGTTTTCTCTACAAGTTATTTTGTAAATAGATTTAGTAGTAGCAAGATAGACTTATTTGTTCTGTGTAGAGCCTTTTACTACAGGAAGAAAAGGAAATATTTTTACTTCTGAAATAGTTTTAAAGAAATCATGTTTGTCAGACATATTAATTATAGATGATTGCATTATATCCCTCAGTATTCTTAGTAAATTTGTTTTCAAATATTCCCTCAAATAGTATATGTGCTTTTATTGGGAATTTTATTTGAAACAGAAAAATGAAGTTTTAAGAAAATTTTTAATTACTTCCCAGAGCAAGTTCCTCTTGCTAAAAAGAAATAAAATAGATAACAGTTTAGATTCAATAGGTTTGTTTCAAAAGGCAAATTTTTTATTTAACTAATTTTATTTATTCTAGAAAACATTATTTCTTGCAAGAATCTATTTCTATTTTCATTGGGTTATAACTTCATGGTTGAAACCAGGAAAAATTACCACAGTCCATGAAATGTCTTTGTAGTTGTCGTCTCTCTATAAATAGGATATTTTTGATTTCCTAATCTCATTTTGAAATGGATAATTATTCTTTGTAGCTAATTACCACTCGTTTTCATTCACTCATAAATTTTTATGCACTTAGGCAAAAGTTGAAAAAATTTTCTTGTGTTCTTTCTCTGTAGGGCCATGTAAAAGTTGTGCAGTATTTGGTGAAAGAAGTTAATCAATTTCCTTCAGATATTGAATGCATGAGATACATAGCAACTATCACCGATAAGGTAAGTGTAATATGATTTTGAAACATTGTTCCTCTGTAGAAGTGTTACACTATGGTAGAGCAAATTTCTATTTTTATTGGCAAATCACCTTTATTTTTAAAAAAAGTTTATTGATGCGTTCTATCTTAAACATGACAGTCACTTCTCAATAACTCTCCAAAAACCTTTACTACCTTCCCCCCCCCCCAAAGGCAAAACCATCTCATAGAACAATTGTATGTAACAGATTGAGTAATATCCTGTACATATTGTATACCACCACTCTACTGAGAGAAAGGAAATTGTTCCATCATTGGTCCTCTTGAGCCAACATTGTCACTGCAGCAGATCTAAATTCTGTTATTTTTTAGTGCTGTCTTCATTTACATAATTGTAGTATTTGTGCATGTATTCTCTTTGTTCTGTTTTCTTTGCATCACTTCATATAAGTTTTTTCATGTTAATTTGGACTCCTCATATTAGTTGTTTATTATAATGCAATAGTATTCTGTTACTTTCACATACCAACGTTTTATTAAGCCATTTCCCTTGACCTTTCTCTTTTAATTGGCTCATTTGTAGGTTGCAGATAACTGTTTTTCGTAAAGTGTTTTGAGATATTTTTTCCTATGCAAGATATATTATAATGACCATGTCATCTGGTCTGTTATCCGTTCTATATGTAGTACTGCTAACTCAGTTATAGCTGGAGGGGACAAAGAGATGGCCACCAACTTATGAAAAATGTAAATTCAAGTCCTGAGTCTGAAACATACTATCTATTGCTAGTTGTATAACCTGTCAGTACCATAGACCAGAGGTGTCGGACACCAAGCACATAATGCAGCATGAACTAAACTGTAATTGAAGAATATTTGACATAATAAATAAAAATGCAATAAAATATAGATAACATTACATTTTAAAGATAAGTCAATATGTGCCCCACAGGGGTCCTTATGTCCAATTTATTGGCCCCCATTTATATTTTAGTTTGATGCCTTTGCTCTGTGGGGTGCCTTTATAGAGATCCCTCTAAAACTGTTCACTATTAGGCAGTTGTCATTTTGCCTTGAAAGAGGAAGTTTCTTCATCATGAGTTCCCTATACCAATTGGTGTAAGTCAGGTAAGATATGGAGAGTTATTAAATGATACCTTTTCTGAGACTACTTAAGCTTATCGGCAAATAGTTCTGTTCCCTTAATGTACCTAATATTGTACCCTAGAGGTATACTTCAGAGCTTTTGGCTTTCATGTAACATTCCAAACAGATCTGTGATAGGTCATGAAATCAGAAGTTATAGGTGCCCTTTGTGTCTTTGTTCTGCCTCCAGAGTGGGCAAGATGAACCTAAAACAAAGAGAACAAACAACCTTCATCCTTCTTGTTCTCTGCTACTTTGCCTGAGCTGTTGGGAAACTTATATGTGAAAGTCATTACATTTCAAAGTGCTAAAATGTGTTTTATACAATGGCTTTGGAAAAGTAAGATATTAAAGTCACCTATTTCAATAAAACACTTATTTGCTCCTTATTTTGAAGTAAGACTACTGCCCACATGGTTGAATTTTCAGTAGCCTAAGCTTTTCTCTCTGGACCCCATGCATAATTGTGCTGTAAGTTTTATTTGGGCTATTCCACAATTATTTAGTCCCTTTTTCCACCCTAGGAACTGTTGAAAAAATGTCACCAGTGTGTTGAGACAATTGTGAAAGCTAAAGACCAGCAAGCTGCTGAAGCAAATAAGAATGCAAGTATCCTGCTGAAGGAGCTCGATCTAGAAAAGGTAAATGGAGAAACAGTGCTGCACTTGGGACAACACTGCCATATATAAGTAATGCTACATTCTTCTAATAAAATGCTTAAAGAGGAATTTATTGCTGTATTACCACCCACATTGTTTTGGGAAATATTTCAACATGTAGTACTTAACAAGTAATTTAAGATCCAGGAAAGCAAAACATTCACCTTTTGGAGCAAGCAACACATTTGTCAAATGGTACTCCCGGATCAGTAGTTTCGGTATTTAGTCTGGGTAGTAATTTAGTGAAAATTTAGTAGTTTGGAAACAGTTTGCTCTAAGGGCTAAATTATAAAGTGATCTCTTAATAATTTCTTTGCTTAGGGGTATTAGATTCATGTTAAAAGGATCAACTGATTTGCCTTATAACTCAGGTTTATGACACATCAATTCTATGTATTACCATTTTTATTTTTATTATTAACAAAGCATTGAAATGCCTTTGAGTATCCAGCTCGTGCTCCCTGTAGGTAAATAAGAATTTCAGGGGGGCGGAGCCAAGATGGCAGCTAGAAAGCAGGGATTTGCATGAGCTCCCCCCAATGTCCCTCCAAAAACCTATTAAAAGTGGCTCTGAACAAATTCTAGAACTGCAGAACCCACAAAATAGCAGAGGGAAGCAGGGCTTCAGCCCAGGACAGCTTGAATGGTTGCTGGGTAAGGTCTGTTGCGCACGGAGCTGGGAGCAGAGTGAAGAAGAGCCCAGCTTGAGCTGCGCCTGGACCAACCAGACCAGGAGTCAGGCGGAACAGGCCCTAGTGTCCTGAATCAGTGAACTGTGCCAGTTACCAGACTTCTCGACCCACAAACACCAAAGACAACAGAGAAGAACTGCAGAACCCATGAAATAGCAGAGGGAAGCAGGGCTCCAGCCCAGGATAGCCTGGATGGTCGCTGGGTAAGGCCTATCGCCCGGAGCTGAGAGTGGGGGGAGCAGAGCCCAGCGTGGGCTGCGCCAGCTAGGCTCTCCTGTGGAAGTTACCAGACGTTTCAACCCACAAACACCAAAGACAACAGAGAAGGTTAGTGGGAAAAGCTGCAGGGGACAGAGTGAAGGAGTTCTCAGTCACCGCCCTGGGGGCAGCGGGGGAGGTGCAGCTACAGAACTACAGCTGCAGTTGCTTCCAGCCCCAGGCCCACCTGGTGGGAGGAATTAAGTGGTGGATCAGAGCAGGAGTGAAGAGCCTGCTTAAGATCTGAGTCCAGTCTGGGTTTGGCGGTTCTTGGGGGAGGAGGAGCACTGGTGTGGCAGAGCTGGTTGTATAGAAATAACTCTGAAAACAACAGCACATCCCCTCGAGCTTGGAAGAAAGTACTCTCTACTCTATAAGCAGTCATACCCTGAGAAAAAGCTCAAAGGTCAAGTTGTTGGCTGGCAACATGGCCAGGCAGCAAAAAAGGACTCAGATTCAGACTGGAATCTTTCTTTGGTGACAAAGACCACCAAAATATACAGCCAGAAGAAGTCAACCAACTCAAAGAGCCTACATCAAAAGCCTCCAAGAAAAACATGAACTGGTCTCAGGCCATGGAAGAGCTCAAAAAGGATTTGGAAAAGCAAGTTAGAGAAGTAGAGGAAAAATTGGGAAGGGAAATGAAAATGATGCAAGGAAACCATGAAAAATAAGTCAATGACTTGCTAAAGGAGACCCAAAAAAAAAAATACTGAAAAAAACAACACCTTAAAAAATAGACTTACTCAACTGGCAAAAGAGCCCCAAAAAGCCAATGAGGAGAAGATTGCCTTGAATGGCAGAATTAGCCAAATGGAAAAGGAGGTCCAAAAGACCACTGAAGAAAATACTACCTTAAAAATTAGATTGGAGCAAGTGAAAGCTAGTGACTTTCTGAGAAATCAAGATATTATAAAACAGAACCAAAGGAATGAAAAAGTGGAAGACAATGTGAAATATCTCATTGGAAAAACCACTGACCTGGAAAATAGATCCAGAAGAGATAATTTAAAAATTATTGGACTACCTGAAAACCATGATCAAAAAAAGAGCCCAGATGTCATCTTTCAAGAAATTATCAAGGAGAACTGCCCTGATACTCTAGAGCCACAGGGCAAAATAGAAATTGAAAGAATCCACTGATCACCTCCTGAAAAAGATCACAAAAAGAAAACACCTAGGAGTATTGTCACCAAATTCCAGGAGCTCCCAGATCAAGGAGAAAATGCTGCAAGCAGCCAGAAAGAAACAATTTGAGTATTGTGGAAACACAATCAGAATAACCCAAGATCTAGCAGCTTCTACATTAAGGAATTGAAGGGCTTGGAATACGATATTCCGGAGGTCAATGGAGCCAGGATTAAAACCAAGAATCACCTACCCAGCAAAACTGAGTATCATGCTCCAAGGCAAAATATGGATTTTCAATAAAATAGAGGACTTTCAAGCTTTCTCAGTGAAAAGACCAGAGCTGAATAGAAAATTTGACTTTCAAACACAAGAATCAAGAGAAGCATGAGAAGGTAAACAAGAAAGAGAAATCCCAAGGGACTTACTAAAGTTGAACTGTTTTGTTTACATTCCTACATGGAAAGATGATGTATATTATTCATGAGACCTCAGTATTAGGGTAGCTGAAGGGAATGTGTGTGTGTGTGTGTGTGTGTGTGTGTGTGTGTGTTTGTTTGTATATACACACACATATATATGCATATATGTGTGTATATATATATACATATATAGACAGAGGGCACAGGGTAAGTTGAATATGAAGGGATAACATCTAAAAAATAGATTTAAGGGAAGAGAGAGGAATATATTGAGAGAAGGAGAAAGGGAGAGATGGAATGGGGTAAATTATCTCACATAAAAGTGGCAAGAAAAAGCAGTTCTGTAGGAAGGAAAGAGGGGGCAGTTGAAGGGGAATGAGTGAATCTTGCTCTCATCAGATTTGACCTGAGGAGGGAATAACATACACACTCAATTGGGTATCTTACCCCACAGGAAAGAAGGAGGAAGAAGATAAAAGGCGGGGGGGGACAATAAAAAGGAGGGCAGATGGGGGGAGGAGGTAATCAAAAACAAACACTTTGAACAAGGGACAGGGTCAAGGGAGAAAATTGAATAAAGGGGGATAGGTTAGGAAGGAGCAAAATATAATTAGTCTTTCACAACATGAGTATTGTGGAAGGGTTTTACATAATGATATGCATGTGACCTATGTGCTTGCCTTCTTAGGGAGGGGAGGGTGGATGGGGAGGGAAGAGGGGAGAGAATTTGGAACTGAAAGTTTTAAAAACAGATGTTCAAAAACAAAAAAAAAAGTTTTTTGCATGCAACTAGGAAATAAGATACACAGGCAATGGGGCATAGAAATTTATCTTGCCCTACAAGAAAGTAAGGGAAAAGGGGATGGGGGGTGGGGAGTGGGGTGACAGAAGGGAGGGCTGACCGGGGAACGGGGCAACCAAAATATATGCCATCTTGGAGTGGGTGGGAGGGTAGAAATGGGGAGAAAATTCGTAATACAAACTCTTATGAAAATCAATGCTGAAAACTTAATATATTAAATAAATTTTAAAAAATCAGGACAGTGAAAAAAAAGTTTCAAAGACTATTGAATTGCTCATATTTACTATTACTAATCAATCAGAATCTTAATGGGTGATAGACTGGAATTGCTGAACTTGTTATAATCTGTAAAAAAAAAATTTTCATCTTTCATCCACTTGGTTTGTTTTGTATGGTATACAGTCTTGTGTACTCATTTTTTTGTTCTCCAGCTTTCTGAGGAGTTTTTGTTGAATATTGGTTTTCTTCCCTAGTAAAATGCGTGTTTATCAAACACATAACTTCTCTATATATACGGTGGGTTATATTTCTGTGTTCTCTGCTCTGTTACTTTATTTTGATACTCTTTTTCTGGTACACGACACTTGTTAGTTATTGCTTTATACAATACATTTTGAGATGTAGTAGTGCTTATCTCCTTTAATTTTCTTTTTACATTTTTATGCTTTTACCCATCATTTTTCTATATAAATGTTTATGACTACTTTAAATTAGTATTAATGTTTATTTATATTTTGTTAAATATTTGTTTGTTAAAGTGCCAGTATTTCCCAGACTATTTTTGCTTGATCTATATACATACTCTATTTGTTGGCTTCATCCTTGATTTCAATCAAAATCATTTTGAGGTTTTTTTATACGTATAACTATTATATGGCTTGATAGTGTTCAAATATTTTATTCATTTTGTTATTGTAAAGGTTATTTTTCTATCTTTTTTTTTATTCTTAGTAGTATTATATAGAAACACAGATTATATTTTTTGGTTTATCTTGTATCCTGCTACTTTACTAAGGTAATTTGTTACCTCCATTTTTTAGTTTACTTTCTTAGATTTTTTTTAGGCATACAATCATGTCATCTGCAAATAAAGAAATTTCAATTTCTTTATTACAGATGTTTATTCCTTCACTTTCTTTTTCATGACTTAACTGCTATTTGCTAAGATTCCTAAAACCGATAAATAGACATGCCAAGAGTGAATCCTTGCTTAACAACTTTTTAATGAGCATGCTTTTAATATGTCTCCATTATATGTAATAAATATGTATCAAATAATATATGTAATGCACTTTGTAAATCTTCAGCATTGTATAAATGTCATTATAATCATTATTATTGTTGTAACTTTAAATTAAATATGTGCTCCTTGTGAGCAGGGACTGTATGGTTTTTGTCTCTATCTCCAAAGCCGAGCCAACAATAGATGCTTAATAAATATTTGTTGAAATGAAGGGTTTTTTTTAAGTGATAAGGGTATGAGGATGGAACTTTGCTTATAATGGACCTTTTCAGCATGTTTCTTAATTTTGCTGGCCTTTTCCATCCCCTTTCTCACCCTTTATTATAAGGGAGGAGAATGAGACTGATTTACTAGGAAATGTAGGCGAAGTAAAAACAGAAAACGTGACTGTTTGTTAAAGAAAAGGCAATAGTTAACATTGATATAAATGCTTTATGATTTGCAAAGCACCTTACATATATAATTTGATCTGGAGTTAGAGTCTGTTATTTTGCCCATTTTAAAGACAAGTTAAGTAAGCCTGGCAGAGAGTAAGTGTGAAATGACTAATTAATGTCTGAGAACAGGATTTCACCTTTGGTCTTTTTGACCTCCCAAGTCTACCACTCTATTCACTTTACCACTTAGCTGCCTATAAAAGGGGGAAAAAAGAAAAACATTGTATCTTTTTTTAGGGAGAAGATCCTTCTGTAGTTAAAAAATAAGCATGAAGGAGGGCTATGTTTTCTTGAAGACTTTCTCAGAAGAAATTATCATTTAGCCTGTATGTTTTTATTTTTTCTCTTTTTGATGAACTTAATTTTTTTACTGGTATTACACACTTTAATTTCTTACTTTTCTGTCTAAAGTAGAAGTGGAATTCAGGGGAAATTCTACTATAATCCTTCTTGTGATTCCAGAAGAAACAAGTTGATGATGACCTATTCTTCCTTGCTCAAGCTGTTTCCTGAGATGGAGTGCAGCAGCTTAATGTTTCAAAGTTGTTTTTGTATTACTTTTGGTGGAAATTTTATTTTTACAATGTAGAAATTACGTCTAATATTGTCAGTATTGTGAATTGTTTTTTAAAAACTTGGCACACTTTTTCAGTATTATCTCTTGCTGTTAACATTTTCTTACAGTATGCTTTTTTTTTGTGTCCATGGGGCAGCCATCCTAAAGAAATGACAAATGCTAGATGTTCATTCATAATAGTTGTAAAAATGATATCTTTTTTAAAATCCCATATATATATATATATATACACACACACAACAATATAATGAATATCTTTTATATAGTTTTAAAATAATATTGACCAAATCACTGGTAACATTACCTGATTGTTTTCTTTACAGTCAAGAGAGGAAAGCAGAAAACAGGCTCTTGCAGCTAAGAGAGAGAAAAGAAAGGAAAAAAGAAAAAAGAAGAAAGAGGAACAAAAAAGGAAGCAGGAAGAAGATGAAGAAAACAAGCCTAAGGAAAATTTAGAGTTACCAGAGGATGATGATGAAGAGGAGAATGATGATGAAGGTACGTGATAGTATATCTTTTTAAAAGTAATTAAAATTCTCTTTTGTTTATCTTTATGGTTTTTACATTCCCTTTTTTCCTAAAAGCTCACCATGATGTAGAACTTAATTCTTAATTTTACAGATACCTTTTATAATGAACATTTTTTAAATTTAAATTTTTTTAATTAAAAAGTACTACTTTTTTTCCCTCTCATCTCCCATCCACTGAAAAAAAGAAAGAAAAACAAAACTCTTATAACAAATACACATAGTCAAGTAAAAAAAAATTCTGTTTTCATGATGTCCAGAAAATGTGCATTTCATTCTGCACCCTATGTCCATCACTCCTCTGTTGTGTGATGGGCAGCAAACTTCATCATCAGTCCCCTAAAATTGTGGTTTTTCATTACTCTGTTCAGAGCTCTTAAGTCTTTCAACGTTGTTTGTGCTTACAGTGTTGTAATAATTTCATAAGTTGTTCTCCTGGTGAAGTGAATATTTTAAACACCTTTATAACATTTTGAGTTAACATAGAAATTAGAAAATCAGGGAAAGAAGCAAGAGCGGGAAAATAAACAAAAGTAGTTTGAAGAAGTACAGTATATTCTTTTGTGAAAAGTTATGCGCCATACTTTGTAATTATAATTACCAAGCCTGTCCTCCTAGATGAGATGTAAAAATATATCTCTTGTCCTTCGTTGGAAAAAAAGAGGTCAGACTCAGTTTGAAGTATCGCTTCATTTTGATGAATTTTCTTTTCCTTTATCTCCTTCTCATTCCTTTTCTTTATTGTAAGGGTTGGCTGTGTTCTCAAACAAGTATGTTTTTTAAACTAACTAGCCACTTCCTGTCCTCATGTTCTCAATAACCCAAGTCAGAAGTTAGAGGCAGTGCACATATAGAGAAGTAGAACAACGTTATTCAGCGACATTCATTGAGAGGTTTTCAGAGCCAGAACTCAGTGTGCAATTTCACTTTGTTCCTAGCCCCGGGGCCGAACAGAACCCAGTGGTTGGAGGCCATAAAGTTAGGGCACAGCTCTTTAACAGTATTTTGTATCAGCAAAATGGCTGTACTGTGCTTTATTTGGGTAGTAGTTCTAAAATACTACTTTTCTAGGTGTGTTTTTAATTCTAAATTCAAACACTTCTTACCTAGAGCATATTGGTAAATGTGATTAGGAAATTTTAATGAGCTCTGTTTTTCATATCACATTAGGTTTAGAATGTGTTATACATTAGTGCTAATAGGAATAGGGATTTCCTTATATAGAGGGAATTTATGAAAATAAAGCTATTAACAGTGTCTTGATTTTCAGACTTATTAACCATTGACTGTAGAGCTGTTTTGAAACTTGTGTTTTGAGTGTAATATTTATTTATTCTTTTTTATTAGCAGAGCCAGAAGTTCCCATAGAGCCTCCTAGTGCAACCACTACCACTACGATTGGGATCTCTGCCACATCGACTACATTTACCAATGTGTTTGGGAAAAAGAGGGCTAATGTGGTAACAACCCCCAGCACCAACCGAAAAAATAAGAAAAACAAAACAAAAGAGACACCTCCAACTGTGCATTTAATTTTGCCAGATCAACATATATCTCTTGCACAGCAAAAGGCAGATAAAAATAAAATAAATGGAGAACCGAGAGGTGGTGGCGCAGGGGGGAATAGTGATTCTGATAACCTGGACAGCGCAGATTGTAACAGCGAGAGCAGTAGTGGCGGCAAAAGCCAAGAGCTAAACTTCACAATGGATGTGAATTCAGCTGGTGATAGAAGATACACATCACTGTTAATTCATTCCCAGGAAGAAAAGACCAGCAGTACTACTTCCAAAATTCAAACAAGGTGAGTTTTTTGGGTCCTGATTTCTTCTGTCTTTATCTTGTTTTTCCTTTCCACCTGGATGCTTTCATGTTAGTTTGAAGTTATACAGGTTTTGTAGTGTTGAATACCAACAATCAAATTTACCAGATTGTCATCTGTGTTCGAAACACAATTAAAAAACTTATCTCTGCCCCCCCCCTCCCCAAGGCATTCCACTCTCTGATTTAAGGAACAAAATGGTTCCTAGCAAATTATTCCTGGTGACTTGAACCAAGACAATTTGTGAAAACTCTCTAAAGTCAAAATATAAGTACTCCTTAATCTTAGTGTAACTTTCTTTGCCTATAAAACTCACAAGCAAACCTATTTTGACACCTACAGTTTACTGTTTTGTATTAAAACACATTGGGTCTCATTTCCAGCTGTTAAATTTAACATTAAAATTTAAATTTGAGTATTTGCACCTTCTTTTTCTGCATTAGTGGTTAAACATTTGATGTATCAAGCTTTAAATCAAGTCCATCATTCTACTAAGTGTGACACAGCCTCTCAAATATGAATTATACGAAGTATTATGATTCCATAAATATTTGAGAATCAGGAGAAACTTGTTTTAGTTCTGCCTGTGCCACTAAATTATGTGACCTTGTATAAGTCACAGACTCTGTGAAGTTTATTCACATGTACACTTGGACAGAGGAGAAGACATTTAAATAACTGTTCTCTAAGATCAATTCCAGCTCAGTGATTTTATGACATTTATTGACTGTCTAATCACATATTGCTAATATCCATCTCGATTTAGTCTTCAAAGGATTTTGTTTTATTTTACTATTACTAGAAGGAGTCATTTTATCTTTACAGACTTGAAGGTGAAGCTAATCCTAATTCATTGTCAACAAACTATAAATCAGTGTCATTGCCAGTGAGTTCTCCAAACATAAAGCTAAATCTTACCAGCCCTAAGAGAGGTCAGAAGAGAGAAGAAGGATGGAAAGAAGTTGTACGAAGGTAAAGTCTATTTTTATAATTTAACATTCATAAGTGTTACGGACACTTAAGATTTACATAGTGAATTATTATTTTAAACTGAAATCATGATGCATCCTAAATGTGGCAAAATTGAAATATCGCATGTGCTTTTGTTTTATAAACAGTAAATGTAATAGAAGATAGGTTTGGGGAGTAGCACACAGTACCTTATGAATTGTGTTTATTGCTCACTAAAAAATATTTTGCAGCCAGGGAAGATACAAAATTTAGCTAAATCTCAGCCTTCAAGGACCTTACAGCCTAGTGGAGGGGAAGGATAAGACATTAAACATAGCATTAGAGAATTATTTTTTTTTTGTAAACTTTTTGTAGTCTTAAAGCAAAGTTGTTCCCTAGCAAGAGGGATCAAGGTAGTCTTCTTGGAGATATAACGTTTGATTTGGTCTTGAAAGGAATTCATCAACTAAATAAATGGAGGGAGAGCATTTCAGACATAGAAATAATCTGAGCCATGTTTGCTCTGAGTGTATGTAAATAGGAAAAATATGAGACAAGGTGGAGGGAGTAACAACTGGTTATGAAGAGAGATAGAGGATGATAGCCAGGTCATGTAGAAGGGTTAGGTGATGGTTATTTCTTAGAATCAGAGAGACTTAAGCATGATTTGAGGCCTTTGGAGAGGAGCTGGTTGTGACAGGGTTGAAGATATCTGGAAGAAGATGGAATGAAAGGTAGAACAAGGTCATGGGGAGATGCAAGAAAATTAATGCTTTTTCACTGGGATCAAAGGCTCAACTTTGTCATGTACTACCTAGGTGTTGGGAATGCAAAGTCCAAAAAAACCCAGAGAAACAAGAGCAGGAGTAGAAACAGATGGGGGCCAAGGCCAGCCACATAAAGGCCTGGCTGAAGCCAAGAGGAATAACATGTGGGTGGCAGATGCTTGGGGCTCTGATCACAGACTCAGGAGATGACAGGTGACAAACAGGGGCTGGGGACAAACATGTAGTACCTGAAGATGGACGAAAGACATGCTCTCATCGGATTTGGCTTAAGAAAGGAATAACAGACAAACTCATTTGGGTATCTTACGCTACAGGAAGGTAGGGGGCAAGGGGGATAAGGTGGAGAGATGATAGAAAGGAGGGCAGATTGGGGGAAGAGGTAGTCAAAAGCAAACACTTTTGAAAAGGGACAGGGTCAAAGGAGAAAATTGAATAAAGGGGGGACAGGATAGGGTGGAGGCAAATAAAGTTAGTCTTTCACAACATGACTATTATGGAAGTGTTTTACATAATGATACATGTATAACCTATATCAAATTGCTTGCCTTCTCAAGGAGGGTGGGTGGGGAGGGGAGAAGGGAGAGAATTTGGAACTCAAAGTTGTAAAAACAAATGTTAAAAAAATTGCTTTTACACACCACTGGGAAATAAGATATACAGGCAGTGGAGTATAGAAATCTATCTTGCCCTACAAGAAAGTAAGGGGAAAGAGGGGACAAGGGTGGGGGAGTGGGGTGACAGAAGGGAGGGCAGACTGGGGAAAGGGAGCAATCAGAATACATGGCCACCTTGGAGTTGGGGGGAGGGTAGAGATTGGGAGAAAATTTGTAACTCAAAATCTTGCAGAAATGAATGTTGAAAACTAAAAATAAATTTAAAAAATTAAAAATAAAAGATGGACGAAAAACAGACAGATGGGTGGGCAGAGTAGGGCAAAGGTCTCCTCTCTCAGTGCTGGAGGGCTCAAGCCAACATACCCTCTCCCCACTAGCCCCCATCCCACCATGACAGCAGTGATATTCTCTCCACACGTTGATCCTTCTGCTTTCATTTGGAGGGTTTTTTTTTAGGGGGGTTTGGCTGGTGGTTTTTTTGGTGAAGGTGCAGGAGGCCATGCTGAGCTAAAGGACAGGGTTGGAAGAAAGAAAGAGAACACAGTAGTGTACAGTAAAGTCAATAGGTGTTTTTTGGAATACGGATTTCTTTCACAATTCTTTATACGAAGTCAAATTTGTGTAATGGGAATTTACAGAAAGTGAGAACTGTATGTAATGAAAAAAAGATAGGAGTGAAGGAAGAACAGCACTTTCCGAACTCCAAACTATGTTAAAAAGTAGCAATCAACACAACCATTTGGCTCTGTTAAAAAAGAAATAGAAAAGTGGATCAATGGAACAGACTAGACAAGGAAGAATAGAAATGATTCAACTCAACGATCCAATGTTATCAGTAAAGCGAGAAGTGCAACTTACCTAAAAAAGAATTCCCTGTTTGGGAAAACTAGAAAGCGGGGTGGCAGAAATTAAGCTCAGCCCAACATCTTATGTTGTATTCTACTATAAATTCAAAGTGGATAGATGATCGGAATGTTAAAGATAATACCATTAAAAGAGAAGCAAATCATATGCTTTTCGCAGCTACAGGTAGGGAATGCCATGACCAGACGAGGATAAAATAGAGGATTTCTGCTACGTGAAATGGAAAAACTATTGCGCAAACAAACACATTTAGGATAAAGTATTCCTATGTTGCTGGGAAAGAAATCTTTTTATCAAAGAGTTCTGATAAGAGTCTAACCGAGATACAGACAGACAACTCAAAGAAATAAGACCAAAAGCTATTCCCCAACTGAGAAATGCTCAAAAACTAAGACTGATAGTTCTCAAAAGAATTACAGACTTTAACAGTTATATGATAGAATACTGTAATAATCACGAATAGTAATCCACAAACTTTTAAAGCAGACTTGTATTTCTGTGCACATATCAGAACACAAACAGAAGATTCTATGTGAAACCATGAAGCTTCTCTTCACCCTGCTTGCTCAAGTATATGAATTATGTTACTTGTCTTCCTCCTTCTGAAATTCCTTATGTTCTCATCCATGCGTTTTTTAAAAAATATTACAACAGCGGTTTTTCATTTGTTTGTTTTTGCATCACCATTGCTAACACCCCCACATCTTTCTCCTGGCATTCATGGAGAGAAAGGAAGAGGGGAGGGACCCTAGAGTAGTAAAGCAAAATGAATCCTTACAGTGCCCATGTACAAAGAATCATTTCTCAACATCTTGTGATCATCACCTTTAGGAAGTGAATAATATTCTTCATCATTTGTTGACAGATATTAGCTAAATATTTCTATTGTGCCTCACACTATGCTAGCTGGATGGGATACAAGGGGATACAAGTTCAAAGAACCAAACAATCTGTACTCATAATGAGCTTACATCCAACAAGGGAGACCAGTACATATAAAAATATATACAACGTAGCTCTAGATCCCTCAGGTATGTGGGCCACAGGTAGTGCAGGCCTGTTCAAGAGTTAATAAGTGCATACACAAGGTTTTGAAGAGAGGGCATTTGGCAAGCTTTCAACAAGCATTTATTAAGTGCTTATTTTGTACCGGGAACTATGCTAAGTGCTGGAGATACAAATACAAGCAAAAAGAAAGTCCCTGCCTTCAAGGAGCTTTTATAGAATAATGAGAGGACAGCACACAAAAAGGAACGGAAAATCATGGGGGAGGGAATGTGGGAGGACTAAAGGTACTTGAGTTGAAACAAGGTATTGAATTCCAAAAAGACCGAAGAGAGGGGAAAAATGAAGGTTATTGGGCCCCAAGCCCCTCCCCAAAATGGAATTTCCAGAAAGAACTCACAGTGGAAGAAGAGACCAGTAATTGGACGGAGTGGGGGGCACAGGGGGATGTTCCAGGGTGAAAAGACAACATCACTGGATGTCTGTTCCAGGGTGAGGAAGCCCTGGAACTGAGGGAGGTTTCAGGGTGAGAAGGCCACTGAGAACATACTTTTAAATTTTGACAGAAACACAGCTAGAAAGAGGGGGATTAGGAAAAATTTCATTCAGAAGACTTAAGGGGTGGGGTGGGGAGACTGAGGTAGAAGTAAGGATAGGAAGAGAGAGAAATAGGAAGGATCCCTTCCAGGCATGGAGGACAGCCAGTGCAAAAAGCACTGAGGGAATATGAAGGGTCTTAAGTGAAAAGCAGAAAGAAGACTTCTAGATTGCATAGTGCAGGAGGGAGAGCGATGTGCACTGAGGCTGAAAGAGTGGTTGGGCCAGATTGTGTAAGACTTTAAAAACTGAAAGAGGGGATTTTGTTTTATTCCAGAGGTAATAGAAAACCACTAGGGTTGCTTGCATAGTAGAGTCACATGATCCTGAACTTAAGGAATAACACTTTGCCAGCAGGGGAATGGATGAGAGATGAAGCAGGAAGATCCAGTTAGGCTGTTGGGATAACCTAGGCAAGAAGCGACGAGGGACTGAACTAAGGTAGCTGTGGGAGTGGAGAAGAGGAAGGGACTATAGTAGGTTTTATGAAACAGAATAACTTAATTCTATAGAGGGTGAAGGAAGGTGGAAATGTCAGGATAATGCTGATGACACCTGAGCTATAGGGAGAATGGTGTTACTTTCAACAAAAATAGGGAAGTATGGAAGAGGGAAGAGTTTAAGGGAGACAAAAGACTTGTTGAACATAAGACGTTTCTGGGACATCCAGTTTGAAGTTTCCAGTAAGCATTTGGTATCCAGGACTAAAGTTTGGTAGAGATGAGGCTGACTAGGTAGATCTAGGAGTCATCTTCAGAGAAATGATAGTTAACCCCATGGGGGCTGATGATGTCACTAAGACAAAAAGTATAGAAAGAGAAGAGAAGGTCAAGAACATAAAGAGTATCTTGGAGGAGAAGGGTAGTCAACAGTGTCATACAGCAGATGGGTTGAGAAGAAAAGACGATCAGATTTGGCAATTATAGGAGATCATTAGGAACTTTGAAGAGAGCCGTTTCAGGTGAATTCTGAGGTTGGAAGCCAAATTGCAAAGAGTTAAGGAGCGAGAAGAGAGAATGTGGACGTAGTAAGAGTAGACATGTTTTTCAAGGAGTTTGGCTGAGATAGCCTAGTTGGGGGCGGGGGGGGGCGGAATTTTAAGAATGGGGAAGATTTGGGCATGTTTGAAGAAAATAGCAAAAAGTTAAAGATTCAAAAGGGGGTGAGATGATGGAGGATGCATTCTGCTGAAGAAAATGAAGTGATAAGATCCAAGGGTACCTGTAAAGGACACGTCAAAGACTAGGGAAAAGGATGGCGTCTAGGGTTTTTGAGGTAGAGAATAGGAGGAGAATGGCCAAATCAAGTGGCTTCGATTTTTTCAGTACATTAAGAGTCAAGGTCCTCTGGCAAGAGAGAAAGGGAATGGATGAAATATGAAGGACTTGAATAGGCAAGCGTTTTAAATACCTTCTTTGAGAAATCAAATAAGGTAGTTAACTAGGGGGGAATAAAAGGACTACCTTGCTCCAGTATGAGGACCCACAGTGTAAGGTGGATAACATGAATTTGCAGTGTACCAAGTCAGCACAGTTATGGGACTTCCTCCATTCATCATTGAATGAGAAGAGTGAAGGAGGAGGTGAGTTATGGGAGTGATCTAGGGCTGAGGTTTAGCAAGTAAAGAGCAGCAATAGGACAGGCAGAAGTGTGGGGCACAGAGAACAATGCACCTCATTGTACCACAGGGTACATTGGAAACGGCTATTCGGTTGAGGTTGGTAAGGAAGAGAGTGAAATTAGAGCAGACATAAACAATCTGAAAAAGTGCTGAGGGATATAGGTACAAGAGAGATAAAACACAGGGAGAAGTAGAATGGTAGGAGGTTTCAGTCAGATAGGGGAATGTAGAGTTTTTAATTAGGCAAGTGGAACACTTGTAGGTAACGGCAAGATCTCATATATAACCATCTCTTGGTGTAGCTGAGGTTGATTAAAAATGAGGTAGCATCTGTGTAGGTATTAAAGTTCCCTAGTGTAAGGGCAGAATTTGGGAAAGAGAGGAAGATGGTGAGCTAGGTGCTGAACTCCTTGAGAAAGGAGGTAAAATCACCTGGAAGTTAGTGTACTTAAAGCTACCATAATTTTGACAAGGTAGAAATTTTAATTGTGTGGACGTCAGAATAGGAAAGGTTACTGATAATAAGAAATGAAAATCAGAATAACCTTGAGTTTTCCCTTGCCAGCAAACTGGCAAAGGTGATGAGAGGGCAGGAATGATCCTTGTTGGAGGTGTGTGGAGAAACAGTCACCACTAATGCACCGTTGCTGGAACTATGAATTCATACAACCATTATGGAAAGCAGTTTGGAATTAGGCAAAGAAAGTGACTGAAATGTCCATACCCTTTATCTCAGAAGGAGTTCATTGACAAAAATAAAGGCTTTATGTCAGATTATTTACGTCAGCACTTAGAGTTAAATTGTGGTACATTAATGTAAATGGACTATTTTATGGTTTTGCTGCATGAAACAGTGCACATGATGAATACGGAGAAGCAGGAGAAGACTACCATGAACTGATGCAAAGTGAAGTAGCAGAGCCAAGAAAAGAACGCAGTGGCAGAAACAATGTAAATGAAAAGAGCAGCAAGCGCAGAACAATCAAAGCTGCATGTTGCCAAGTCGTAAAGAATACCAATAGCTAACGTATATATAGCCCTTTAAGGCTCGCAAAGTGCTTTACGTAACCCTGTGAGGTGGGCGCTATTATTATCCCCATCTTACAGGTGAGACTGAGACTGGGAGAGGTTAAGTGTCACAGGGGTCAGTGCTGGGGTCACACACCTAGTGAGTGTTTGATGCCTGACTCCAAGTCCAGCACTGTATCCACTGTGCTAGCTAGATGCCTCAAGAACAGGCATGACCCCAAAGAAGAGATGGGAGAAGGCACCTCCCCCTGCTCCTTTGTAGAGGTCAGAATCCATGGGTGTGCAACATTGCATGTGGCGTCGGAATTTTTTGATGCATTGATCAGTTTTCCTGATTTTTTTGTCTTTTTCTTTTAAAAAGATGATTTGTCATAAGGGATGACTGGGAGGGAGGAGAGAAATGGATGCAGTGGGAAATCTGGGTGATATAAAACCAAAATATGTCAATAAAAATCTGTTTTTTAAAAAGTTAGGAAGGGGTGCTGTGCTTTTCTGCTCTTTCAGTTTCCAGGGATAATTAAGTATTCCTATAAAAAAGCTGAAATATGTCAGTGTAAAAACCGTGAAGAAACAGGATCTGAAGAGGAAGAGGGAATCCTGACTTATGCCATGAAATTAGAGTGTGGAAGAATGTAATGCAGTGGAAAAAGGGAAAGTGGAAAACCGCTGAACATTTACTTCATAGTATCATATAGATTTATATAGTCTGAAGGAAGTTAAGTGACTTGCCCATGTCACAGAGTTAATAGGTATCTTAGGTATCTTAGGCAAAAATTCAGCTCAAGTCTTCCTGACTACAAGTTCAGTGCTCTATCTATCCATTGCGCCACCTCAGTGCCTCTCAGGAACGTCTTATAGAAAATGAAGGAGCTTCTTGTCCTCTAAGGAATAATGATGTGGATCCATAGGTGGTGTTAATTAAAGGCCATCCAGTAAGGGTGATAAGTAGTGCTGTTTTGTGACTCCCTGTGGAGAAAATCCTGAGATACCTCTTTGACAATCTGGTAACAAGAGCAGTCTGCTGTTTTCGCGAAGCATGCGTCCAAGACGTGACAGAGAAGTTCTCAAGGCTTTTCAGACTGTATTGCCATTGTCTGCCTCTGGTGACTCACTCGGGTACAAATGATATTGCGGGAAGAAATAACTTGAATACAGATGATAGTTCTATCACTTCCATCAGTTATGTCACAGGCTTCAGAAAAGAGAAGATTGCTGTGTAAACACCTAGTTTAATCTTGTCAACAAGCATTTATTAATCACTCAGCATACAATGCCAGGCACTATTTAGGTTAAACTGGTATCTGAAAATGAGATTGGACTTCTGAATCTTGGCTTTTAAAAATAGCAATGACAGAGTGCTGGCAAGGGATGAAGTACACCTGACAAGGGTTGATCATGTTATATTTTACTGGAGTTTTGCTAACTTAACCTAAAAGTCTTAAAGCAAAAGGAATAAAGAGGGGAAAAAAATGATCTACATATGCCTACAAAGCCATACCATGGGAATGTAATACTGGTAGAGTAGCAAGGGGGATACTTGGGATTTTATAGGAGACAGACCCAAGAATGGAGCCAGTAATAAAACACAGCCTCTGATAGCTATACATAAATATATAAAGTCTGCGTAGTAAGCAAGATGAGCTACAGGGCCTAATACAAGAAAAGAAATTTGGTATCATGGACAAAGAAAGGCCCCCTGTGCCCTGAAGTATTTGTACTAGCACATTCTATAGTTAACAAAGAACTGGAAACAAAGTAGAGGTTCTTAGACTGGAGGCATGGCTAGACAATTTGTGGTGCAAAAAGAATGTAATGATTCCTATAGGTACTTAAAAAAAAAAGCATGGAAGACTTACATGAACTGATGCAACAGGAAGTAAGCAGAACCAGAAAAAATATATTCACAATAACTACAACATAAATTAAAGGAACAGCAGCAATAATACGACGATAGAAACATATGAGGTTAGTGACCCGCAATTGAAGAAATGCTTGAAGGGGTCTTCATTGAAAAAAGTTTAAGAAGCCCTGGTCTAGTCCATCAATCCAAATCTAATCGTTTGAAATTTTAATGTTAATAAACCTGACATCTGGGTTCAAAAAGTCTGCTTCTTACAAGATTAGGGAAGTGGAGATTTTATGGGACAACTAACTCAATGTGAATTAATAGCATGGTATGGCAGACAAGCTAATGCACCTTGGGCTGCATTGAGAGGCATGGTGTCCAGAATGAGGGAAGTTCTAGTCCTTCCTCACCCTGCCTTAATCAGAGAACATTTAAGAGTGTAGTGTTCAGTTCACGATGCCACATTTTATGAGGAATATTGATAAGCTAGAGAGCATCCAGAGAATAGTGAACGACTGTTCAAGATCTTACCCGAAAAAGTTGAGGATGTTGGATGTTTAGCCTGGAGAGGAGAAGACTTAGAGGAAACAATTCCAAGTATTTGATTGGTAATCACATGTCACTTGTTCTACTTGGCTTCAGGGCAGAACGTGGAGAGTGAAACTTAGGTTTCCTTTGAAGTAACATTTCCTAACAAACCTACCGATGGATAGCTGGCTTTGGTGTACCTGCGCTTACTTATTCTCTTAAGTGCCCTAGGCAACTTTTAAAGACCTTACAATTTGCCGAAAAGGTGCAGATCTGAATCTGAATTGTTATTAAAGGACTTCCAAGAAACCCCTGGACTTCACCTGCCTTCTAAAACAAACAAAAAAGATAAAACAAAACTCTCCAAAGTGGAATATTAGTTGCCTCAGGAGGTAGGATGTTCTGCTATCGCTGGAGCTCTTCAAGCATAGCCTCCTATGACTGCTTTTTTTGAAAAAGCCTCATGATGTGGGAGGATTATTATTCAGATGTGTATTGGGACTAGCTGGCTTTGAGGTTCCTTCCAACTCTTTAGAGTCTCACTGATTCCGTGGTTATGATTTCTTTGGGTGCGTTGGAGTCAATCAGATAACAAAATTTTTCATTGTAATCTTAAGTCCCATTTTTAAAAGGTTTATCATTTAGGAATTCACCTTCATTATTTGATAAATGAGCCCTGTATGACTAGATACAAATCTGTTAAAATGAGCTATTGTAAGTTCATTAGTGTGTTTGAAATGAAAACAAGATATATTAAAAATGTGATGGCTTCTAGTTGATTTGTGATCTCTGTCGCATAGGTCAAAGAAACTGTCTGTCCCTGCTTCAGTTGTGTCCAGGATAATGGGAAGAGGTGGATGCAACATCACTGCAATACAAGATGTCACTGGTGCACACATTGATGTGGATAAACAGAAAGATAAGAATGGTGAAAGAATGATCACAATAAGGTAATTATGAAAAAGATTACTAACTAACTGTGGCAGGGGAGGGGAGGGTGCTTTACACAGGGTGAGGGGTTTTTTTGTTTGACTGGGAGAGTTACAACTAATAATGAACTTCCTTTAATGAGTAACTTTTCCTGTTTATTTTGTCTTTAAATTTTCAGAGGTGGCACAGAGTCGACAAGGTATGCAGTTCAGCTTATTAATGCTCTTATTCAAGATCCTGCTAAGGAACTAGAAGATTTAATTCCTAAAAATCACATCAGAACACCTGCCAGCACCAAATCAATTCATGCAAATTTTTCATCTGGAGTGGGTACTACAGCTGCTTCAAACAAAAATGCATTTCCATTGGGTGCTCCAGCTCTTGTAACTTCACAGGCAACAACACTGTCTACGTTCCAGCCCCCCAATAAACTGAATAAGAACGTTCCAGCAAACGTACGTTCTTCTTTCCCAGTTTCTCTTCCTTTAGCTTATTCCCATCCTCATTTTGCTTTGTTGGCTGCCCAAACTATGCAACAGATCCGGCATCCTCGCTTACCTATGGCCCAGTTTGGAGGAACCTTTTCACCCTCTCCTAATACTTGGGGACCATTCCCAGTGAGACCAGTTAACCCTGGAAGCACCAATAGTTCTCCAAAGCATAACAGCGCAGGTCGCCTGCCTAACCAAAATGGAAATATTTTACAGTCAGAGTCTGCTGGACTATCTGCTGCCAGTTGTCCTATCACTGTGTCTTCTGTAGTTGCTACCAACCAACCTCTATGTGTTCCTAATAGCCGGACTCCTTCATCAGTCAGAAAGCAGTTATTTGCCTGTGTTCCTAAGACAAGTACCATGGCAACAGTGATCTCTACTGTGACAAGTACCTGTAGTTCTCTGCCTTCCGTTTCCTCTGCATCTGTCAACAGTGGACAAGTTCCCACAGCATTTCTGCCCTCTAGTGCTCCACAAACACAACTTTCTGCACATAAAACAGACTCTTTCTCTGCTATATCAGCCCCCAAAGAGAAGGTGACCACGCAAGACCAGCCTGTGGGAAACCCGTGTACCCCATCTTCAGTTGCAAATAATTGTATCTCTGCCAGCAACAACCCAGGAGCCCTAGAAACCCGCTCTGCTAGTAGTCCTGCTCCTCTCAGTAACACACAGGAGGAGGTACTGCCAGCAAACATATCTGATTTAAGTCCTATGTCATTGCCTTTTGCATCTAACTCAGAGCCTGCTCCATTAAGCTTAGCCTCTCCTAGGTCAGTTGCTGCTGATAATCAGGACACCAATAATTTACCTCAGTTAGCTGTACCAGCACCCCGAGTTTCTCACCGAATGCAGCCTAGAGGTTCTTTTTATTCAGTGGTACCCAATGCAACTGTACACCAGGATCCGCAGTCTATTTTTGTTACAAATCCAGTTCCTTTAACACCACCTCAAGGTCCACCAGCTGCAGTGCAGCTATCCTCAGCCATGAGCATTATGAACGGTTCTCAGATGCACATTAACCCAGCAAATAAATCTTTGCCACCTACATTTGGTCCAGCCACACTCTTCAATCACTTTAGTAGTCTTTTTGATAGTAACCAGGTGCCAGCTAACCAGGGTTGGGGAGACTGCCCACTGTCTTCTCGAGCTGCCACAGATCCGTCTTTCACTGTTCAGTCAACTTTCCTGGGCAACTCTGTTCTTGGACACTTAGAAAATGTGCATCCTGATAACTCCAAGGCACCTGGATTCAGACCACCTTCCCAGCGAGTTTCTACTAGTCCAGTTGGTAAGTTACTAGCAGCTAAATCATCTCTGTTCAGCCTTTGTCAGTCAGCTCATATTCCTCTTCAGAGGTTCCCAAACTTATTTGGCTTAAAAAAAAATTATTCAGTATCACGCCCCCCCACCCCCACCCTGAAATCTACTTCCTTGAATCCTTTAACAGTTTTTTGATTGGGTGGTTTTGTTTTTTTTTTTTAATTTCTGTCATTTCAAACTACCGCTGCCCTCCTACCCCATCATTCTAGCACCCCCCAGGGGGCAGCATCACATACTTTAGGAACCTGTGCATAGATGGTATGTTTTTCCTGACTCTTTAGCAGCGAATTGTGCCCTGTTGCCAGATATTTCCCTGCGGTTGTATAAAATGACAGTTTTGATAAAGGGCTTACTAACATGTTAGGGAAAATTCACAGCTTGCAAACATTTTCCATAGTCTCTGAAAAATTGTACTTGGATAAAAAAATGTAAGTTGTGATTTTAGAAACAGGTTAAAAGCATTCTTTCTTAGTTCCTACTCCTGTTTGAAATTCATTGTTCATTTATTTTTGTTGTCATTGAGTCCTCGTAATCCCTTTTGGGGGCTTTTCTTGGCAAAGATATCGGATGCTGGAGAGATGCTGGAGTGGTTTGCCTTTTCCTTCTCCAGTCCATTTTACAGATGAGAAAAATGAGGCAAACAGCGCTAAGTGACTTACCCCAGGATCACACAGCTAGTATCTGAGACTGAATTTGAATTCAGGTCTTTCTCTCTCCAGGCCCCTTGCTTTATCCGCTGAGCCACCTAGCTGCTCCTGTTCATTCGTACATTTGTTGTTGTTTTTGTTTTTGTTTTTTTTTGAGGAGGGAAGGCAGGGCAATTGGGGTTAAGTGACTTGTCCAAGGTCACAACTAGTAAGTGTGTCAAGTGTCTGAGGCTGGATTTGAACTCAGGTCCTCCTGACTCCAGGGTTGGTGCTCTACTCACTGTGCCATCTTAGCTGCCCCTGTACATTTTTTTTAAAAGACTTAATATGGTTGATTGTTGTTTCCATGGACTTAGAAACCAACTGTTGAATTCACTACATGAAAGAATTGGGTGAATTATAAACGTGTCAATTTTGAACTTATTTTGGGAAACTTAGTATGTTTATCGGACTCACAATGAAGTACGTGCTGTAGAAATGAGAATGGCACTTTGGGGCTGTACTGTGCTGAAAAATAATTGTAGTTGGTGATTGTAATTTGGAATTGAAATCGTTGGGGAAAAAACAATTAGAGGCCTTAACAATGGTATTTTTCTACCATTTGCTACCCCTGTACTGATTGGCTGTATTGTTTAAACTGTGTCTGTGTATGGCCTTAGACACTTACTTAAAACTGTGCGACCTAGGGCAAGTCATTTAAGGCCATTGCCTCCAAAAGAAAAGAAAACTAAAGTGGCCTGTTTGGGTGGGGTTTTTTTGTTTTTTGTTTTTTTGGTAATTTACAGGTTTGTCACAAGCTACGTTTTCTTGAAATGAACATAAGCTATTTCATTTTTCAAGCCTTTTTACCCATTCCCCAGTAGGTCTCCCACAATAGGTAATAAAATGTTAGAAAGCCAAAATTCACCCCAGGAAACTTTTAGGAGAAAGATTTTGAATCTGTTTATAACTTGTTAATTTTATTGTAACAAGTAATATATTCCGTATCTATTTGGTTCCTCAACTCCTCAGGAACACTAGTAGTCTTAGTACTCATTTCTCATGGAACACATTTCTGTTGGATGGAAGTAAAGAACTATTCTCTTAAAATTTTCTTCAAAACATAACCATTCCATCAAGTAATGATACGGATGCTGTCTAGTCACAAGTTCTCCTGTGCTGGCCTTAGGCTCATAACATCTTAGACCTAGAGATGAAAATATGTCGGAGACCATCTAGAGGCCAGCTGTCTCTCCAACTCTCTTGTTTTTATAGATGCAGAATCTGAGGCCCAAGGAAATGAAGTGACTTGCTCATGGTCACACAAGTAGTAAGCATCAGAGGCAGGATTTGAACCTAGGTCTTGACACCAGAGCCAGTGATCTTTCTATTGTACTATTCTGCCCCCCATGACCTCCACCACACTTTCCCTTTCAGTGAAAGTTATGAAATTAATCTAGACAGTTATCTCATTCTTAAACAATCATTCTTTCCTGACGTGTTTCAATACGCTTCATCATGGGCTACTAACATGCCACAGCCAGTGTTTTGGTGTTAACTGTGTATTTTTTGTTTTTTATGTACAACCTTAACTGACCCTTTGGAAGCACAGAAATCTGTATATAGTGGGTTTTTAATAAGTACTTACTGAATTGAAGGGTTTTTAGCCAGTTCAAGGAAGCGCTTCCCTTCCATATCATTTCTTTGTTTGTAAATCTTTGGATTAACAGCAGGAACTCTTTGTCTCTTCCTTTTCTAAAAGAAAATTAAGGCTTTGGATTTGAAAATCTCAACTAAATGTATATCTTGGCCATGCTTTCCTTTCAGGATTACCATCCATTGATCCATCTGGCAGCTCCCCATCTTCTTCTTCAGCTCCTCTGACAAGTTTTTCCAACATACAAGGGACACGGGTTTTTCTACAAGGGCCAGCACCTGTTGGGACTCCGAGTTTCAACAGACAACATTTTTCACCCCATCCTTGGACAAGTGCTTCAAATTCATGTAGGAATTTTGGGGAAATGATTATGAAAGTTTCTTAAGTTCCTATTTCAGAGAGTTTTTCTAGATTTAAGAAACCATGAGGCTCACCAGCACCCAAAGTTATATTACAACGCTTTTGATAATCTTCGGTCACTGTGGTTTTTTATTGATAACGTAAGCAGTATGGAAAATGGTCAGACTATCTGGTCGTGATAGGGGGAATCTAGAATGCTTACCACCAGTAAGGCTGAGACTGATTGATCATTCTCTCTCAGGAATTCTATCTTGTATTAAGTTTGGGACTAAATATGGTGAGCCTCCTAGAATTGGGGGTGGGGTGATGCTGCCAGGTTGCCTAAGAAAGAAACTGAGCCAAGTCAAAAATGGAGCAGGCAAAAGGCTCCCTTGCTAATCATAGTGAGATTGGGCCTGTAAGCAGCCATTGTGCTTCTAGTCTGGGTGAGATAGGGTGACCTAGTCTTTAAAAATAAAAAAAATGCTCAAACTAGTCCTCAAATCTTGAAATACTTTTATTGACTTTGTGCTGAGTAGAACAGGAATTGGAAGTACTTTTACAAAGGACCCTTTGCATTGCACTACTATTGAATAATTTGTTTAATTTGATCAGAAGCTAAAAATTGTTAGATTGCCCTGATCTTTGTGTTTTTTTTACATTTAGGAAAGTTGCATAAATTCGATTTTTTTTCTTACTCATCGATAAAGACTATTATGATTAAATCCCCACAAATATAATGAATCATAAGATGGTCAGTGATTCAATTGCCATTTTCAATAGTGCAAAAACTTAACCCCAGAAAAATGACCGTCTTGTTACAGTTCAGTAACCAAGCAGTCAGTTGAAACTTGTAGCACTTTTCTAACATTTATCCTTGTTTTTAAAATGTAATCATTTTCAGTCCTTATAATCTAGGGCAAAGATGAGTCTTGCTCTGAAAGTAGCGGTAAATATATATTACCTTTCTTTTCTGACTTCATCTGAGCAGCCTAGGAAACTTTTAAGCCATAATTTTTAATATTCATTGAGTTCTATTCAGAATTATATATAATCTAAAACTAATTATTTACCGAATCTTGGTTTCAGAACCTAATTTTTCACCTTCAGTACTTAGTCAGTTTCATCAATGTGTTTACCCACCACCAGCACAAATCCTTTCCATACCTTTAGCTTTATTTGTTGTTGTGGCAAAGAAGATTGATAACCTTTTTGATAATGTACCTTCCCCTTATTTAACATGCTAAATTGTCATAGAATACAATCCATTACTGGGTACTATACCCATAAAGATTTTTATAGCTTGAATTCCTTTAGCATACTGAACCTTCAAAAACCCAGTTCATATCTCCTTCACAGTACAACATCAGACTAGGCCTTTGGTGGAAGAATTCTCCAGCCAGGTTTCTCAGATACTTACCATGACTAGTTTTGATATGTAATAAAACAATAGAGAAATATTTTGCCACCAGGTGACTCTCCTATTCCATCTGTTTCCTCGGGATCATCTTCACCCCTTTCAGCTACTTCTGCACCACCAACATTGGGCCAGCCAAAAGGAGGCAACCCCACTCAGGATAGAAAGGTACCTCCCCCGATTGGAACAGAGAGACTTGCTCGGATTCGACAGGGAGGTTCTGTTACACCAACACCTTTGGGAACTAATTTCACAGCACCTGTTGGACATAGTGGTATCTGGTCCTTTGGCGTCAATAGTGTGTCAGGTAAGATTGTCCTGCCTTCCATAGAGGGAACAGCTCAAGTAGGGCTTTTAAAGCAAGAAATTCTTGTGATGATAGAGGTTTTATAGCTATCAAATTTACAGCTGTGCCTTAAGTCTGAAATGTTGCTTAGGGTGAGTATTGTAAGCATAATGCATAGCAACTAGAAACGATTAAAAATATATTTCCTTTTCCCTTGAGTTTTTCTAGCTCAGGTAGTAGCACCCTTGGAACCCCTAAGAAGACCAGTCTGTGTCACTGAAGACATCCTTTGAGGAGGCGTCATGGCAGTTACTAGAAAGTGTTTGTTATTCAGAAAAGTTTTCTCACTTAGCATACTAGTCAAGCTGCTGACATAGACCAGGAGTTCTTTTTTCCAAGAAAAGTCTCTGTTCAAATTAAGTAACACATAGCTCACTTATGATTCTTTCCAGAAGGCCTTTCTGGTTGGTCACAGCCTGTGATGGGGAATCATCCACTGCATCAGCAGCTCTCAGACCCAGGCACCTTCTCCCAGCACCAGCCAATGGAAAGAGATGATTCGGGAATGGTGGCTCCCTCTAACATTTTCCATCAGCCTATGGCAAGCAGTTTTGTGGATTTTTCTAAAGTAAGGATATAAAATTTCCTGAATGTGGAGTTGTCCATGTAGACCTTTTTGAAAATCTTAGCAAGGTTAAGGGTAATTTTTTGTGTTTTTTGAGATTAAATATCCCTTTCTCTGGAGTCTGCATAAAGTCAAGTATTTGCTGGTCATTTTGCTTCATTTAGTAAGTGTGCTGTGTCTTTCAAAACACCAGGAGGCTTAAATAAAAGCTAGTTGACTGTGTTACTGTATTCTGTAGGAAAGGATCCAGGATTATGATAAAGAATACAGTCTTGAAACCAGATTCTGGCTCTGCCGCTCACTCTCTGTGTGACCTTAGCTAAATCAAGTTAGCCTTTCGGCACCATTTTCCTTTACCTGTAAATGAGGTTGGTCTAAATGATACTGAAGGTCCTCTCTAATTCTAATTCTATGATCTTTTGACCTTAAATTTAAATAGCTTTTTTCAAGTTTACAAAGTATTTTTTCTATAGTAATCCTATGAGATAGATTATGCATATTTCAGGTGATGCATTTATTTTGACTTTCAATAGGGCTTATGTTTTTTCTCTCCTCTTCCCAGGAGTACTATTTATACATGTTATTTGGTGCAGAGAGCAACTGCTTCTACCACATATAGAGTCTTTGGACTGTTGTATTCTTTGTTTGAAAAGGATTTCAGGGGCATAATCTGATTATTTGTAATTACTTTATGATTATAGATATTTGCTTTCTGCTTTGTAGGGTCTGCCAATTTCCATGTATGGAGGTACCATAATACCTTCACATCCCCAGCTTGCTGATGGTCCAGGTGGCCCTCTGTTTAATGGACTTCATAACCCAGATCCTGCTTGGAACCCTATGATAAAAGTTGTCCAGAACTCAACAGAATGTACTGATGCTCAGCAGGTAAAAGATATTTAACTCTTGCTCTTAATTTTCAGATTTTTTTCACATTCACTTTTGACTGTAAATACAAATCCTTAGCACCAAAAATAATTTCTGTCATCTTGCTATTTTAGTATCAGTCTACTTTTACTGCGCTTTAATGTCATATGGAAATAATTGCCATTAAATTTGTATTTTGTTTTGTTCATGTGCACCATTCCTAATTGGAAGTTACGATTTTTCCCCCTTTTCAGATTTGGCCTGGCACGTGGGCGCCTCATATTGGAAACATGCATCTCAAATATGTCAACTAAGTGAGAAGGTCTTTTCTCTTTAGCCTTGTTTGGGAAACCTATGACCTTGGAAGAACCCCGGGGGATGTTTTTTAATGTGCCTAACTAAGCAATTTTCTGTGTGGGCTTTAACAATGGAAATTTGATTGCCCATTGTGTAGGAACAAATTGATTCTCCTATCCAACTGATTCTGTTCTCCAGTTAGTTTAGCCATTTTGAACGTAAAATCAGATGAACCTAGTGCTTTTGGCTAAACAGTACTGAATGCTCCTTGTCTGCAGAAAAGAGAACTAGATGATTACATGATTTCAACCTTTTAGGGTGGTAAATACATGTATAATTGTTTACATACTTAAAAGGAAAAAAAAGTTGAGTAAATTTCATGTCGTATAGTGGCTCTACTTTATGTAGCCTGTATTAATGTGAAATATTTACCTGAATATTCAATAAAAAGATGAACAGTATTTGGAAGTTGGTTGTGGTCCTTTCATTGTTTGCATATTGTATATTTACTGCTGCCTGAGTGATTTCACTGTCACTTGGAACTAGTTGAGAAATCCTCTAAAGATCACTCAGCAGCTATACTTTGGAATCTGAAAAGGGAGAGGTCTTTCTTAACTAGTTTTTCAACCTGTTTTACTCAGTAAACCTAATCAGTATTTGTGAGCCATACATATCATGGCCTTTTCATTGAGTGAAAGCACAAACCCTGGCAATGGAGCTTTATCAGGCATTGGTACAGTCATCAGAAAAAGAGCAGGATTTTGAGTCAGATGACGTTGAATATTTGTTTAGATTGATTTTTCTGACATGGGAGGAAGGACACAGGACTGGGGAAAGCTCATACAAATTTTGTAAGGCACTCTATAAAGTGCAAGTATTTAGCGAGTTGAACTATGGACGTATTAGTGCCCCTTTCCTCAAGAGTGAAAAGTGTTGTCTGTAACTAGCAAAGCAAAGGTAATGCCAAGAATCTGATGCAACAGTATGGGAAAACACTGAAGTACTAAATAATACAATTGTGTGCCCATGTTTAGATGCAAGTGAATTTTCTGCTTCTATAGAGAATTTATAAAAATAGAGTACCAGAAAGTGATTTGGGACTTAGAGAGAAGTCACACTTAGGTCAACACGACTGGAGGGGAAGAAGGGGGAAAGGAACAGCAGAAAATAAGATAGGGCTGGAGGAAATTCAATTTCAAGAGATCGTGATCCTTTAAAAGATTCCCTTGTGCCCTGTGAATCCTAAAACTTGGGGACCAAAATTTGGTTGATCTATGCGGCTTTGCTCTGCCCTAGCTCTAAAACGCTTTGAGTCTGAAGACACAGCCATACTTCATACCATACAAAATTAAAAGCATATGTTCAATGTCAAACATGCCTCTTTTCTGCGCTGGAACACTATGGATATTCCAGCCATTAGGCTGAGCTTTTTACTGGACTTTGAAGCCAACTGTTATTTTTTTTTCCAGTTCCCTTTTCAGTAATTTTTTGGTTAGAGCAGTCATTCCCAGATTTCTTTAGCTGACAAGCTTTTTGGAGCTCATGATGTGGTAATACCTATTATCTGTAAACCTTGCTGCTACTTGCCACTTTAAAAAAGCGCCTCACTAGAATTACTGAACAGAGTTATGCAGCGTCAGATGAGAAAACTAGTGAGGAGAGTAACATGGCTGAATTACATGCGCTGGTCATAAAGGTGATCCAGCATATATAGTGTTACAAGAAGCTGTTTGGTAGGCTGGCTGACACACTTTCCTGCCTCTTAGGTTGTAATTAGGGGAGAGTTTTGAGAGAAAGGATCTTTACAAGGGCTCAGCTTCTTTTATCAGGACTACCTGTTTTGCTGTTGAATCTAGTACCCAGTTTAAACCAACCACTCCCACCCACCCCCCACAACACTACTACCATCGGCCTGCCTCTCCTACTCTTCTTTTTACTAACTTTAACATTGTACAAAAATAAACTCATAATTTTTCTTGATATGCAGATATACTGTTGTCAGTTGTCCCTTCTTGATAGCACATCGGGGATGAGTGTATATAGTTATAGAATTAATAGTGAAATAGTTTGATAATTAGTATTTCCTTTTAGTTATGCCTTAAAGGAAAAGGTTATTGTGGGGCAGGGCATGAGATGGAAATTTGGATGAAAATACCATATGCTTACTGGAAATACTTTAGGCAATTTAAAAATCTATTCCATTACAATAAAAGTTCATTACGAGGAAGGCATTTTATATTAAAGATTTTCCCCACTTATTTAAAACAAAATAAAATTCCATCACAAAAGAATTGCGAGTTTGTAGCAAGACACTTAATGTCTACTATCTATGGTGCATTGGTTGCCTTTTTGTAAAGTGGTCTTTCTTTTAGTGCTGGTACAAGTATAAAGTGGACACCAGCACTCAGCGAAGCAAATGGGAGAAGGAAAAAGTAATAAGGGGGTGCTACAAACTAAAGGTTAAGAAATTTCATAGCCCACAGAAGCTCTTTCACTTTATTCATCTGTTCACTCACGTCACCTGCTTCCACCACTACCACTCCTTCCTGGGTAAATCAGTGAGAAACTTCAGCAGTGCTACATGCCAGGGACTATTCCCAGTCAGGGCCAGCTTGGAAAACGGAGGGGCCAGTCATTCCATAGTTCCCATCCAAACAGAATTAAGTGGGTGTGCTTAGTGATGGCGACCTTACTTCACTCTGTTAAGACCTTTGGACTGCGTTGTTATGCTAAGGCAGCAAAACGCTTGATACTCTAGTTCTTAAACTCCTCCTAGGCCCCTTCCATCATGAAAAAATACAGCTATAACGTGGTTCCCCAATAGACACTGTCTGGGGTTAAGTTACTGTTATTGCTAATAGTCCATCTAACTACTTGTGGCCTGCCCAAAGACATAGTCGCTACCAATTTTCTTCCCTTAATCACTCCTAAGGGGATTTGGTCCAGAGAAGATGATTTTTTTTTAAGTGAGCAGCCAAGAAAATTTATCTAACAACCTCTTAGATTATGTGAAAACTAAATGTTTCCCCTGTGGGGAGTGGGAGAGAAGAGGAATTGTTTGGAAACACTTCAAAATCATTCCTCTTTAGTGATGGAAAAGGGGATTTTTCACTAAATGATGTTGCATATTCACAGAACTTTTATTTCCGTCAACACTTCTTAAGAAAATTTTCTGTTTTGCTACAGAGGGAGGAAACACTTTCTCTCAGACCTATACCCAACTGTTTTTCTTTGTTACCCTGGTCAGAGTTAGAGGAGAAGGAAGTGGATTGTATTGGAAAATGACCAAAGTATACAAAAAAGAGGCATGAAAAACTTTTTAGATAATAAATTTTGAGGGGTGGAGGCGATAACGTTGAAGAAACTGATCTGGAACTGAGGCTACTACTGCGACATCAGCTCCTTCCTTTGACCCTTGCGGTTCTTCAGCCACAGGAGAAGGAGGGATAGGACAGATGGTGAGGACTGAGGTCACTTGTACCCTTGTCAAAATCCTCTGCTGTCTTTAAAATAAAAGGACTCATGGGGAAAACCAAAGCGCTTTAAGAGATGTCAGGAAAGCGGACATTTCACCTCCACCATCATCATGAGAGAAGCCTCTGTACTCTTATGTATACGGGTGGCAATGAGTTTATCAGGTTGCGCTTTTTCCTGACGTCACTGAACTGAGGGAATTAGTGATTGCCTTGAGAGGATCCAGATGTTCCCCAAAGCCCCCAAGGCCAACGTTTTTCATGGATGGAATGGATGCCTCACGAATGCCTTTCATCTGTACAACTACCACCCTTGTCCAGTTGGATTATTTTCCTCTTGGAGCCTCTTGGATTAGGTTATCTGTACAGCTGTTCCCCCTCCACACTGCTGAGTTAATTGACGAAGATTTTTAAAACCTTTTGCATTTAATCACATCAAATATTTAGTTTTCCTTTAACATTAGGAAGAAACCCGGGCGATTTGATGCATTGTCTTGAGATAAAGGAAATTTCCAAGCGTAAAATAAAAACGCTAAGAATAAGGGGTCTTAGAGTCACGCCCAGCCTGGGAATTAGTAACTTGCTGGCCCCGCCCCCAGTGGGTCCGGCCTCCGTGTTGTTGCCGCGGGCAGCACGTGGTTGGCACCCAGCCCGCCTCGCTATCCGGGCTCAGTGTCCTCCTCGCCACCAGCTCATCATGTCCACGTCCACTAGCTGCCCGATCCCTGGGGGCCGGGACCGGCTGCCCGACTGCTACAGCACCACGCCCGGGAGCACGCTGTACGCCACCACCCCGGGAGGTCAGCCGCTGGGATCGGGGCTCGGCGGGAGGGACCTGCCCCGATCCCAGGCGCCGGGGAGCCTGGCTACGGCTCGGGGAGGAGACCAGCGGGTGGGGTGCAGGTAGTAAAGGTGGGCGTGGGGGCTGGGTGAGCACGCGCCGTCCGTTCCCGTGCGGATCTGGCTCGCGAGGCGAGCCGTCCAGGCTTCAGAGCCGGGTGACCTGTACCTGCCCCGGGCGGAGCTTCACTCCTGGGAGCGCGCTACGGGAGGGCTCCGCACTCAGCTCGCCCTTTCTGGAGTCGCCGGAGTTCGGGGGAGCGGCCCGGGCTGTACGAGGACCCCAAACAGTTGGCATGCGTGTTTGCCTCAGCCCGTTTCCCACAGCCTCCCAGATGCTGCAACAGCGTTGGGCACTGCAGCTGGAGAACAAGCCTGAGCTTGAGGTCTCGGCTCCCGGAGTGAGGCAGTGACTTTGGCCTTGGGCCTCCAGAGGTGACCCAGGGGCCTGGGCTTGCTGGTGCCAGGACATCTCCGCACCTCGTCACCACTCCTGCCCCTCCCCCCTCCCAAGACTCCTCGCCAGGGCCGAGGACAGGTCAGCCATTAGTAGCTTCCAGCCGCTCTTTGATGCCCCACCAAGGTGGGGGCTGCCACGGCCGAAGACGTTTGCTAACAGCTGCCGGAGTTGGTCAGAGAACCCAAGATCACCAGTTCGGCACCTCCTGCCTTGTTCCTCCCAGGGGAAACTGAAGGAGGGGGAGGGGAACAAAAAAAAGCCACAGGGCGGGGTCCTCTACATCTACCACCAGGCCAGCCTTTTAGGGATTGAGAGAGGTCCAAGATGAGTGCTCCCAGGACCGGGGTTTAAGCTTTTCTCGGGGACTCCCTACTGTTTACCAGCGGACTCTGGGATCGTGTTCTCAGACCCTCGGACTCTCAAACCCTTCCACCACACCCACCGTACCACCCCGGGGAAAGGGAATTCTCCAATGAGAGAACTGTGCAGCTGAGCACTATTCTAGAAAGGTAAGGCTGTCATGCCCTCCCGTCCATCATTAGCTATTCTCGTAGAGTTCCAGACGGAAGGCATCATCTAGCCCAGTCTCTTTGTTTCAGGTAAGTAAATTGAGGTCCAAAGAAAGTGTCCTATTTGCTCAGTTATCCCCAGAGGCAGCCAGTTAGTTTAGGAAGGGGTAAGGGCTAGGCAAGGTGCTACTGCAGTTCTGCCCCATAGAATCTTGCTCCCAACTTCCATGATCCACTCCCTACAGGAACTAGAATCAGCTACAATCGAAAATTCCTGCTGGAATGTAAGAACTCACCCATTTCCCTGACACCACCTGGCTACCTCCCCGAGATCCCTGGGGTCACTGGGGTCACTGTCCCAACACAGGCCCCACTGGCCAAACTGGAGGAATTAAAGGAGCAGAAAGAAACTGAAGAGATCCCAGGTAAGGAGGCACCTTAAAGTTTCAGAAGCAAAGCCTCCATTACACTCTTGCCTTGGCTTAAGTGGTAGGGTTCAAGACAAAGCAGAAAAAGTGGTTTATAAGGCATTATGGAACCTTAATTGTAAAAGTTGCCCTAACCTTCAGGAAGGGGGAGTAGGGAAAACTGGCCACCCCCACCCCCCAATAACTCCGGGAGGAGACGGGCCAATTCTAAGGAAGTTTTGATATTTCAGGGCTGGCCCCTTAACTATAGAGCAGCTTCTAGCTGAAAAAGGTATAAGGGAGGGAGGGAGTCAGGGGCAAGACAGCCTAACTGCACGGGAATTAGGGCAATCTAACCGCCAGGCTCCTCTTTCCCTCCAGATGAGGCACAATTCGAAATGGACATCTGACCCTGTTAACACAAGAATTCTGCCCCAGCCCGTGTGCTACTGCCAGGTGGCTCTTCTTACTGCAACAAGCAGGGCCTCGACTTCCCCAGGCATGCGAAAAGCTTGTTATTTCTAGTGGCTCCTTCAGTTCTCAGAAGTGACTGAGCCCAAGGTGATGGGGGAGGGAAGGTTCAGATTTGGGGTGTGGGTAGGAGAAGGTGCTGTTCTGGTGGCCACATGGATTTGGAAGTTCCTTGCTGAGCCCTTAATAGCCAATTTTATCTACTGGGTTGTGGGATTGGATGCTGCACCCTGTCAATGCTTAATAAACACAATGAAAGACTTCCCCTGGGTCACATTTCTATTTTCTCCACCTTCATTCTTCTTCTGAATGGGGAAAAGGCATTGCTGTCCCATCCCTGGTCATACTGAAGCTAGAATGAGGAATTCCTGTCCCATAGGACTCTGCTTCTAAGATCGGGCCCTGTTCCAGCTGCAGTCAGATCTAGCCTAGGGTGGGGAGCAGGGCCAGCAGGAACTGTACTGCAAGCAGCAACAGCTTGGCACCTGCCAAGGGTGTTTCCTGTTCCAGGAAACAGCCTTCCAGGATCTAGGCCTCCACTGTAACTACCTGCTATTTTAATATGGGACATCATCCCTCAGGAAGAGGTCATTTGAGGCTCCCCTTCTACATTAGTAATGGAAGGGGCTTTACAAGGATCAACTTGTTGACCCGTTATTCCACAGATGAGGGAATGTATTTAGAGGAAATTATTCAGCCAAAGTCGCATACATGGTAAACATCAGTTGGGAATTCAAACTTGAAATTTCTGAAAATGAAGGCAGGATTTTCCTTTCTTCAGCAACCAGGAAGGCATCTTTCTGGATTCCTTCTCACCACCTGCCATTTGATATCAAGATTCAGTTTCTACTCCAGTTACCCAGTGCTCCCCAGCTGCCCTGATTTCTCTTAACACCTGGTCCAACATGACTTCAGTGGCTTAGCCAAGGCAGAACTCCTTTAGGTCTTTATTTTATATTTCTTCTTTTGGTCAGCTGGAGCAAAGGTAGCAGTGAGGCCTGGAGTCAGTGCCCAGGAATGCTAGAAACCAGCTATTTCCCCATGCTACAACCTAGAGGAATCCTGTGGTAATGAACTTCCTGATTTCCTCACTCTCCTGGCCCCTGGAGCAGTCTGGCTATGAGTTGCTCATTTTAGCTAGGTTGAGCTCTACTGTCTCTGCTGGGGGGGGGGGCGGGCCTGCAAGCCCTACCCACATTCCTCCTCTTCCAGCCATCTTCATTCTCTCCAGGGTCAATCTTAGGAAAGGGACAGACTGATCATTTATTTCCAAGGTTCTATTTTTTTCTCATTTTGAAGCCAAACTAAAAAACATGGCTGCTAAAGCTGTTAAGAGTGCTTAGGTCCATTTGAAAATTGCTACACAGCAGGGACTTTGTCATACCCAACCCTGTACCAGTTAATGTTAAACTATATCTGTAAGAGAGAAAAGGAAAAGAAATTGAGAACCTTTATGGGTAGTAAGACCTATGCTCCTAGATGGCCTGATGGCCAATGGTTTGGAAAATAAAAAGTCCCCACTGCCCTACCAAGACAAGATGTTTTTATTTAATTGCATATGTCAGAAGCAACCAATGAACTGCCTACACAGTCTTCCCTCCCCAGAGTCAGGCCAGAGTCCCAGTTAAGAGTTGAAGCAGCTTCTCTGTTAAAAAGAGAACCTCCTTTCTCTTCTTCCTTCTTTCTTCTATCCTGCTGGTGTCAAGGAAAGCAAGGCAAACTGTCCCTGGACCCCAAACCCCACCATGTCCATTCAGAGATATTTAAGGTCTAGGATATTAGGGCAGATAGGGACTTGTTGGGGAGGAAGAAAATCAGGGGTCACAGAGTCGTAGAGAGGCCTGAGACCTCCTCATTCTCCTCTGTGGTAGCAGGCTTCTCCTCATCAGCTTCCCCGGAAGGTAGGCTCCTCCTTTCTGCAATTAACCTTTTCACTCCCACCATCCATTGACTGACCTCAGTCACATGATCCACCATCAGTGATCGATGTATGTCATCAGCTCCATCCCAGTTGTGGTTCCTGAGCTCTAAGAGGAGAGAGGCCCTGAGCATGATGCAGTGCTCCCCAACCCTGCCCCTTCAAGGCTTAGGGAGTGTTTTCTTCACCACAACCCCAGGAGTGGACGTATTATTTTGCAGATGAGGAAATCGATTCAGAGAGGTTGGAGGCATGCCCACAGCCAGGGTCTGAGCCGGCAAGCGTCTTCATTCCAAGTGCAGTGTTATTCAGCTTACTTCACTACTTCCTGCTGCCTCTCCAGCAGACAATTCCAGCCCCATGCTGGCTCAACCCAAGGCTCTTTTGGCCATGCAGGTGGCTGCATGGCAGAATTCAAGGGCATCCTGGGGTCCCTCACCATGGCTCACCTTGCACCAGCAGTGCCATCCTCTTCCTCACAGGAACTGACAGCTTCTCACTCTTCCACTGTCCCTGAAGCAAGGCTAGGCGCCGGCTGATGTCATCAAAGACCTGTTTCTGAGTACACAGAAACTCTTCCCAGTCAGAGCTCTAATCTGCCTTTCCATGTTCCCTCCACAATACTCCCATCCTATTCTAATCTTTTCTTCTATTTCTCCTACTATCCAACAAACCCTTTCCTTCCTTCTAGGCACTACTCCTTCGGAGAATTATAGCATGGCACCTTGGAAAAGAACAGAAAAGTGTTCGCCTCCCTCGAAGAGAAAGCCAAGGTAATATGTGTAATGTCTGGGACACATTCCCCGGGTCTGCACGTAATCAATGAAGGGGGATAGAAAGAACAATAGGAAAATGTAACTTAGGGTCATCAAGCACAACACCCTCACCTCGTAGATGACACAGGCTCAGAGAGAGGTGATAGGATTTATCTAGTCACACTGAGGTGGAATTTGAACTCAAGTACCTATGTTCCAAATCCAGTGTCCTTTCCACGAAGGAATTCTTACCTCTTCTATACTATGCTGCCTAGGTTTAACTCAGCACCTGTCCAATCTAGTCCCTTCTTTATAAAAATTCCAGAGAATTTCATGGTACCTCTTAGGGGTGAGGAGAGGGAGACTGAATTAAGCAGAAGGCACTAGGGATACAAGCATGGATGTGCCACGGATCTTGTTCTTGAGCGAGTTGCTTACAATCTAGCTAACTCCCTTAGCTCAGCTTCCACTCTGAAACTGGGTTCCCTTGGGCCTCACCTTTGTATGAGCCTGGCAATCCTCCAAAGCCTGTTCCAAGGGTCCCAGCACATCTTCCAGCATTGTTTCACAAGTGACTGGGGAACTGATAGGTTCCAACCTCAAAGGAGAAGAGCTTCCCCCAGGAGGGGGCCCTGGAGCCTTTGTCAGGAGAGGCGGTGGTCCCACTGGAGGAGCCCCAGTAAAAGGCTCTGAGGCAGGCACTGAGAAAGTAAATCAGTGTGCTGAGAACAGCACTGAGCATCGTGGCCTAACTGGTACCCAGTCTCATCCTCTCCCACTGCCCCCCCCCACCAGGACCCCTTCCTGAGACGTTAGAGAGCAGTGAACATCCTTCGGTCTTTCCCGGTCAATGGCCTCAGGACTAGATAGCTGGAAGCAGGGGCAGCAGAGAAGGAAGGAAACGGGCAACTTGTTCATTAAGAAGCTAAAGCTGGGACCCTGTACGCTTCTCCTTGCAAGAGCAAGGACTGCTCCCGAGACCATTTTGGGTTTAGGAAGTCTGTTGTCAATGCTCGAGGAGAACAAGCCCGAATCTACGTCACTATAACCTTTTGGCAAGAAGTGCCCCAAAGGCCAAGGAAACGGGAAGTGTGGGCAGCCCTCCCCCAATCACCATGGGGATCTGCCCTGGGCTCACCTTTGGGAGAACCATCCTGGGGAGCTGCGACCCGCTTAGTGAGGGGCGTCTTTTTATGGCTGCTAGCCTGGCTCTGCAATCCGTAAGAGAACTGTGGAGGGTCATTCCAGCCTCTATCCTTGTTCCCTGAAGGCAAATGGGGAAAGAAGAAAAGATGAAGAAAAAGAATGAAAGTGGGGAGGGAGGGGGGCCAGAAGGAATCGGGAAAAAGAAAGGAATGGGAAAGGTATTGGAGAAGATGTAACAAAAGAGGAAAATGATGGGAGAAAAGGCAGAAAAAAGAAGAGGAGAGAAAAAGGGAGGTCAAGAAAAGGCAGGAAGAAGAGAAGAGGGAGGAAAATGCAAAGAAAGGAGGAGAAAAAAGGGAGGTGGGGAAAGGTGGGGAGGAAGGGAGAGAGGAAGAAGGTAGGGATGGAGGGAAGGAGAGGAAGAAGGCAGGAGGAAAGGGAGGGAGAGAGGAGAGGGAGAGAAGATGGAGAGGGAAAGTAGGAAGAGTGGAAGGAGGGGAGGAAGGGCAGGAGAGGGTGGGGAGGGAG
The DNA here is from genome assembly GCF_011100635.1 of Trichosurus vulpecula. Lineage (NCBI taxonomy): Eukaryota > Metazoa > Chordata > Mammalia > Diprotodontia > Phalangeridae > Trichosurus > Trichosurus vulpecula. The sequence goes on along the minus strand of NC_050575.1, from coordinate 285,401 downwards.
GGGGGAAGGGAGGGGAAGGGGGAGAAGGTGGAGAAGGTGGAGGGAGAGGGGCGAGGGTGGAGAGAGGTGGAAGGGGAAAGACGGGACCTAGAGCGGTTCTACCCTGCACCTCCTCACTCTTGCCACCACGTGACCACCCCGCCCCCGCCCCCGCGCCTCACCCCTGAACGGCCCCCGCCCGAGTCCTCCGGCCCCGCGGCTGAGGCGGGGGCTCTACAGGCGCCGTGTCCAACTCACCCGGCTTCACGTACAGCTCCGCCATCGCCTCACTTCCGCACGGCCAGCGGGGCGGTGGTTTCGTCACTTCCGGAGGCGGGCCACGCCGTGCTACTCCGCTTCTCATTGGGCCGTCCCGTGGCTCGCGCTCCGCTGGGGTTCCACCCACCCCCACCCTCGTTCTGGGTCTGGCGAAGAGGCTGCAGCTTTGGGCTGAGACTGCCAGGGTTGAGTCCGTGGCTCGGAGGTGGGGCGGGCACTAGTCTTAAAGAGGGTTCGAGGGAGGGGCGCCTGACTCTTTGGAGCCAGTTGGTCCGTAAGTCAGTAAGCATTTACTGAGCACCTGTGGTGTGCCAGGCACTGCTGAGCGCTGGGGGCATACATCCAAGAGGTAGAGACGTTCCAGAGCCTGAGCTGCCCACAGCCTAATGGGGTGAACAAGCACCAGAGAGAATGAATGAGCGATAACCAGTAGGGAAGGCACGAGAATGACGGGGTTGCAAATGCTTCCGGGCATGGGGGGCAGCCAGAGAAAATGCCCCCGGAGCCAAGTGTCTGGTTCAGGGCACAGCCGGCAGCGTCCCTGGATCCAGGAGTCCTGGGGGAGCTGTGAGCTGTGGAGACTGGCAAAGGGAGTCAGTGACGAGGGGTTTTGCGTTTGATCCCGGCGGTGATGGGGAGCCACTGCAGTTTATGGAGCGAGCGAAGCGCCAGGGTCCAAACGGCCCCGCAGGTTTCTCTTTGGCGGCTGGGTGAAGGCTGGCTTGTGGCGGTTAGACCTGCGACCGGGAGACGGCCCAGCAGCCCATTCAGCGGTGCGCGCCTCGAGGGCAGGGGGTGTCTTCTGCCTCTGTCTGTGTCCTTGGCGCACAGGAGGCGCTTAATGAATGCCGGCCGGCGCCGGGCTGGTGGCAGCGTCGGAGGAGAAGTTACAAAGGTGAAAGCTGCCAGGCCCTGGCACCTGGTGGGACACGGGAGTCAGAGCGGCGCCAGGCATCGTTAGGGTAGTCTGGAGGGAGTTTGGGAGGAAAATAACAACTGTTTTGTGAATGTTGAGTTTAAAACGTCTACTGAACATCCAGTCTGAGAAGTCTGAAGGGCAGTTCAACAGGTGACCATGGAGGTCAGTAAAGGTTAGTGCGAGACAAGGAGGTTTGAGAATCACTAACAGATTGAGGACCCTTAAATCCATGGGGGTTGGTGAGATCACCAAATGAAGTAGCATAAAGAGAGGCGAGAAGAGGGCCAGGGCACAGCCTTGTGAGAGCCCGGTGCCATCTGTCACGGGGAGACAGAGACTCTGTATGCCCTAACGCATCCACAGGAGAAAACCCACATTTCTGTACTATTTTAAGGTTTGCAAAGCGCTTTCCTTACAATGGGCCTGCCATCATTCCTGTTTCTTAGTTGAGGCAGGTGAAAGAAGTGAAATTACTTTCCCAAAGTTGAAGAGGTAGGACTGGAAGGCAGGTGCAGAGTACATTAGCCAGGTCAGCCTGTGGGGGCCAAATGTTGAATTTTCAGTGTGAACATTTACCACTCATAATTGGCAATGGCTATAAATCAGGGCTTGATTTATTTTCCTGGTTAACTGTCTAGATTTAAGTAAATGCTAGTACTCCTGAATAAACTTAAAATTGTGTCCTGTTTACATTTCTCCCCGCAGAGTCCAGGGGTCAAACATTTGCCAGCACACCCCTGAAGCAAGATTTCCAACTCCCAAGTCGGGAGTGCTCTCAGCTCTTAGGTGCTGCTGCCTCTCCTCTCCCATCACCCTGGGACAGAGCATCTTTAGAGCTTGAAGGGAACTTTTAAAATTATCTAGTCTGGGGTAATAACTTAGCGGGGCCATTATCTTGAATGGGGGAGAAATTACATCTTTATTTTCACTGTTAGCTGAATGTATTTCTTTTAATGATGAACATAACAAACGGTATACCAAGGAGTCCATAGGCTTCACCAGATGTTAATAATCCCTGATCTAGTCCAACACACCTGAGAAAACTGAGACCAAGAGAGGAGTGCCTTACTTCGGCTGACAAGGAGCACTGCACCATGCCGGCTTCTGGTCTAAGCATCAGAATCAAATTTAGGCCAGTAACGGCAGGTAGCTGCCAGAGTGACATTCCTATTACCACTCCCCTACTCAAGCTCTAGTGGTTCTCACTCACTTTAAGATGACAACGGTAATGGTTAGCATTTATATAGACAGCACTTCAAGGGTTACTAAGCATTTTCTGTAATCCTGTAAGATAGGTACCATCATTAGCACTGCTTTGCAGATGAAGGAACTGAGGTTGCTTCTACTTAACCTACCTTATTCAATGCCATCCCAATTAAATTACCAAAAAATTGTTTTATTGAGCTAGAGAAAACAATAACAAGTCATTTGGAAAAACAAAAGACCAAGAATATCAAAGGAACTAATGAAAAAAATGTAAAGGAAGGAAGTCTAACAGATCCAGATCTTAAGCTGTATTATAAGGTAGTAATTATCAAACTATCTGATACTGGCTAAGAAAAAGAATGGTGAATCAGTAGAATAGATATACAATACACAGTAGTAAATTATTACAGTAACCCTGTATTTGATAAATGTAAAGATCTAAGCATTTGGGATAAGAACTCACTATCTGGCAAAAATTGATGGGGAAACTGTAAAGCAGTCTGGTAGAAACTAGGGATAAACCAATTCTTATACCACTTACCAAGATAGAGTCAAAATGGATACATGACCTAGACATAAAAGGAGATATAAGTAAATTTGAAGAATACGGAACATATTACCTATCAGATTTATGGATAGAATTATTAACGAATAAATAAAAGATATCGCTGTGAGATGGAAAATAGATAATTCTGATTAAATTAAAAAAAGGTTTAGTACAAATAAAACCAATGGAGCCAAGATTAGAAGGAAAGCAGAAAACGGGGCGGGGGAAATTTCCATAATTTCTTGGATAGAGGCCTTTTATCTCAAATATAGAAAACTGAGTCAAATTTATAAGAATATTGAATCATTCCCCAACTGATACACGATCAAAGGATATGAACAGGCAGCTTTTGGAAAAAGAAATTGAAGGTATATATAATCATTTGAAAAAATACTCTAAATTATTATTGATTAGAGAAATGCAAATTAAAACTAAGGTATCATCTCACACCTATCAGATTGGCTAAAATGAAAGAAGGGGAAAATGACAAATGATCAAGGGGATGTGGAAAAACTGGGACACTAATACATTGTTAGAATTGTGAAGTGACCCAACCGTTTTGGAGAGCAATCTGGAATTATGTAATATACTCTTTGACCCAGCAATACCACTATTAATTAGGTCTGTTTCCCGAGGTAATCAGGAATAAAGAAAAAAAAACCCCTATATATTCTAAAACATTTATACCAGCTCCACTTGTGGTGGCAAAGAACTGGAAATTGAGGGGATATCCCGTCCATCAATTGGGGAATGGCTGAATAAGTTGTGGTACATGATTGTGATGAAATACTGCTGTGCTGTAAGAAATGATGAGCAGGCTGATTTTAGAAAAATATGGAAAGGCTTGCATTAAATGATGCAGTGAAACGAAAAGAACCATGAAAAGCACATCATACACAGTAATAATATTGTTTGAAGAATAACTGTGTATTATTAAGTTATTCTGAGTAATGTATACATTCAAATCAACTATGAAGGCTTATGAAATGTTATCCACCTCCAGAGAAAGAACAGCATGGAAGTAGATTATGTATGGTTCCACATCTATGTCAAATGTTGGCCTTCTCTAATACAGTTTTGGGAGGGAAGGAGGCGCCAACTCAGAATTCAAAATGTAAAAAAAAAAAATTTTTTAAAACTGAGGCTAAACTGTAAGTGATTTGTCACACAGTAAGCATCTGCTTCAGGATTCAAATTTCTTCCTGACTGCAGGGGTCTATTCACTGGGCCACATAGTGACCCAAGGGAAATGCAGACTCTCTCTTTGGCATGTAACAGAACCAAACTCCAACCTTCCTTTCCACCCTACTCTCCTTCCCTCTCCTATCTAGCCAAATGGGACTGTTACCAACCTTCCTATGTGCACCCCATCTCCTGTATCTGTGCCGCAGGCTAGGATCGCACTTTCTTTACCTCTTGTAATACTTAGCTTCCTTCCTCAGTTACAGTGCTTGCTCCTACATGAAGCTTTTCTTGGCACTCCCAGCTGCCAATGCTTCTATCCTCTCCCCCACCAAGCACCTTACATTCATTTTCTCTATAATATTTATGTCTTGTACTTGTATGTGTAAATACTGCCTCCCCCAGAGAACTGTAAGCTCCTGAGGGCAGGGACCATTTCACATCTCTTACTACCAGCACCCAGAACAGTGCCTGGAATTGAGTATTTAATAAATGTTTGCTGATTGCTCTTCGAAAGTAAGTGCCCAATCCCTAGGATTGGCAGGCAGTGGTTATGCTCAACCTCTTCTGCATGGGGAGAGACCTAGTCAAATTTCCCTCTGGACATATTGTCTCCAAATGAACCATCTATATCTCCTAGCACCAAGCACGGGAATAGCCACTGACCCCTTCCTTGGCAGCACAGTCACACCCAACGAGGCCACTCTGAGATTTTATTTGCACTGATTTTGCTAAAAAGTGTTGCTGAGGTAGAGCCAACTGCCCAGGACTGGACAGGGGCAGGGATCATAGGAACCAGGAAGGAGGGGAGGGGAAATGGGTCTGGGATAGGGGTTGAGGTTGCAGTCAACCCAGAGAAGACTAATAAATATTCAATATAAATCAGTAACATATTAGTAGAGGAGACAGGGATAGGGCAGGCAGGAAGATGAGGGGCAAGGAAGACCACAGATCATGGGGGGCAGGTGAGAATAGGGAGGTGGTAGGGTGGCCAGTTGGACCCCTAGAATATAAGTGGTGTGAAATTGCTGGCGGGGCCCCCAAAGCCTCCCTTTCCAACCTTCCCCAGCTCAATCTAGGGCATATGCAGTAAGGAGGGTTTCAGACGGAAGGAGTCAAAGAAGGAGAATACACCTCTTTTACGGGGGGCAGCCCCTGCACCTCCAACTCCACCCTTGAGCAAAGGGAGTGGGAGAGGCAGGGGTCCTCCTGCAGAGTCCACAGAGCTTGTCCTTTTGAGGCGAAGTCGAGCCCGGGCTTGGGCACCCCTGGCCTTTCCTCGGGCAGCAGAGGCCACAAGACACTTCTGATACTGTACCTAAGAAAAGGGATGCAATACAGTACAGTACAACATAATATAAATATTTATTAAGCACCTACTGTATGTAGTCCTGGGATAGTTGAGGGACATACAAAATTAAGGAAAGATACCACAGCCATATTCAAGGAGCTCACAATCTAATTGTGGGATAAGACTAACATAGATGGTTACAATGCACAATATTACACAAGCATATTAGAGAGTTATAAAAGAAAAGTATTCTATGAGGGCTGGGAGGAAGGTTGTTACAAAGCAAGAACACCGGGGAAGGATTACTGAGCCATAGGGCATTTAATTTGGCTTTTAACGACTGGGTAAGATTTCAACATGTGAAGAAAGGGAAAGGAGGGCATTTGAAACGGAATAAGGTGAGCAAAAGAAAAGAGCCAGGAGAACAATCACATTGTAAGTCTGGTGGGTAGAGAATAGTAGAGTTTGACTGGACTGTAAAATGCATGAAGGAGAGTGGCTGAGGTAAGCTGTAAAGCAGAGCGGACCACATTGTGAAGGTCCCTGAATGCCAGGCAGAAGACACTGAACTCTACTTGAGGGCAAGAGGGGTCAAGTGACAGCATCAGGTCTGTACACAAGATTATTCTGGCGGAAATACGAATGACAGACTAGAGCCATCCAAAGATGGCATCTTTCTCCAAAAAATGGAGGCAGGACAATCTCTAGGGAGACTACTACCTTCAGGGGGATGGCACTGAGGACCAACCTATCCTGGTGTGGTTACAATGAGGTTAAGGAAAGATGGATTAAGAGGTGTGGTGGAAGTGGAATTAACAGAACTTGGTCACTGACCAATGGGATGCAAGGAGGAGAGAAGAATTAAAAATACCCCAGGGTTATGAAAGTAAATGGTAGAAGGAGATGGGACAATCATAACGAGGAGTCGGGGATGGAGGGGATGGAAGGGAAAAGGAATCTGAGGAAGAATCAATCTGTAGGAGACAGCCAGAGGTGCAGAAAGGGTACTGACTACCACTAAGCTCTTTAAAGTTAATTCTGGAGAAAGGAGCTGTTCAAAGGCTGCCATCAGCCGACATTTGTCTGTCTGATCATCCACCACAATCTGTGCTGCCTGAAGTGCAAGGCCTATGCCGGAAGTCCTCAGACAGCTCTCTTTGCTGCCTATGGCTGATTCCCAACTAAGAGGAAGGAGTCCATGTAGGCCAAGGAAACTCTAGCGATCAAGAATTTTACGTACCACAGTTCAGGAATGAACTAGAACTCCAGAAAAAAACCATCCTTCCCTTCCTAGGGCCCCTCCCTCATCCCTGATCAAGGTCCTCCCCACCCTCAAAGCTCACCATGCATGCAGCCTGAACAGCCTCAGATAGTGCCCCAGCATGGGGCTGGCACCAGAAGGCAGCACACTGGAACCGTTGGTGACCAAGGTCAGCAATGAGTCCAAAGGTGTGGGGGTCATGGCCAACACCAATGAAGGTCACATGTCGTACTGGACATTGCCACAGCGGCTCTTCCTCGGCATCCAGCTTTGCCTGTCCCTTCCCCCCCACCCCCAATATGCAATCATCAATGGGGGCTGGCCCCTTACTGAGGACCTCCCCCTCCCATGAATGCTCTCCCTTCACCCCAGAGACCTGGCCTTAATCCCTGCCTCAGTATTCCACATACATTAATGCAAGATCTTGGTTTCCTCCCTTTCCTCCTGAAATTGGGATCTCCTTCTCTAGCACTTAATGGTTGCCAATCCCTATTACCTGGATAGGTAATGCAGTCATGAGTGAATCAGAAACGCTGAGTATAGTTGGGGCCCAGGAATGATGGTCCCCCTGGGAAGTCAAGGCCCCAATGGCTTCATTCAGCACATCCATCCCTGGGGGGGATACATCCATTGCAGCTTCTATCCTGGTCCAGAGGGATGGGAGTCTGGGGGTGGACCTCAGAGAGACTTTTAAGAGAAAAGGAGTGCGGGCTCTCTGGCTCACTTTGGGCCCAGAGAAAAAGTGAGCAGGGTGACCAAGTAAATATAAATCATCGGGTTGGGGAGGGAGAGTCAGGCCCTCGGGCTTTACACAGTTAGACTTTAGACACTTCAGAATCTCCCATCTTATTTCTAGTCCCATGTCCACTCCATTCTCCTCCACCCAGCTGTGCCTTGGACTTTCCCCCTGCCCCAGCAGTTCCTCACCCATGGCCTTGCTAACTGGCAGGGTCCCAACGTAGAGAGCCTCATACTGCTGGGCAGCCTGGCTCACCGCATCAAGAAGCTCCACTGAGGGGTAGATAAAATCAGTGTAGCCCCCTCAAAGTGAGCATTCCTCCCCAGAGTATCCAATGCAAGTGCAGCATGGGAGAAGAATGCCTCCCTACTCCCAAATCTCAAGTCTAGAACCAGGTAGGTAGGGCCTGCCACTCCTAGGGCCCCTCATTGTGAAATAGGAACAGAAAAAGATGGTCACAAAGTATGGGCTAAACTCCTGGGACTACTTTCCCTCCCACTATACCCTTCCCCCAAGCTACCCACCCAACCCCACTAAACCTATTCTCATGGCCTTGTCCCTGTGGTCCCTACTCTTTACCCCATCCTCCAGCTATACCTTGCCTGGGTAGATCCTCAGGAGAAATGGGGTCCAAGGAACATCGAGGAGGGTCACCACTCACCCCAGCTCTCTCTGACAGAATCTGCAACATAAACACTCTGGGGTTGGGGGTGAGAGATCAGGCAAGGGGAACTCTTGGGACTCTTGTTGTCCCCATTCACCTGCAGTCCCCTCCTACCGTATCCCCTTCAGGGCCCCTCACCTGGGCACACAGCCCATGCAGGGCACTGGCAATGGCCTTGGCTGGGACATCACAGCGAAACACGTGGCATTTCAACATGCAGGTGTCCTTGTCACCCGCCACAAAGGCGAAGTCCCTGTGAGGGAGTAGGGATGGGGGTGGGAAGCTGAGTGATGGGAGTGAAAGGGAAAGACATTGGGAGGAAGGGAAAGACAGGAGAGAGGATATCTAGGAAAAGAGGACAGAGGTCTTCAGAGTGAAAGGGAATGGAAGGAAGTGAGGGAGGAGAATAGAGGGGCACTTGGCCCTGTCACTCACCTGTCCCTGATCCAGAAGCATGTGGAGAGCATAGGGGACAGTCAGCCCAGCCCTTTCCTGCTTCATCCCCATCCTTCCTAATCCTTTCAGAGGCAGGAAGTAGTTCAGTTTGCCCTCCCCCACCAGGTCCATGCCAGAACAAAGAGGGGCATCAGCATCTAGGAGGGTCAAGTCTGGGAGAGGTCTCGGACTAAGGTCCAGCATGGGAAGGTCAGGGGGCCAGGGTCTGGAAGGTCCAGCTTGGCAAGGTCAGGGAATTAGTTTCCATGGGGGTCAGTGTCGAGAGAAATCAATCCTGGGGGACGGGGGCTTCAAATCTTCAGTAAAATCAGTTGTCCAAGAATTTCTCACCGGCCATTGGTGCTGCCCACACCCCAGACTCGGATGTGCACAAGGGGCTGACAATGGATGAGGCTGTGGTCCAGGGGATTCACCAGACTCATCATGTCTTTCTTCAGAATCATCAACATGTTCTGACCCTACAGAGTCCCCAAGGGAGTTAGCGGACAAGACAAAAAGAGGGTTCCTGTGAGTAACAAATGACTTATGGAGGGCTCCAATGGGAGACTGAGGTTGAGAATGGCTTCTGGGAAAATAGGACAGGGAGGTGAGTCTACAGAGCCAGATCCAGAGGTTTGTGGAAGGAGAAAGAAAAAAGTCAGATCAGATTCTTTGTGCCCGTAGGGTCACAGTACTTAAAACTAGAACTAGTCTAAGAGTGGGGAAGTAACATTTGAGAAAACACACAAGTAGTAACAGGGATTTGAACCTTTTCAAATGACTTTGAAAAACTTAGCGTGCTCTGCTGCCCCCTAGCCAGGGATATCGGCCACTTCTATCTAACCTCTGGGTCCTTCTAACCCAAGCCACAGAAGGGGGAATTGAAAAAGGGGAACAAGCTGCCAAAGGGTAGGCTCACCTCACCCCAGGCTGTAGCAGGTGGGCGACTTTGACCTCGGCTCTGTGCCAGCTGTTGAATGCAGTTATTGACAGCAATGCTGCTCTTTCCAGGTGCCAAGTCCTCCTCGGGCACCTCCACCCAGCCCAGAGATCGTACTGCAAAGCACTGATAGATAGTAGGGCCAGGTGGGAAAGGGTTAAAAGGGGAAGAGGGGATTCAGGAGTTGCAACAATGAGGAACCAAGCTCCTCCTCTACGGATGGGTCCCTATAGTTATCAGAAAAACAACTTACATTTATACAGGGCTTAATTAGATGTTTTACAATATACTCGCCTCATGACACCATGAGGAAGACAGCAGAATCCTCTATTTTACAGGTGAGAAAATTAAGGTTCAGAAAAGTTAAATGTCTTGCCCATGGGCACACAGCAAGTATCAGCATTATCCTACCAAGTAAGCCCATCATCCCCTATGAAAGGAGCGGACCAAGGTGTAGCACATGATGCCCACTCAGCTCTGGAAACACAGGCCATGATCCCCTTTGTACCTAATGATAGGCTCTCTCATAACCCTTCCCTACCACCCCATGCCCAGAGATCATTCTGGTCCAGGCTCCAATTCTAAGAGTTCATTCATGCCTGCTTCCACATCCCCAGGGGAGCCCCGTTATGCAAAAGTAGGCACTGGTACCCACCACCCTCTACCTTGGAGCCTGGTTCCATGTTTCGGATGTACGCTTCTTCCCCACACCAGGGTAGAGAAGTCCTGAAATAGAGCAGGGCTAGTGAGAGGAGGCTCCCTCCTGGGAAGGACACCAACTGACTCAGAACCCAAAGAGCCGAATCCACATCCCTATCCTGATTACCTTCGGTCCAGTGAATTTTCCAGGCTAGAGAAGGATCTCCCTTTGGGGGGTCGTAATCCCCAAGACCCTTCTGTGCCCTATGGAGAGGGAGGTCAACTTAAAGTCAAATGAGATCAGGGACCCTAAAAGGAGGATTACTATCCCCTCCAGTCCCAGCAGGCATTATCAATCTTTCCCCAACTTCCACATACCGCGTCAGGTGGTATAGAATCCCCAGGTTCCCAGACTGGGCGCTGCCACTGAGTGCTGCCACTGGGTACATGCCAGTAATAGGTGCCAGCAGCATCATGGATCTTCCGCCACCCAGGAGGCAAGCCTGGCTCTCCCTCTAGGCTCTGGTCACCCCACAAGTCATCTGTAAGAGCACCATGGTCAAAAGCGCCGGCTCTAGGGTATTCGAACATAATGCCCCCCGGCGTCTACGGTGAAGCAGAGCCAGGAAGGGCCTTAGAGATCATCTCACCCAACTCTCTTTTTGCACATGAGGAAAATGAGGCTCAAAGAGCTAGAGTGCCTTGCACAGTCACATAGCTAATAAGCGAGCAAAACAGGGACTCCTTTCCAAGGTTTCTTGGTCGGTGAATTTTGTCTTAATTTCGTAGCTTTATTGAAATATAACCGGCTTCCTTTTTAATGCTATCTATTTTACTTGATGCATTAAAAACGTTATTCTGAGAAGAGGTCCATAGGCTTCACGACACAAGAAAGGTTCGGAATCCCCGAGCAGCGCACACCGAGCTCCTCGCCCTGGGCTGTGCATACGTCCGGGGTGGGAGGTGAGCGGAGCTGGAAGTACTGACCAGACACACCAGAGCTCCGCGGCCGCAGCTGGGCTCAGTGTCTCTGCTCCGCTTCACTGGCTCCCTCTTTAATTCAACGATGCAACATCCCACCGCCTCCCGACCCCCAGTCCCTCTTTCCGGGCATCTGGTCCTGCTGGGTCCCGCCCGGGTCCATCGGCTGCGGTCTCTTCCGATCCATCTCTGCCACCCTCCCCTCCCCACCATCCCTGGCTCCCTCGTCTCCCGCTCTCCCCGGATCTCCCGGGTCGCCCACCGCACCCCGGACCCCACGCACCGTCGCAGTTGACCAAGATGATAGCTAACATGTAGTCCTTGCCCAGCATGGCCCCGGCCCCAGCCCGTCCTCCCAGCCCGACCTCGGGGATGCGGCTCCTACAAGCCCGGCCCCTCTGCGCCAGCGAACCAGGCCAGAGCCGCACGAACACAGGGCGGAGTCGGGACCGGGGCCTGGTCGCTGTGAGCTCAGAGTCGCGGGAGTGCGGCGTCCGCAGGCACGCACACGTGCTGCGTGTTGGAGGGGAGAGGAGGGGGGAGAGGAGGGAGGAGGGAGGAGAGGAGGGGGGAGAGGAGGGAGGAAGAAGGAGGGAGAGGAGGGAGGAGGAAGGAGGGAGGAGAGGAGGGAGGAGAGGAGGGAGGAGAGGAGGGAGGAGGGAGGAGAGGAGGGAGGAGAGGAGGGAGGAGAGGAGGGAGGAGGGAGGAGAGGAGGGAGGAGAGGAGGGAGGAGGGAGGAGAGGAGGGAGGAGGAAGGAGAGGAGGGAGGAGGAAGGAGAGGGGGTCGTCGTCCCCCCCCGACCCCGCTGGCGGCGCAGGCACGTGCGCGTGCGTGCTCTGCGTGCGTGCCTCTGTACGTGGCCCCAGCAGGCGCCCCGACTCCTGCCTTTGGGCGGGTGCCCGGGTCGGCTCCACCACCTAGATGTACACACACCGCCCTCGCGGTCCCAGCTCACACCCACACCCGCCCCACCACGTACGTTTGCACACTCGCGCAAAGATGCCGAATTTGGTGGTTCGACATACGACCGACGTCACCCGGTCTGGCCTCACGGGGCGTTCCCGGAAGTCGCGGTGCGGGGGGCGTGGCCGCGGCTGCGCACTGAGCGCGCCGGGGGAAAATGGCGGATGACAAGGTGAGTCCGTGGGAGCGTGGGGCACACCGGAGCAGGGGTATTTTTCTCTCTCCCTCGCGCCCCCCAGAGAGATCATTCGGGGACTCGAACCCGTTGTCTCAACTTTGCAAACTCCAGCCCCAAGGAAAGAGTTGTAAGCTAGGAGTCCAGGACGCCTGCCTTCTGACATTTAAATTTGCTGTGTGGTCTTGGGGGAATTACTTCCCCTCTCTGGGCCTCAGTTTCCTCGTTTGTAAAGTGAGGCTGGCCTGCCGAACCTCCAGGACCACTTCCTTTCCAGGTATTCCCTCTCTGCAGGAGGATTTGAGTGGGAAGAAACGGCCAGTCAGGTGCAGTGAGTCAGCCCCACCTCCCTGACCTCCATCCATCTTCTTAGAAGGCAAAGGCGTGGGGAGGGGAAACGGCCGGCGATCCCCCGCCTGGCAGTAACTTGTGTCCCCGTTCCTTGGCCCGGGTTAAGACTTACGGATGCGATGGTAGTGAGTCGCTGAGAAATAGGAATTAAGCGTTTCTCCTCCCCCACCCTCTTGTCAACATCGTGGCTCGTGCCCGAGCCGGCACTTGGATGCAGTGGCATGGGGGGCAAGGCAGCCGTGTCCATCAGCCCTAGGAAAACTTGGAAAGATTCTCAGGCTTGGAAGGGCCCTCCCGTTCTTGAGCCGGCCCCTGACAAGCAGACAGCCCCCGCCTCCCCTGAAGACGCGTGGTAGTGGTGGTGGAGGGGCGCGCCCCGATCCCCCGAAGCTGCCTCTTATTTCCCTTTGGGCTGTTCGTGTTAGGAGGTTTTTAGACTCCCAGGGGAGTCGACTCAACCTCACCGCGCGTCTTTCCCTGTTCCAAGCGTTGGGGAAGCGCTCGGCCTTAGGCCAGGGATAGAGGCATCCAACACCTTCCGTTTGATCAGATCCCTAGATCCTGCTGTTCCAAGGAATCCAAAATTCCTCATGCTCCTAAGTGTCACGTTCTCTCTCAGCTCTGGGGAGAAATTTCTAAAATTTCAGATTCAGAGCTGAAGAGTTTGGGTAAGAAATAATTCTGTTTTATCTAATTACTAAATCGGGTTATCCATCTATCTATGGAAAGGCTTAAATATGATTGATTTGTATGGAAAGTGCGATCTCATCATTTCAAAAGGGAATCCTTTGGAGATAAAGGTTTGAGGCTCCGGCCTGTGGGACATTCCTTTTGACTTGTGATAACATTTGGAGCTTCCAATGCTAGGCTAAGGTGAGGATTGTGAGAAAAGGATGCTGGAAGTGGAAATACTCCTTGCCTTGGAAAGCAAAGGAAGCATGCTGGGAAAATCACGATTGACTGTTTTTTACTTCTCCCTGCTTCCCCTTAAGCCTTGATAGCCATTGAAGAGGGGTAGGGGGACAGGGTACAGAAGACTCAGACTGTCCTGTAGAAAGCTTCTCTCCTACCCTAGGACTCGATGCCAAAGGTGAAAGACCTGGCTTTCCTAAAGAATCAGCTGGAACATCTACAGCGGCGACTAGAGGAGGAGGTCAAGACAGGTGTGGAACAGGTAATTGATAAGGTTGGCTGAAGGCACAAATAGATGCACATACTCCCCACCTGATGCCACTTAGCAGTAAGCTGATGTTTGGTCCTTCTCTAGATCACCTTCACATCCCATATACTAATGATGTTTGCCTGCAGTTTTGTAATGAAGTGTAGGCGGGAGCCCTGTGATTCACAGAAGGGGAGCTGTGGCATGGGAGGCTAAATTACTAAGTGGCAGAGGTTTAAATGGTTAGAACTGGTGGAGGTGGGCTAAGATTCCTCCTGGGTCTTCTGGCCAAACAAACTTGAGAAAATATCTCTACTTCTCTTTATTCACCTGGAGCTCAGGGGTAGCTTGGGACTGAGCTCTGTTTAGAAGGCTCCTGGCAGGAGAGGGAGGCAGGGAGTTTTTCAGCCTCATTGCTAAGGCATATGTCCCAGTGTGATTCTTCCTCCTGTGTTTTCCATGGTGCCTGCCTCTGGCTTTCTTGCAGGAAGGCTCGTTCCTGTCATCTCCTTTTCTCAAGGGCTTCCTGGCTGGCTATGTTGTAGCCAAGTTAAGAGCATCTGCAGTGATGGGCTTCGCAGTTGGTGTCTGCACCGGTGTCTATGCAGCACAGTCCTATGCAGTCCCCAATGTCGAGAAGACCTTGCAAGATTACCTCCGAGCCCTTCGTAAGGGACCTGACTAGTGCGCCCTAGACGGTCCTCCCTCCAGGCCTCCCCAGGGCTGAGGAAGAGCCTTGGAATCTGGATTAGCAAAGATAAGCAGCAAGTCTGACTGTATAGGGTCATCAAGGATAGAGGCCAGCTGTCTTGCTCCATCTCCGGCCTCCCCAGGCTTTTAGTTATCTCTGCTACTCCAGACTGCAGATGTTTTTTATTGTCCTACATATATCCTTCCTTCCTTCAAGCGCATGCGGTTGGGGCGGGGGAGGCGCACGTGTGCATATCCCTGCTTTCCCCACTTCTAACTCTAATCTGTGGCCTACCTAGTTCCTTGTCAGTTTGATAATGGGTCCTGAATCCCCCTTCCTAGGAGCTGGCTCCATGACTCAGTTTTACCAGACAGACTATAGACTTTCCTTCCCACTCTTAATCATGCCATTACTTACCTACCTAAAGGCCTAGGTTGGTAGAGTGGGGATGAATGTGGAAGAAGGGGGCATACCGGGCATAGGGCGCCCGAGCCAGGCCCGATGGGTGCTTATGCTCCTCTTGTCCACAACTATGTATGGTGCCCACGCCCCGCTGTTGGCCTTGTGTCGAATTGATGGCCGTGTCCCCTTCCGCCCCTCCTCGGCTGTGCTTTGGACAGAACTGACCAAATTGCTGCTATCGGCATGCTCTTTGATGGCCAGGCGGCAGCCAAAACTCTGGGACACTCCACCTTGGCGCCAGGCTGCCCCTTTTGCACTCTCTGCCCTGCTCTATGGTGCCAACAACAACCTGGTCATTCACCTGCAGCGGTACATGGACCCCAGCACCTACCAAGTGATGAGCAACCTCAAGATCGGCAGCACAGCTCTTCTTTATTGCCTCTGCCTGAACCGCCGTCTCTCTGCCAGGCAGGGGCTGGCGCTGCTGCTGCTGACTGGTGCCGGAGCCTGCTACGCTGCTGCAGGCCTCCAGGATCCTCGGGGCCTCCTCCCAGCCCCTCCGGCCGCAGCCATGCCCCTCCACGTGACCCCCCTGGGTCTGCTGCTGCTCTTGGTCTACTGCCTCATCTCGGGCCTCTCCTCGGTCTACACTGAGCTGCTCATGAAGAAGCAGCGCCTGCCCTTGGCCTTGCAGAACCTGTTCCTCTACTCCTTTGGGGTACTTATGAACTTGGGGCTCTATGTGGGAGGGGGGCCAGGCCCTGGGCTCCTAGAAGGTTTCTCAGCCTGGGCAGGGCTGGTGGTACTGAGCCAGGCCCTCAATGGACTGCTCATGTCGGCCATCATGAAGCATGGGAGCAGCATCACGCGTCTCTTTGTCGTCTCCTCCTCACTGATCGTCAATGCCGTGCTCTCAGCCGCCCTGCTTCACCTCCAGCTCACAGCCGCCTTCTTCCTGGCCCTCCTGCTTATTGGTCTGGCTGTACATCTCTACTATGGAGGCCGGTAGAGCCAGAGAGCCCACCCTCTGGAACTGTTTTGCCCTCCAGTGCTATTCATGTAGGCTCCATATTACTGTGGTCAACATTGTCCTTTCCAGTGACCAAGGACTCACCTCTTGAAAAAAGGTGCTTCTCTCCTTCCTTGATGGTCTTGGAAGGCCCATCAAGATGGGGGATATGAGAGGTTATCCTTAGGGGTGGTTCCAGTATGTACTAGTCTCAGATCGTAGCCTCTTTCTAGCCTATCTGCTGCCCTCTACGTGACTGCACTTCTTCCTTCCCACGTAGGTTTAGCCTGCTATTTCCTCATCCTGTTCCCCGACAGAATCCCTGATAGAAGTGCCTTTGAGAGGAGAGAGCTGCAGTCAGGCTGGGGCAGCCCCTGGTAGGAGATGAAGGGAGCCCATGGAGGCCTGAAGCAAAATTGAGTTTTTGCCAAGGAAACACCATCATTGGCTCAAGTTTGTCCCCCCAGATTCTGATAACTCCTTTCTGTTCCCATCATTGTGTAGAGCAGAGGGAAATCATTTAGGGATCCTGCCTCTTATCAGCTGCTATGTGGAAGGTCTGAGGCCTAGCTACTTTCCTGCTATGTCAGTCCTGATGTCCCAATCCCCTCACTATCCCTCCTCCTGTGGTAATTTAAACTCCAACCTGGATCTCTGTCTAGCCTAGTAACTGGCTTGTTCTGTTTCTCCTTTATTCTCTCAGACCCAACAGCAATACACCAGAAAGCCAAAATGTAGGCAACTTTGACCTCCTCCTGTGTCCCATCCCAACCTTTCTGGAATGTTCTGCCAGTGCCGGGGTCCTTGTTGCCTGGCTGTTTTACCAGTCACATGTATCTCTCCCCACCACTGCCCCCCAAAAGCTCCAGCATTTACTGGGAGAAACTCAACTGCTTCCCTCTGTGCTGCTGCTCTTCCAGAATCAGGTCTGAGTCTCCTTAATCAAACCAGGGATGAGCCTTATGGGTTTACAAGAAATTCTGCTTGCCCTCTCTTATGGCCCCTACCTTTTGTTGCAGTCTGGAGTTCTCTCATCAGCTCTATTGCTTTACACTCCTGGACCCTGCTCCTGCCAGGAAGTATTCTGTTCTTAGACCCTCAATCTGGCCACCTTTCCCAGGATATACCCTTAAATTCCTAGTAAGAGGGAGACTCCTTTACAGGAGTAACTTAGATTAGGGCATGTGAGATTTTTCTATAGCTCAATCAGTGTCTCCTTAACTGCATAAGCAATAAGGTCTCAATAAAGTGTTTCTGGGAGTAGGGATTTCCCTACTATCTGCCATGTTCTGTGTCTTGTGTCCTCTAGAAACTGTCCCCACCCATGGTTCTAATTGAGCTTCTTGCTGCTGCTGAGTCGAGGATCCTGGAGAGTCCCACACAAAGCTTAGGAGGTAGGTTATCAGTGTGGGTGTCATGTAACAGGTACCATGAGGTCACTGGCTGCCATATTGGTTTGTGCTTTTATTGACTTCTAAAACAGGAATGAGCCAGGGGACAGCCAGTGAGTAGTGTACTGGCCCTGGAGTCAGGATGACCTGAGTTCAAATCCCCGGCCTCAGGTGCTTGACATGCTAGATGAGTGACCTTTGGCAAGTCAGTTGCCCTGCCTTCCTCCTTCCAAAAAAAAAAAAAATGAGCCAGGAGAGTAGAACCCCAAGCCCAGGCCTTTTCACTGCTCTAAATTCCAGTAGGAAAAACAACCCCTAAATTTAAAATGTCTCATAGCTTCCTTGCTGCTCCATGCACTCCACAACCCACAGCAGTCTGGCTTCTGACCCTAATCATCTGCTGTGAAGTGGTTTCCCCAAAAGTTGCCAGTCATTTAAATGGCTAAATTGAATAACTTTTTCTCTATCCTAATCCTCTGATCTTCCTGTTGCTTTTAATATATTCCCTTCCTGGATGATAATTCCTTCGTTGGCTTCTATGGTCGTCTCTTCTGGTTTTCCTGTATAACTGCTCAGTCGTCATCCGTCTCCTGCCTCTTTAACAGAGAGATTCTCTGAACCCCTCCTCCCTGTATTCTCTCCCTCGTCACTTTCATCAGTTCCCACCTTTCCAGTCATCTTTTTGCATATGATTCCTGATCAAACCTTAATCCCTCTACTGAATGCTACTAGTGCATTTCCCCAGTTACCTGCTATATATCTCCTGGATGTCGTTTACCCTGCACACTTAAAATGTCCAAAAGATCTGATTATCTTCGCTGCTGCCACACTTCCCTCCCCGACCAGCACCTTCAAATTTCTCTGTTTCGCCTAAAGGAATTGCTGATTTCCCAGTGAGAAACTTGTAACCTCAAAAATCATCTTCATTCTCTCTCATCTCCATCTCCCTCATGCAGTCAGTTGCTCAGCTTTGTCAAGTCTACCACCATATCATTTCTCATATCTGTCTTTTTCTCTCCCTGTACACACGGAGAAAATAGATTCCCTGTCTCTTAACCATGCCATTTCCTGACCCATTTTTCACTTTCAATTCAGTACCCTTCAGTGAGCAAATTTATTAAGTGCTTGGCTACCTCTCTCAGTTACAGAACATGCTAATCTGCATTGGTACAGGGAATTTGCGCACTGGGAGGTCCCTTTGGATGTCTAGGCCAAAAAATAAAATTTTTCAAGGCCCTGAGAATGCAAAGATACAAATTGTCCCCGTTCTTAAGGATGTTAACATTCCTTTGGTGGCTGCAACACACATTCCAGGCATGGGGGGCTGGGGAGGATGGCTTATGAAAAGGCATACTGGCAGAAAATGAAAGATCTTCCACAGGGGACAGCATGTAGGCCTGTTTGGCTGGAATGGAAGGTGCACATTAGGAAGTAATAGGAAATCAAACTGGGAATATAAACTGAAATTGAATTGCCACATGAGTTTGTATTTATCCTAACAGGGTAAAGATACACCAAAATTTCTTAAGAGAACATGGTCAGACCTGAGCATTAAGAATATCAATCTGGCTGCTGCATGAAGGAAAGATGGGAGGAGAGAGATTGGAAGCAGGTAGTCTAATTAGGAGACATATTCTGGGTAAGATGATAGGGCCAGAACCAGGCTAGTGATGGTGCGAGTACAGAGAGGGACAAAGGCAAGATATGTGGAGGTAGACTTGAGAAGACAGCAATTAATAGGATGTATGGAGAGTGATGAGTTAAGTGTGACAGGTTTTGAACCTGGGACACTTAAAGGACAGTGTTCTTAACAGATGGGTGAATGTTGGAAGAAAGATAATTATGGTTTTAAATATGTTGAATTTGAGATGCCTATGGGCCAGACTAGATGGAGATGCCCATCAGCTAGTGATATGGGACAGGCTCAGGAGAAAGATGAGGGTTAGATATGTAAATCACAGACATCTGCATGGGGTTGGGGTGGGATAGGGAACGACCCCTACTATGTGCCATGCACTGAGCTAAGTGCTTTACAAATATTTTAATCTTCGCAGTAACCTTGTGAGGGATGTCCTGTTACTAAATTCCATTTTACAGTTGAGGAAACTGAGGCAGACAGTCATGCAGCTAGGACGTATCAAAGGTCACGTTTGAACCCAGGTCTTGCTGACTCCAAGCTCTGTGTCCCGTAGCTGCTATAGAGGTAATAACTGAAGCCATAGGAGTAGAAGCTTTCAGAGTGTAGGGAAAGAGGACTGAGCAAAGGCTGCTGGCTGAACAATTAAGACATTAACCTGAAAGAAGCTGGGTTTCAAGGATTCACAGAATTTTGTCTTCCCTCCAAGCTCAGTAACCTGGCTGTATCTCCTCAGGGTATTCTTTGCTGATCCCTGATGTTAGAGCTTTCTCTTCCATGACCTTGTATTAGCTTCCCTTTGTACAGATCTCTAGCAATTTTAAGTTTCTCCAGTTCAGGAGTTGTCCCCTTCTCTAGCACAGTGCCTCCAATAGTGTGCGCACTTAGAAATATTGGTGGATTTTAACTGTGCTGAATTTGCATCAGTGTTCTCTTAGCCATTTTGATTTTGTTCCTAAGATTGTTATCTAACCTTCCCACATCTTTCTCGGAAAAAAACAATTCAAATTCTACCAATATTTATTAAGTGTGCAAGGCAGCATGACCTTGTGGATAATGTGCTGCCTTGGAATCAAAAAGACTTGGGTGCAGGTTCTGCTTCTGATCCATATTGGGTGCATGCCTCAGATAGGTCACTTAACACCTTTGAGCCCCCAGACTATTGTCCAAGACTAAGTTACAGATGATTTGTTGATTTGTATTGACAGGGAATTTGCAGACCAAGAGTGCCCTTCACTGATGAAATCGCAGGTCCAGATTTTTTTTTAAATGTGCCACACCCTGCAGAAGCAAACACAAAACCAAAATCATCCCTGGCCTCAAGGAGCTCATATTTTACTTCATGAGCCCGATGGATAGTGTTTTCAGAGGAGCTGGGAAGGAATGGAATCAAAGGCAAAAAAAAAAATGTTGACATTAGTAGGGGTGGCAGTGAGCCACTGTGAATAGAATACTGAACTTAAAGTCCGGAAGAAACGAGTTTGAGTCCTTCCTCAAATGCTCACTCTTTGGCTACAGGCAATTCACTTACTTTCTCTGGGCCTCACTTCCTCATCTATAAAATGAAGACCATAGCAGCTCTTTTCTCACTGGGTTGTTGTTAAGTACAGGGGAAAAAAATCTGTGTAAAGTACTTTGCAATTCTTTGAGGCACTAAGTACATGTGAGCTGTCGTTCAGAGACTGGAACTAAAGAGGGTGGGTGAAGGCTTAAAGTAAGAATGAATGGTAAGAACAGATGGTCTCCTTTCTTTGATTGGGATTTTTGTGCATTTGTTTTTCAGTTAAGCCAGAGTCGAAGTCCTCTGCAGAGAGAGGATCGAGAGAAGTTGTTATTGTTAAGTCAGCACACCAGGCCTTCTGTTCTCTATTATCTCTGGAAGTCTGTCCAAGGTCATGTTTATTGCTTCCGTGGCACTATCTATCCATCTCATTCTCTGCCGTCCCCTTTTCCTTTTGCCTTCAATCTTTCCCCAAATCAGAGTCTTTTACAGTGAGTCCTGTCTTCTCATTACATGGCCAAAGTATTTAAGCTTCAACATTTGACCTTCCAATGAATAGCGTGAATTATTTTAAGTGTTAACTGATTTGATCTCCTTGCTGTACAAGGGATGTTTTTCAGAGTAGGATAAGAGGCTTGAAGAAAGATAAGGTTTTCACAAGCTATAGATTAAATAGCTATAGGGACAAGGAGAATAAAAGGATTGCAAAAAATAAAAAGATGAAGCAATGAGGATACACTTTAGATAACATTAATTTGGACCCAGTTGGTAGCAGGTGATGGATGACCCCAGGGTTAAAGATGGCCTGAATGGACCTAGGAAAAGGGAGCAAAAGATTCCTGGGGAGAGGACAAGGCATAGACTGGTCAACTACTATTAAGATTATGAAGGGAGGAAAGTAAGGCCAGAGTAGAACAGACTTGGGGGTCTTTGACCTACCGGTCAAAGTGAATATGAAGAATGTGTTTAGGAAGAGTTGAAGAGAAGGAGAGAGGGGTCAGATTATTATCTGAGGGTGGTAATGGTAGAGGTCAAGATCATAAAGGTGACAGAGATATGCATGAGGTTAAGATCTAAGGCATGATGATCTCTGTGGCTGAGATGGAATAAAGCTATATGTGGGTCATGGTTTGCGGCTAAAAAACTTCTTTCTTTTGAGGAAGGATAAACTTTAAGAGTAGAAAGTAGTGTGCTCAGTCAGTCACAATTAGGTTTTACTTCACTTTTTACGGCAAAATACTATAGGTAAATAATTTAATGAGAAGTGATTAATTTGTCAAAATGTGTCAGTAAGGAAATTTAAAAAAATATATCATGTTTACTAATATAACAGAAAAGGAAAATGACAAATGTTGGAGGAGATGTGGGAAAGTTGGGACACTAAAGCACTGTTGGTGAAATTGTGAACTGATCCAACCATTCTGGAGAACAACTTAGAACTGTGCCTGAATGGCTATAAAACTGTGCATACCCTTTGACCCAGCAATATCACTACTAGGTCTGTATTCCAAAGAGATGATAAAAAAGGGAAAAGAATGCACATGTACAGAAGTATTTATAGCAGCTCTTTTCATGGAGACAAAGAATTTGAAATTGAGGGGATGTCCACCAATTGGGGAGTGGCTGAACAATTTATGAATGTAATGGAATACTATTGTGCTATAAGAAATGAGGAGCAGGATGCTTTCAGAAAAACCTGGAAAGATTTACATGAACTGATGTAAAGTAAAGTGAGAAGGACCAGGAGAACATTGAACACAGTAACAGCAATACTGTTTGATGATCAGCTGTGAATGACTTAGCTATTCTCAGCACTACAATGATGCAGTCCCAAAGGACTTTTGATGAAAAACGCTATCCACTTCCAGAGAAAGGACTGATGGAGTGTGAATGCAGATTGAAGCACACTTTTTTTTACTTATTTTTCTTGAGGTTTTTTTTTTTTGGCCTGTGTTTTCTTTCATAACATAGCTAATATGGAAATATATTTTACATGACTACACATGTATCACATATCAAATTGCTTGGCTTATCAATGAGAAGTGAGGAAAGAGAAAGGGAAAGAATTTGGAGCTCAAAATTTTTAAAATATTAGTGTTAAAATTGTTTTTACATGTAATTGGAAAAGTTATATATGTATATATCTGTATGTGTATATATGCATACACATATGTGCATACATATGTGTATTTGTATGTATGATTATGTGTGTATGTATATATATATATCATGGAACCCAGGGTGTTTGAAGAGGCATCCCAAGGATGAAGATGATGAGATCATGTGTCATAGTGAAAAGAGAGCGCTCTGGAGTCAAAGAACTCGGGATCAAATTCTGTGTCTGACATTTACTGCTCCATGTGACCGGGGCAGACGACTTAACCTCCTTGGGCCCCATCTCCTTCATCCCTACTATAAGTAGAGGAGGTTGGACCAAGAGGTTCATCAATTTTCTCAAGGTCACACAGTAAAAAAAAAGTGGGGGGGGCGGGAAAGTAAACTGGAGAAATCCAGGATGAGGAGATCTTTGTCTAATAGTAGTGGAGGATTTCCAGAGAAGCAATGAAAGGAGAGTAAAGATGAAGAAAAGGATTGTGTAGGGGGAAGATTAAACTGGCTATGGGACAGGAGATAGCAGGAGAGGGCAGTTTTCCACTGACAGACTCTAGAACTGAGTCACCGTAATTAGGAGGACAAAAGATGGGAGTTTGCCAGGACAGAGGGGTCTCCATTCTCCAAAGTTTTGTGATATTACACATTCTTCTCCAAACAGGGAACTGGGAATAAAGAAACAAACTTCCAGCTAGGTGTCAGGATCAGTAAATATCTGGTGATCTGGTACCCAGAAGCAGCACTGAACCAGGTGCCAACAAATAAAGAAGACTCGTAGGTATGGTTGTCAGAAGCTTGTTTTTAATTTGACTCCTGCCGAACAGGTATGACTCTGGGGCCAGGTCTGTTCTGAATACCTTTACTTTAAGGGAAAAGTGTCAGGACAGATTGCCAGAGCTTAAACTTTTTTTCTCCTCTCTGTGATTTCTGTTGGGAGACATGGGACACAGAATCAGTGAAGCCCTGCTGGAGGATTAAGGCTGGCACCCCAATCTCATCTCCCCTGATAGTATTTCCCTATAGTTGAGGACAGACTCTTGGATTTAGATTAGTAGAACAGTCCCTACTTCTATTGCCATTTGAACCCCACTTCCTACCTACACTGTTCCTCCTCATAGTCCTCACCCTGCTGAAGTTGCTTGTTCTGGACTTGGAGTTGTTGGGTCTGTGTGGCCAGAGAGACAGCATCCTCTAAGACTCTAGCCAGCAGGATTCGGTGATGGAACTCCCTGGCATCAGCCTGCTCCTTCCACAGCCTCCGACAAGCCCGGAACACCTGTGCTTTTAATGGATAGGTTGATGATTGGAGGAATTCAGCCATCTGAAAATCCTAACCCTGCCTGCCAATATAAGATGTAGAATGGGTAAACAGCTGCCTGAGCCTGTCATTGCTCTGCCACTGTCCTCTGTCCATTACTGACCTGCAGCATGTGGCAGGTCTGGGCCCGGGCTCCTTGCACATGCAGCTCATACAGGGCCTCTAGGTCCCGTTCAGCTGCATCCCGCTCCACTTTCATGGTCTCCAGCTGTAGGACCAGTGCTGCATGATCCTGCCACCAGCTTGGACTCTTAGCAGATAGGTCTGGGGCCTGGGATAGAACATAGGCATTTGCTGAGACACAATGAGCCTACTCATCAGCCTTAGCCCTAGTCTTGGTCTCTTTTTGATTCTCTTTCCCCAAATATCTGGGACTAACCTGGTCTCCTGCTATTTCCTCGTCCTGTCCCAAGCAGCTCAGCTCCTCTTGGATCTGGGATCGGTGATGTTCTTGGAGCAGCTGCCTATTGGCCTGTGCTAACTTAAACTGCAGTGCCACATCAGGGGCCTGTGAGACAGAACAGACACCAACCAGGAGGACTTACATCCTGGTCTTTTCATCTGGCCAAGTTCCACTTTCCATGCTCTCAGAGCAGGGATAGTTAACCTGAGATCCATTAGATTTTAGGTGTCTGTGAACTTGGATGAGGAAAAAAAAAATTACATATTCGTTTTTACTAACTGCTAACTGAAACCTAGCAGTTCCTTCAGTTTATGAAGGTGGGCAACAAACCTCAGCACTATTAGGCTTCACCTGATTGCCAGATGGGTCCATGACACAAAGAAAGTTTAAAAAAACTCCTGCCCTACTGATATAAAAATGTTTTGCATGACCTCAAATATATAATGGGTATCATATTGCTTTCCTTTTCAAATGGGTGAGAGAGGGAATGGAAGGAGGAAGAGGATTTGGAACTCAAAGAATATTAAAAATAAATTAAAAATTAGATTAGATTTTAAAAAGAATTCCTGCCTTAGAGATAAGGCCTAACTTCCCCCTTGGGGTCTATTGGTCTTCCGTAGCACAAGGCCCCAGTTCCAAGTATTGCCCTCACCCCAGATTTAGGGGATTCAGCACTATAGGCAGTAAATTTCTGGGCAATAAAATCAGAGCTACAGTCCAAGAGAGACAGGAGATCGCTTTGCCAAGTGCTCCTAAAAGAAGAGGCATTGTGAATGTGAAGTCAAAAAGACCTGGATTTAAATGCCTACTAACTACCTGCTAATAAGTACCCAGGTGGGCCAGGGAAATAACTTAATCTCTGTTGTCCTCAATGTCCTCACCTGGAGAAGAATGAGATGGGACT
This sequence comes from Trichosurus vulpecula, assembly GCF_011100635.1. NCBI lineage: Eukaryota > Metazoa > Chordata > Mammalia > Diprotodontia > Phalangeridae > Trichosurus > Trichosurus vulpecula. Next base: position 260,323 of record NC_050575.1, on the reverse strand, counting down.
AGGTGATCTCTAAGGTTCTTCCCAGCTCTAAAGCCTGTGGCCCAGTAACATCAGCCCATTCCTGATCATCACTACCCTCGCCAAGGTGAAGCTTTGGGACTTCCCTTCCCCTCTTCCATAATGCCATCTGCCCTTTGGTGATTCCTTTCCTCCTTTCAGACTTCATGTGGTACTCGTTTGAAATCAATTTCACCCACAGGAAGGAGCATCCCACAGTGCCATCTACCCCCTAGAATACTCCCGTGTACTCGTTATAGGAATAGGTGAAACTTTGCCTGTTTCTTGGAGCCCCCAACAGGGTGGTTTCTCAGTGCTGCTGGCAGGGGTGGCTTCCTCCCCGGGCTCAGAGTTTCTGAAATTCCTGCTGCCAAAGAGAAATACTCATTCTGGATGAAGATTGTTGTCTCTCCTTTGTTCTCAAAGAGGACCATGACATCAGGGCGGTGATACCATGCCATGCAAGTGAATTAGATTTAAGTGAGAGAGGGCTGTGCTGGGTGAAGATAGACAAGTGAGGAGCCCCAAAAGATAGTGTCTGTGCCATAAGGCCTAAAACTCACCTTGGGGGTGCTTCTGGAAAACAGGCGGAAAGGCCTCTTTTAGTTCTAGCACCTAGAGGGGAGATGTTTTGTAATGCAACAAAGCCTCCTTGTCCCAAGGTTGCAGATATTTTCATTTCAGTGTAAAGGGTGAGTTTTAAGCAACTGTAATGGGTAACATTGAAAAGAAAAGATTCTTACATGTTAACAACATTGTGAAGACAATGTTTTGTAAAGACAATCTTTGAAAGGTTTGAGCGCTTATTCACAAATGCCCTGACTTAGCTTAATTCCAGAGGGCTCATGTTGAAACAGGCAGCCCAACTTCCTGATCAGAGGGAAATGAATCAGGGCCCATATTACGACACATTTTTAGACATGGCCAATGCAGGGATTTGTTTTGTTTAACTATGTGTAGTTGTTACTAGGGTTTTGTTTGTCTTTCTTTTTTTCTGTGGAGGTAGGGAGCAGGTGGGAAGGGAGAGAAGGTGGATTTTTGTTAACTTAAAAAAAAAATTCAATGAAGTTTAAAAAGCAAAAAGTAAGATTGTGAGATCAGATGCTAGACTGCAAGAAAACTCAGAATTCTGATCTTCCTTCCTTCAAGATAAACAAGGCACCAAAATAAATAGGAATCAGGGTTTTTAAGAGAGGTCTGTCCCTCTACCATTCCTCTATGTATGTGTAAGATATACTGCTTGAGATAAGAGCAGGGGTAGAAGGGCTACAGAGTACCTCATAGACCTTGGAAGGAACATAGCAGGGAGACTTCTCTTGAGGAAGATGGAGATCTAGGAAAGCCCTAGCAAGCTATGTGTACTCCTGCCCATCCTCTTCCCTTCCCCTTGAAAGTCTGAAAATGGTTACTGTTCACTGGACCTCTGACCTCTGATTCATTCACAAAAGTACCTGCTGCTATGGAAAATAGAATTTTCTATTATTAAAAGCATGCAATGGAGATAGACTTCAACCTCCCTATATCTTATACAGACTTGACTGAGGAGGCTCAGAGATGTTAAGTGTCTCAGGCATCATGGCCCAGCTTGTCACCCTAAGGCCGGATTTGAACCCAGGTATACTAGACTGCAAGTCTGTCATTCAGTTCATTACTAGACCAAACTGTCTCTGCCTTCAAAATAGTCCATTTGTCAAAAGCCATAATAAAGTGTTCCTTTTTGTACCCGAAGTGGTTGCGTTTCCTCTTGACTACTTCCAGTTTTCTACCAGCTTTGAAATCAAGTGCACTAGGAAAGGGTGCTTTAAGAAGCCTTGAGAGCCCTAAACCCCAGAGTTGTCTCGATCAAGTGCCAATCTCAAGGTCTAGGAAGCTGGCACCCACATACCTGCAGCTTCTGACATCTAGGTGCAGAGGCTTCAGCTTCCTTGAGCAGCCTACTCTCCCAATACCGGCTTTGGTTTTTCAGTACCTGCAGACAGCAGCTTCAGTCAACAGTTTCCAGAGCCCCTGATGCCCTAGGTGGAAGGGTGTTCCTGGTTCTGTCTTACCTTCAATTCCCTGAGTACCAGGCTGAGCTGGGTAAGCTGGGTCTCCTGTAGAACAATTCCAGAGAGCCCAGAGCGCAGGTCCTGAATAGCTGCACGCCGGGCCTGGATTTCCTCTGAAGCATCCCACAGTGTAGGAGAAACCTGTTTCAACTGGGCTGGGTCCCGAGCTCCTTCGGGCCCTGATAGTGAGGCCAGGAGCAGGCTCAATGGGGTAGCTGCCAGGGAGAACAGGGAGGTAGTGGGGCCAATTCATGGGGAGCAGGATGGGCTTTTGACACAGTCCTGTCCACTCCTTCTAGCCTCTTCTACCAAGAATCACACTGGGTTGCCTCTTCCCACTGGACTGGCAGTGGGTATGCAAAGGTCATCCTTCACCAAGAAGCCTGGATGAGGAGCCAGTGGAGAAGAGGGCAAGGCAGGATTTGGGACCCTGGGGAGCAGAACTTTATGGGGACCCTCCCCGGAAAAGATTACATCTCACTTCACTTATTCTTTTCCTTTTCCTCCCTTCCCACCTTCATACCTTGGGGATCCAAGTGGAGCAGCAGGCTACTGTAACTATTCCCGAAGAGTAACCGAGTCACAATCCAAGGCAAGGAGCCCATATGGGCCTTAGAAGCCTTCCCTGCCAGTGCCAGCAATAAGGGGCAATCCCTACAAGGAGTAAGGGCTAAGGCCAGGCACAATGCAGGTCCTTGTTATGAGTTAGGGAAACTAACTGCCCCTTATTACATGGAACCCTCAAACTGCTAGCCTACCCCAAGTTGGACTCACTGAGCTTCTGGAAGCTGTAGGACTCTCAGTGAGCCCCTCCATATGCCTCTGGCCCAGGGCCTCTTTATGGTGCTGGGCCCTAGGCAGGACATTGTCACAGTGAGAAGGGAATAGGCCCTGGGGAGGGAGAAGATGGTTAAACTCGGGGCTCCTTAGGTTGCCCTCTAAGTTTGTATCTCCTTCCCTCATGCCTTCTGCCAGCCTCCAGAGCTCACATACCTGTCCAAGCCTTCCATTGCCTTGAGGTAAAGCTGGCAGCCAGACTTGGAATCAAGGATCTCTGCTTCACTAACTCCTTCCACTACCCTGGGGAAAAAAGGGAAAAACCTAGGCTTATAGCACCTCTGGACTATGTCCCTCTGCCACAGGACCTTCAAAGCCTTGAATCCCAGGCATGAGAACAAAAGGAGCAGGTAAACCCTAGTCATATAGAGATCCAAGCCCTGAATAGGGCACCTGTACAGAAGACAAGCTCTCTGGGAGAACAAAGAACCATGGGTAAGATAGTGCTTTTTCTGCTCTCTTTCCAAAAAAGAATTACAATTTGCTGAACTCTGGAACAAAGCCCAGTAGTCTGGCTTTTGTGGGAATGGTGCTAGGAGGTGGGGAATGAGGAAGGGAGAGTGACACTGCGAGACGATACTCCCATCCTGAACAAGGCAGCATACTCACAGACCCAGCGGGCACACGTCCAGCAAAGTCAGGTCACTAGCTCCAGGTAATAGTAAGTCTCGACCCCTCCCACTAGAACTGAGCTAAAAGCAAGGGAGTGCAAGGGATAAGTCTGTGTAGAACCCAGAAAAGCCTTCCAATTCCTGGAGAGCACTCTCCAGGGCTGCCCAGTCCTTGTAAATCCTTCTCAAGATCTTGTCACCTGTACTAGACTTAGGGTCCGGAGGGAAGGCTCAGAAGCATCTGGGGGTTGAATCTCCTCAAACAGCATTGCCAGCAGCTGGAAATTATTAGAGAAGGTAGTGGTGGAGTGGGGATGAGAGAAGAGATAGTCACTTTGGTCTGCAGTCCAACCAAGTCTGGACTGTGCAGTCCAGGCAAAGTGGTTTCTAGCTCCTCACCTGGGGGACCAGATCCAGTTGTTTGGCTTCTCTGCCCCTAATCAGCACAGACACACTATAACCTCTGGATACTGAGCCCAACACAGCCCGAACCTTCTCCAGAAACTCTTGTTCCGCTTCCTATGTCAATAGTCAAGAGCTCACCTCTCTGGGGAAATCATCTCTCTGTTCCACTACATCCCTAGATTTTCAGCCTGGGGTGCCCTAGTCTTCCTTTGCCCCCCTAAAACCCCCGCCAGCAAACAGCATGCTCTGACTTGGGAACATGCAGATGGGGTTGTCTCAAGGGAAGTGAAGGGTATGATGTTACAGAGGGGAGAAACAGAATGAGGCTGATAGGGACAAGGACATACCAACCATGCCCCACCTGGCCCCTTATTCTACCTGTGCATGCTCTGGGCCTAGGACTTGGTCAAATGTGAATTGTTGCTCCTAAGTGCAAGACCAGGGTCACTAAGATTAAGTCCCACTTACATCCTCTTTTTCTTCCAACCTCCCCATGCCTGGGCCCACCTTTCCAAGCCTCATAGTACCTCAGGGCCTCCTGAATGTAGCAGGGGCATCTTAGGACCACCTAGAAGGAATCTGGAGCTGAAGGTGTCATGACCTATAACAGAATAGTGGGTTACTGTGAGACTTTGCTTTAGTTTTCTCCTGTTAAGGAGAGGAGAAATAGGCCCCAGCCTACCACCTTCAGGGTTCCTTCTAGGCCTGACCCTCTTAGGAGGAATTTCTTACCTGCCTCTGGCAAAGAAGCTACTTCCACAACCACTGTTGCTATTGCAGTCCCAGCCTGAAGGGAAAGAAAATAGTGGGGCCTAGGCCCTGAGCCTAAGCTACCAGGGAATTCCAGAAGGCAAGTTTCTGCTCACCTGCTCATCTCTGCTTGTCATGGTTCTGGAGCCTCCAGGGTTCTCCTCAATAATTCATGCCCTATTCTGTGGTTTCAGGGCGGGATCTGCTGTCCCCCAATCCGTGTCCACTAGGCTATTTCAATCGACCTGTGTCTGTCTTCCAGAGTTCTGCTTCTGTTCCAACCACAAAGCCTCCAAGCTCCCAATACAGCTAAATGATATCTCTCTCTCTCTCTCTCTCTCTCTCTCTCTCTCTCACACACACACACACACACACACACACACACACACACACACGCCAACACCAGTCTCTTCTAGGGAGGTGAGATCACAATTTCCAGACCCTCACTGGGATTTGACTATCTTAGTGAAGATGGAGAAAGGAAAAGGAGAGAGGTACAGAGGTTCTTGACCTTTTTCATTGACTCCTTAACGTTTTGAAACGCATAAGATTACAAAGGAAACAAATTATACTGACATTGAGTTATCTTTTTTTTTTTGAAATTTTAAGTTCAGGAACTTTAGGGTAAGAATCTCTGGACTTGGTGACCTCCAAACTTCCTTTCAATGAGTTCCAGGAAGGCAGCTCCCAGTCAGGCAGAGGCACATGGCACAGTGCCCTGAGGCTCTTCTGCTTTAGGAGGGGCAGTCCCACTTGTGACAAACTTTTCCCTCTTCCTCCCCCTCTCCCTCCCCCGATTACCGGCCACCCTCCCCCTCTCCAAATCCAATGTCCTCAAGCTAGTCTTCAGAGCTTCTGCGGAAGAAAGAAATGACATACATTTTGTTTCTCAGTTATCAGGTTTTTGTTTGTTTTTTAATGAAAAGTAGTGGAGACTGACATCCTGGCAGGTTACTCTGCAGTCCCTGGAATCACAAGGCTGCCAGGTGGGACTTGAACATGTTTTTCCCCCCTCCCCAGTTTGCTCCCCACCCCCCTTCAGGCGAATCCTCTGGCGCCTCCAAGCAGCACCAAGGCGGCAGTCCCAGAGATCTGGAGGGCTAGTGGTGTGCCTGCGGACTTGTTCCCATGGGAAGGAACCTTACAGTCCTCTGGCACCTGCTCCCCTTGCAACCTGGCTGAGACAGCGCTGTTGGCAAAAGGGTTCCCTTCGAGGATCACTTCGGTTTCCTGGGGCAGCTCCATAAGTGTCGGCTGCCTCATCAGCAAGTTATAGCTCAGGACCAACTGCTGCAGCTTCATAGGCAGAGACGTGGGCACACACTTCAGCTTGGCATGGGACAGGTTGAGGGATAGCAGGGTGGGTGGCCATGTACACTGGGGAGCCGGTGTATCCTTCAGCTCGTTGTAGCTGATGTCCAGTCGCTGAACATTTGTCCCTGTCGCCTCTAGAGCCCGGCACACTTCCCCCAGGGACTGGAGGCTGGTGTTCCGAAGTGCCAGATCCTGCAGTGCCTGGAACTCCTTGAGGCAGAAGGCTGCAGACAGGCCACTCTCTCCTATCTCTGGATTGTCTGACAGATCTAGAGAGTTCAGTTCCTTGAAGGTGCCCAAGTCTGAGCAGGGCACACCGCTCAGGCCCAAACCGGTCAAACTCAGTGCCTTCAGTCCAGGTTTTAGCCAAGGCCCCACTGCTGCCAGTAAGTCACTCTCTCCGGTCAGCGACACTCTGCTGAGGCTCAGGGCTGTCAGCGGCAGGTCATTGTCAAAGGGGGTTTGCGGTGGCAGGGGTGGGTGTGAAATCACCAGGTCTTCCAGGGTCAGCTCCTTAATCCGAGTGTAGGTGAGCGCCCGTAGGAGCTGGTGCAGAAGTGGGGCGGGGACCAGGGCCTCTTTTACCTTCAGCCGTTTGAGGCGCAGGGCTCTCAGCACGTCCGTGGCTTTGCTCGGGTCAGCGACATCTTTCTGCAAAAAGCTCTCCAAGCTGTGGCCGCCTCCCTGGATCTCCACCTCCACAGCGGAAATGCACATCACAATGTCATTCCATTTAGGCTCCGGGGCAGAAAAGTTGCAGAAGCAATTGTCGCCCTCTTCGTCCAGGATACAGAAGGCTGAGGATGACCAGGGAAGCCACAGCAGGGGAAGCAGCAGCAGCGGCAGTGGCGGCAGACTCGGCTGGGGCTCCTGAGGATGACATCAGCGGTTTACTTCAAAGCTCATCCCACTGCTGGGTAAACAGGAGAGCCAGAGGAGTGCTAATGGCTGGAGTTACTAGTTTCTAATTTGACTTTGGAACCCAGCCCAACCTGACTTCACTTACTCTTTCCCAGAATACTATCCTTCCCCCCATTTTCCTCACCGCTGACACCCCACCCCCCTCCAGTCTCCTGCTCTACATCCCTACCCAGGTCTTCAGCCCCAGACTGGCACTGAGAAGCACAGGGTTTGGGTTTGGGAGAATCTATATACAGTCAAAGATAGAACCTGGGCCTGGACTCAGGAGGACCTGAGTTCAAATCCGGCCTCGGACACTTACTAGAAGCCTGACCCTGAGTAAGTCACTTAACCCTGTTTGCTTGATTCCTCATCTCAAAATGAGCTAGAGAAGGAAATGGCAAACCACTCCAGTATCTCTACCAAAACCCTAAATGGGGTCATGGAGAGTCGGACAAGGCTGAAAAACGACTTAAGAACAACAAAAGTGGAGGGTAAGTCTAGACATAGGACACTCACCATTGGCTGGTCCCGGTAGTCTGTGCACCTCCTACTCCTTTTATGCTTGGAGCTGGGCTTCCTGGCTTCTGGAATCTGAGTCTTGGGTCTTGAATGACCTTAGGCTTTTATACTGTGCTAGTCAACCCAAATCCTGTTTCTCCACCCCAACTTCCCCTCTGTTTAATTTTGCAATCAAGGTTGTCAGCACCAAGAAGGGCGGGTACTGGGACATTGGGGGTACCAGGAAAACAAACACTGGGCTTTCCCCTTCAGCCTGACAGTCTTCCAACTCTTTCTTTTCCTCCCATCCCTGAGCTCTACAATCCTAACTTGAGCCATCTGTTTCTAGTCTGGCTGCAGATGGAACTAGTGGGTCTCCACAGTCCACAAAAAAGTATAAAATATATATAAAATATAAAATGAAAGAATTCTGTTTCTGGCAACCTTCCTTTACCTATTTAGTTTCTGAAACCCTGCTGGATTTCTGGGAAGTGACAGAACAGGACAGGAACGAAAGACAGAGAAAGCTCATCTGTGCCGGGGTAAACTTGATGGGTGAGCCCCAAAGCTCCTTTTAGTGTTTTGTTTCCAGATCTGTAAAATGCCAAACTTCTTTTTCTTTCACTCAGGCTCTCTGTACACTGTGTACACTGCCCTCTTTTGTTTAGGGAAGGGTGGGGGATGGGAGTCTTTAGGATTACTCAACAACTTTGTTCCAACAGAGAGGGAAATGATCAATTGGACTTGTTGGGGTAGAGTTGTGGTTCCTCCTTTGAATTCAAGAGGAGTAATGATGCCTTCACTTGCAGGAAAATTGGATTTAAGTGAGACAGTGCTCATACTGCTAAGCTATTTATGGAAGCCTCAGCCCCTAACTTGCACACGAGGAGTGGGGTTTGGAGAGTGGGGAAGTGTAATTATAAGGTAAAGCCTCCCCACTTTTCCTCACCTCCATCACATCTGTGCATTTGTCACAACAAGGTTGCTGGCAGCGGCTGTGGAGGCGAAAGACCGACAATAAGCGCACACAAGAGGGCTGCTAGCGCACGTTCTTTGATCTCCTTTTCTAAGGAAAGCAACTTTAAGGGCTTAACAATCTTACTTTAATTAAACATACATATACCATTCACTTAGTTCAGGAGGGAAAAGCCATCACCCTGAACTTCAGAACAAACACAAACAGAAATCACAAACAGATCATCAGACAGGATTTTATCTGTCCGACCAAATCACAATACACACGCAGTTCCCAGAGAGAAGGGCCAACACCTGGGTTTTCGAGCTGGGGGACTCCTTCACGGCTACCCAGAGTCTCCACACCAACACTCTTCCAACGAGTGAGCCCCAAACAACCTCAGAGCACATATACACTACTTCAGGGTCGGAGAGCTTCATGCCCATCAAGGGCTTCATGCCCATTCAGGGCTTCGCACCTCTTGTGTCCTCATTGGCAAAAGGGTGTGGGCCTGCCTACAAACCAAGGCCAGATTCAGTCAAAGGCACTTGATTACCTTAGCGCTGGGAAGCACTCCAGCACTCCAAGACAAAAGACAACAAAAAGTCCCACTTTGCTTGCCATGACAGCGTCCCTGCCCTGAACCCAAACTCAAAATCCACCTGCTAACTCCCACAGATTATAATGGGTTGTGGTTAGAAACTACCATAGGGATCATCTGGTCGAAGGTCCTTACTTTACAGACGAGGAAACTGAGGCAAGTGACTTGCCCAAGGCCACACAGGTAGAAACTACCAGAGAGGCAATTTGAACCCAGGTCTTGCAAGTCCAGATGTCCTACTAGTCTTTTCACTGCTGTTCGCTGCCCATCGTCTGATCCTCAGGACAGTCCCGGTTACGTCCCCAGGCTCGGTGCCTGTCTTGGAGACCAGAGAGGTCACTCCTTTAGAATATCGATTAGTAGTACATGAAATATACTAATATATGCATAATTTATTAGCATATTAGAACTAGCAGCTCTTCAGTCACAAACCCGGCTCTTCCCCCTTTTCCCTTAAGTCTCAGTCTGCAAGATTCAGGACCAGCGGGTGGGGGGTCAGCAAGGCCTGAATTCGAATCCAGCCTCGGACACCTGTATGACCCTGGGCCAGTCACTTCAATCTTGCTCAGTCTGTTTCATCTGTGAAATAGGGATAAACAGAGGCCCTCCCTCGCAGGGCGTCGTGAAGACGGGCGCAGTGACAGTGACAAGGCGCTCAGCCAACCCCGGAGCTCCCTCGCACGGGCTGGTTATCGTAATTATCGACCACCTGCGTTTGCAGAGGGAAGCCCGTGAGCCCGTCGCTCCCACCGCGCCCTTCACTTCCCATTCGGTACAGCGCCCCGGGGCCCAGCGTCTACACAAGAAATCCCTCCGCTCTCGTGGCAAGTGAAAGAATCCCCATCCGCACTTGTTTATCCCAGATCGGGCGCCCGAGGGGGCTGCGGGGAGGAGGGGCTGCGCGGGCGGGGGGGGAGGGAAGAGCCCGGATGGCGGCGGGGGCGGGGGCGCGGAGGAGGGGGGGAGGGGGGAGGGGGCTACGCGGGCGGGGGGTAGGGAAGAGCCCGGATGGCAGAGGGGGCGGGGGCGCGTGGGAGGGGGAGGAGGGGGGAGGGGGCTGCGCGGGCGGGGGGGAGGGAAGAGCCCGGATGGCGGCGGGGGCGGGGGCGCGGAGGAGGGGAGGGAGGGGGGAGGGGGCTCTCGGCCAGTCCTACGAAGGAAGGAGCGGGGGAGCCGCTTCCTCCAGGAAGTCAGGCATTAGGGAAGTGAAACGAGATTTGTCCTCGCAGGCCGCGCTGGCCCCGGAGGCTCCGCCCCGCGCTCCCGCAGCCCCGCCCGACCCCCCGCCACCGGAAGTGCAGCTGCAGGGCGAGTCTAGACGCCTCCCGCCCCCGCTCCTCCCCCCGCCGCCTCCGCCGCCGCCCGTCCTCGGCCTGGTCCTTTTGTGCCCGCGGAGCGCCCGGGGTCATGTGGAGTCACCGCAGCGGCCGCCTCCGGGCCCACGGCTACAACCTGCAGGAGCAGCGGGATCGCTGGCGGGAGCGGGAGGCAGGTGCGGCCCGCCCCCGAGGGGCCCTGCGGGGCCGCATTCTCCCTCCGGTCTCGATGGCCCCCGGCCCGGAGCCTCGGGACCCTCCGATCCGCCCCCGCGGCCCCGCGATCCTCCCATGTCCCCGACCCCCGAGAATCGACCCCCCCACCTCCGACCTCGGCTCCTCCGATGCCCCGGCCTGCAGCCCCTGGCGGCTCTGATCCTACGGCCCCCCCCCCCTTCCCAGCTCCTCCCCCAATGGTGCCCGGCCCCTCTGACACCCCTTTACCCCTTCCCAGTCCTGGCCCCGCTGATAACCCTCCTCCCCTTTCCTCCCCCCATCCCCTCCCAGCCCTTGGTCCCTCCGTCCCCCTCCCCCAGCCTCTGGACCCCTTGACACCCCCCTCCCAGCCCCCAGCACCTCTGACCCCAACCTCTGGCTCCTGTGACCCCCAGTCTTGAGCCTCTGGCACTGAACCCGCCCCCCCCAGCTCTGGCTTGACCCGGGCCTCTGGCCTTTCTGTGCCAGCCCTGAGCCTTTAGCTCCTGTGACCCCCAGCCTCTGGCCTCTTGGCTTTTCTGTCCCTCAGCTTTGGCCTGAACTTCTGGCCATGGCGGTCCAGTTTTGGCTTGATCCTTTGGTCTGTGTGTCCTCTAGCCCTAATCCACCCCCCCCCCCCAGTTTCTCCCAGTTTGGGTTTGAGCTCCTGGCCTCTCTCTTCCCCAGCTTTAAGGAAGGCCAGGCGGGAACAGCATCTGGTCAGCAAGAGATTGCTGAGGGACACTGATCTGGAAGAAGCCAGAGATGAGTTCCAGAACAAGCCCCTGGAAGAGCTGGAGGTGAGATATCTCTTTTTAGGGTTGATAAAGGGTTCTTGTCTGGCCGTGTTGTACTTGGAAACACTATCCCAATGAACACAAAGCACTTCGTATGCTACTGGTGCTTAATAGCTTTGTTAGGTACGGTTAAGAGAACCCTGGGGTTGTTGAATGTCACTATCTGGGAACAATTCTCCGGTGTTGTTTCATTTCTCCTGCCCATGGCCCGCCCCCCTCCCCCCAGGTGCTGCACTTACTGCGGATGTCTCAACGGGGAAGCGAGAAGGAAAAAGAGAAGGCATTAATCAGCCTCCGGCATAGCCTACAGCATCCTGAGACCCAGCAGACCTTTATCAGGTCAGTACAGATATCCCAGTGGCCTAAGTACCTGGGGTGCTGGAGCCATCAGGAAGCTGATACCTGCTTCCTGGAGAAGAAAAGCAACCCAAGAACCTGGTTAGATTTCATAGGATTAGTCCGACTGCTTTCTATTGGAAATGGGGAAGAGAGACCCAGATAATTGAAGTGACTTGCCTAAGGCGTCTCAGAGCTAGTTGGGTGGCAGAGCTGAGATTTAAATCCTGCTCTGAGTAGCTTTGAGGAGAGGAAGGGGAGGGACCTGATGCAGGGTGGAGCCAAATTCTAATACTTTGTGCTTCAGGCTAGAAGGCAGTATTCGGACACTCATTGGACTCCTGACTAGCAGCTGGGCTTCACTCCAGATGGAGGCAGCTCGATGTCTGCATGAGCTCTCCCATGCTGACCAGCCGAATGTGGCCGAAGCCTGTCTGCCTTCCACATCGTACCTCCTCACGTACCTTTCTGGGCACAGTGCTGACTTCATAGTAAGAGCTCACCCTATTCCTTTCAACCCTTCCCTCCGTGCATGGGATCCAAAGGAGGCTTATTAGAGACTGTCAGTCAAATGATCTCGTTTTATAGATGATGGAACTGAGGGCCAGAGATGTTAGGTGTCTAGCCAAGGGTCACACACATAGTAGGTGGTAGAGCTGAGATTCCTGGCTCCTGAATTCCAAATCCGGTGTTCTTTCTGCTATGTACTATTGTCTTCATTTATCCTTTTTTCTTTTTGGAGCTTATATGTAGCTCCCATTAACTTTAACCCCCGTGACTTTAAATAGCTGAGCTTTTGGAGGACATACTCTGTTATTTTTAAATTAAATTTTGTTTTGTTAAAAGTTTAACAGTGAACATCAATAAACCATTCAACTTACTTAGTAAATGTTCCATTTAAATACATTTCAGTGCATAAAACATTTAAGAGGCAGAGTGGTGTAGATAGGGAATTCACCTTGGAATCACAAACACTTTGGTTCAGGTCTTGTCTCTGGTGTATACCTGTGTGACCCTGGTCACGACACTTCGATGTCCTGGCAAATCTATAAGACCAAATTGCAGAACAGCTTCTGATCTGAGTTGGCAGAGGGAATTTCCTTCCTTCACATCAATGAACTTAGTCTAGCTTTTTAAAAAGCATCAGAGAATTTTTGTCATCCTTTTATGTCAGACATTCTTAGCCTGAGGTCCATTACCTTTTTAAAAAATTATACTTTATTAACTTTAACAATCATTTAAAATGTTTTTGATTTCCCAGTTCTCTCCCTCCAAACCCTCTCCCACCCATTGAGAAAGCAATATGATACCAATTATACATGTGAAGTCATGCAAAACGTTTCCATATTAGCAATGTTGCCACATAAAAAAAAGCAAGAAAAATAAAGTGGACAGAGTATGCTGCAGTCTGCACCTGGAATTGATCAGGTCTCTCTCTGGTCCATGAACTTTTAAAATAATATAATTATTTTAATATAACACTTCATTTGTAATCCTAAATGTTTTATTTTATGCATTTAAAAGCATTATGCTGAGAAGGGATCCGTAGGCTCCACCGGACTGCCAAAGGGGTCTGTGACATAAAAAAGATTAAGTACACCTGCTTAAGTCTTCATCAGAATTCTTTGTCCATTTCTTCTCATTCATTCCGCCCCCCCCCCCCATATATAGTATTGATGTGTATTCCATTCTTATGGCTCTGCTTTTTTCAGTTTACATTTTTTCATAAAGGTTCCACAGATTGAAAGCTAGAAGGGAACTCAGAGGTCATTTAGTCAAAATTCTTCATTTTACAGATGAGGAAACTGAGACCAGAGACAGTCTCTGAGACTGACTTACTCAAGGTCTCACAGGTAAAAGAACTGGGACCCAGGTCCTTCGATCCCAAATCCAGTGCACTTTTCCACTGTAGCATGCTGGACATACCAGATTTTTTTTGCATATCTTATACTTGTTTATCTTATTGTATTATTATGTTACATTTATATAGAATAATTTATGTAACCATTTCCCTATTGAATATTTAAGTTGTTTGTTTTTGAAAATTACACATACTGCCTATGATAACCTTTGCACAAATTTCTTAAAAATTTGATAAGATTTTCAGAGTAAATTCCTGACAAAGGAAATATGGGATTATGGGGGTATCGTGGGGAATATTATTCTCTTGACACTTTTGGCCTTTACCTTTGCCAGCAGGTACATTAATGAGATGTGTACTATCCTGAAGAATGACTTAATTTGTTTTCTCTCTGTGTTCCTCTTGGTCTTTTTGAGGTCAGACACCTAGTGATGGAATTTGGATCCAAGGGCCTGGTTCCAGACTCATGTCTGTCCATCCACTGCTCAGATGCCTGAAACCCTGTCTCTCACTGCCATCCCACTGCAGGACCTAGTATCAGAATCAGTGACTCTTGGACCCACACATTATGTCACATGTCCTTTGAAAGTCATATTATTAGCATTAACTAAAGTGGTGGTATAAGGCACGAGTAGGTACTGATCCCCAGCTTCTGATTACTGGGACCAACAGCTCATGTGTCCAGTCTGATATCAATTCCTCAGGGGCATGGGCAGGACCCTGGGGGTGGCCGTTGTTCACTTGTTGAATGTTGAATTGTTGGGCTCAGATTTGTTGATAAAAATGTTTCAAGGATTCCCCTCTTCTTAGTTTGGGGAAGGGAAAAACCTCAGAACTCTTTCTTGTTCCTTCTGTTCTCAGGAGCTATGTCTCTACACACTAGGCAATCTGGCTGTGGAAAGCGAGGCTGTGAGGAGGCAGCTTCTGCCACAGGGCATTATTCCAGCTCTTGCTTTATGCATCCAGGTGAGGGATTGAGTGTTCTTTCTTCCTCCCACCCGCTGCATGTCCTTACTGACTGGGGAGGATGGCTTTAGCCACTGCTTTTAGCTTCTTCATTAAGATCTACATTGTCTTATTCCAGTCCCCTCATGCAGCTGTTCTGGAAGCTCTTGGCTACACCTTGTCACAACTTTTGCAGGCCAATGAAGCTCCTAAAGAAATCATTCCGTAAGTAAATTGTCTTTCCTTTGGGAAAGAAGCATGGGAAGAGGGAGACTGTGGTGGCCAGAGGGGAGCCCAGGCTACTGCCAGGAATATAGTTTCCTCCTGGGTTTACTTTCCTAGTTTCCTACGCTGTGTCATTTTCACTCACAGTGGGGTCCTGATGGGACCTCAAATTTTCACTCAGATGCCAACTCATTGTGCCCCTTTGACCGGCAGGTCTGTCTTGGACTCTGCCATCCTCCCGAACATGCTTCGACTTCTGCACCCTACCCCAGAGCTCGGGGCTAGCGTTGCTGTGGAGTTTGCCTGGTGCCTTCACTACATTATCTGCAGGTACCACGGGCCCAAACCAGGAATGCCACCCATAACCTTTCTTAGGAATCCCTGTGCACCCATGGATACATGGGGTATTGAGTCAAAGCCACAGCACAGCATTTCTTGGTATTGCAGGGAGGAGGGTGTGACAGTGCCTGATTCCTACCTTATTCTTTTCTTTAGGCTTGGAACACAATGAAAGTCCTGTTTTTCTCCTCCAGTTCTCCATATGTTGTAGGTTCCAGGGGGGTCATACTGACTTTGGTTGCCTTCCAACCTGTAACAGAATTCCTCCTGGCTTTATGACTTAGACCAAGCTAGGACTTAGGGACCCAGGATGTGGGACATGACTATACTTTTTCCTCTACTCCAGCCAGGTGAATAATCCACTGCTCATTACCCGAGGAGCTTTGTCCACTCTGGGGCTATTGCTGATGGACTTGGCTAGGGCTGCCTCAGGATCTGTGGATACAGGACTGGATCTGGTAGGTAAAGGGAGGTCACTGAAGAATACCTCACCACCTGGGAGAAATCAGCTGTGTCTTCAACTCTGCTTGGGTGACATGTTCTGTCTGTGATGTCCTTGCTGTCTTCCCTTATCCTCTGTGTTAAACCTTCCCTTGGCCTTCAGTTCCCAGCTAGCCCCCTTGGCCTCCTGGCCTCCCATCTTGCCTTTGCAGTTGGCCTGCCCAGTACTTCGGTGCTTTGGTAACTTGCTGGCAGAGGAAGGAGCGGCAGATGCAGGAGTGCGAGCAGATTTTGGAGATGAGCGAATTATAGTGGCCATGTTTATCCTCATGGAGTTCTTCATCCAGCATCAACCTAGCCTGGTTCCTGAGTGCCTCTGGGTCCTCAACAACCTAACTGGTATGTGATGGGGCTCTGAGTCAGTTCACTGCAATGACCTTTTATCCCTGGTTAAGTAACAGTGGCTTCTCCAGACATCTGGGGAACACTTAGCTTGAACTCAGATTTGGACAGATGATAGAGAAAGGTGTTTCATTACCTTTTAACACATGGGTAACCAGCTGTGCTTTAACTGTAACTCACTTCTTTGGAGTTGAGTTCCTTGAATAACCTGGTCATGGTGCCTCTTTTTTAGTAAAAGATCCTGGCCTCTGCACTGCCATGCTCTCCCTGGATCTGGTTGCTCCCCTCTTGCAGCTCTTACCCATTTCACGGGTGGTACGTATATTGGTAAGTAACTTTTGGGGCTTTTGTTTATTTAGAGGTTAGAAACACAAGAGTGTGTGTTGTCCTATCAAATATTCAGTAGTCTGGTGTAGGAGGAAACAAATAGGAGTTGAGACTGAGGGTGCTTTCCTCTGAACCTTCCTAGCTGTGACTATAGATGGTGTGTAGCTATTTGAAGCCTTAGCTTCCTCATTGGTAAAACAGATACAATGCTTGCTAATTGTAGCACAGAAGAAAGCTCTTTACAAATTCTAAGGGGTTATGCAAATGTTTAATGTTGTTATTGTATTTGTAGGTGCTCACAATCCTGTGCAACATCGCGGAGAAGGGCCCTTTCTACTGCCAGAGGCTCTGGCCTGGTCCACTACTCCCCCACTTGCTAGAAATCCTGACCCTTTCTGACTCAGAGGTGGTAGGCCAGAGCCTGGAGCTTTTGCAACTGCTGTTTGTACACCAGCCTGAGGTGGGTTTTGATTCAGGTTCAGTGTACACTTTCTTTCAGGCCTTGTAGTTTTATAGGTTTAAGATAGATCCCAGCCCTACCCCATCTTAATCAGCCCTGATATTCCATATCAGTAGATATACCCTCCCTGCCCTACTTCTCCCAGTATCATTTGGTGCAGAGAATGAGACACATCCAGTGGCTCAGAAACTCTTTCCCTTAGAAGTGTCTAAGGAGGGTGTGACCCTTTCCTTGAGGGAAGAAAAAGGAAAAACTAATTTTATGCCCACCACAAAACTTTTCTTGCTTCTTAAACAGGCAGCTCAGGACTTCTTACAGCATGCTGGCCTACAGGCCTTGGAGAAACACAAAGAAGAGGCTGACCTCCAGGAACGCATCCAAGCTCTTCAGGAGGTGGCACTGGGAGGAAGTTCACTTGTACCTAACGCATTGGCGCTGCCATAGCCTCTCTCTTGCTTTCTTCTAGGGGCTAGCCCTGTCCTTCTGTGGTTCAAAAGTTATCCTCTGTGCTCCAGTAATGTTTCCCTTCAGGGATGACTAAATGGGCGCCAGATGCAGGCTGCTCAGAGTCCTGTCCCATTTCCTGTCCCCCTCCCCTTACCCCCCCCTTCCTTTTCCCTCTTTCATATATCACAGCTTCTCTTAGAACTGAAAAGTTGTATTACATTAAATTTCTTCAGTCACAATGTTGGTGGTAAAATGCATATGTTTGGGGGTGGGGAGTTGAGGGAACATTCAGAAAAATTATAGTTCAATTACAACACAGGGTTTGCATGGAAAGATAATTTTAAAATATGTGGATATTTCATTCTTGGTCCAGCAGAGCCCAAGCTCTGAGGCAGCTCTTCTTCATGTTTTCTTGGGACTTCAGGCTTGGCTGCTGTTGATCACATTCACTAGAGCTGTGGCCACTTGTTCGCTACTGAGGTTGTTCAAGGAGACATTCTTCTCCTGGCCAAAAGCTGAGGGGAAAACAATAAACACCTACTATGTATGTATCACTGATTGAGAAGGTAGCCTCTGACAAGTACTAAACGTGACATTCAGACAAAGCATAAACCAAGACGGGCTGGAGTGGCTACAGGATTCTGGACTGAAGGGTCTTTGATTTACCCAGCAGCTTTCCTGTTTTTAACTGATGGTGGCAAGAAGTTAGAGAGTCTAGCCAGCCTTGCGGTAAACTATATGCGAGTGGCATAAAGCTACGAGATAAGGCAAAGGGCCAGGCTGTCTTTGCTTCCATCTGCCCTACTGTGCCAGAAGGCCCAAGTGGAGGGTTCGGACCTAGCTCTTCACCCTCGGATTCCTTCTCCACCTTTCAGGCTCTCCTTATGTTTACACCTGTAAATCTCCCGTTAGAAAAACCCCTTCCAGCTGAAGGGGGGGCTGCCCGCCACCCCACAGAGCCCCAAGCCCCAGCTCACCGTAGCGGGCCCATAGCTTGGGCTGCACCTGGGAGCACTCGCGGATCAGGATGGGGAAGGCGGGGTTCGCCTTCTTCAGCTCCACGTAGTGTTTCTCAATGAAGTCCCTGCGGGACACAGTGAAAGGAAGCGGTTCGGGGCTAGGGGCGCATCGTCACTTACAGAACGAGATGTCTGACGCTCACACCATCCCGTTTTACCGGTGGGAACACTGAAGACCAGAGAGGCGGCGTGACTGGTCCAGGGCACAATAAGCGTCACCGAGAGAGGAGTCCCCCCTCCCCCCCTCTCGCCCCTCCCCAGCGGCTCCCCCGAGAGGTCGTGACCTTCCGACCTCCGTCCAACCTGCCCCGCCATCCCAACCAGCGCCGTCCAACCGCACCTCACTCCTTGGCTGCTGGCCGAGCGCTGGCACAAGTGGATGCGGATCTCCCTCAGGTTCTTGCCCACCTTGACCCCGACCCCGCGGGCTGCAGCTGCCGCCATCTTTTCCAGACACTGCAGAACAGCTCTACTCCCTCAGCCTTCGGAAGGAAAGAGCTCGTACAGCCAATCAGGGAGAGGCATCAGCCACCTCACCAACTAGCTTCGTGCTGCTCTGGTCTCTTCGGCGAATTGTGTCTGTTGTCGCCGACGATTGGCCAGATGCGGGGAAAGGGGCGGGAAGTGGGCGAGGCAAAGTGGAATTCAGCCAGTTACGTCAGGGCTACCGAGAAGCCTGGAGGATTACTGACCGCCCACTTTTTGCTCATTTCCGCCGAAGAGTCGCACACGTATACGTAAGCGGAGTTGCCATGGTAATTACACGTCGGGAAGGTGGGGCGAGGCGTAAGGCGGAAGCTGATCTCGTCGCAGAGCACTGTGGGTAACTAGTTTGCGAGTCTGCTGTTCTAGTAGCGCGGCTTGTTTTGGGAGCTAAAGCTGGGGTCAGGATGCCGGAACGAGATAGTGAGTCCCGGGCTCCACCTCTTCTTCCTTGGGACTCTCCCTGGGGTCGGCTCTTAGTATTAAGGGCCTTCCCTGCGTCCAGCATGGGGCTGTTGGGGGCAGGCTGGGCGGGGGGTGGGGAGGGTCCCTGTGGCTGCACCGAGCTGGGTCGGCGGGGCTCGGCACGAGGGGATGCGGGGATCTCAGTCTTTTGTTCTCCCTAGGTGAACCGTTCTCCAACCCGCTAGCCCCGGATGGCCACGATGTGGACGATCCTCACTCCTTCCACCAGTGAGTAAGACCGGCGGGTAGGGGCCGAGAGTAGAGGGGGCCCCTTTGGTAGGGTGGGACCCCCAGAGTGGGATTGCGGGCTTTTGAACTTGTGCTGTCAAGCGCACCTCAAATGCCTCGTTCGTGGAGGTGACCCTGGGCTTTTGGAAGCAATGCCCGCTGAACATCTCCTGCAGCTCCTACAGCTCCGTATGTGGTCAGTGAAGTCTGTATGGCTTCTGGGCACCACAAGACAGCGCTTGCCCTAGTGAGCAGGATTTGGAGTCAGGACCTAGTATCTGCCACCTGGGTTTTGGTATTTGTTTGTCGCCTGCATAATCTTGAGCTGAGGGCCGTCTCCACTCGACCTGATCTGTATCTTGCCATTGGACCCAGATGGCCCCGAAGGAGAAAGTCAGGCTGGTGACTTTGCACAGCCCTCCCTCACTTAAATCCAATTCACCTGAAAGTCATGGCATCACGTTCCTGATGTCATGCACCTCTTCGATAATGAAGGACTAACCACAACCTGCGAGTAGTCCGAGCTGCCCCACTGAGGACTCAACTGACCAATTACAGTTGGGTATCACAGCTCCTTTCCTTTCCTTCCCCTCCTCTCCCCTCCCTTCCCTTCCCCTGTTCACATAGGGTATCATATCCCCACCTTCAGATGCTTTGCCCAAAAGAATGAAAATTTTGTTGCCTGAAACCTAGCAAGCTATCTTGGGGTTTATGGACTGGATTGTTTTTTCGAAGATCATGCCTTAAACCCAGTTCACCCTGGCTCTCATTGATTGGCCAACTAATAATAGGTCCCAGCCCAAGCCCCACTTACTGGTGATTGTTTGAGGCTGGATGGCTCAGAGTGAATGTAAATATTAATTTTTTTTTCTGTTTTGGCCAAAAATTGAGGGTTTTCTCCTTGCAGATTGTTTTTGTCCCTCCATAAGTGGGCCATTTTTTGTCTCTTTTCTTAACTAGCCTTAATGACTGAATGGGCATTGTCTCAAGTCCAAGTGAGAACTCAAGAGTTTACAACTACAGCAATCATGACCTAATTATTTACTCTCTTAGTTTCATTATCTTTTTAATGAGAGATTTGAACTAGATAATCTCTCTGGATATTTACAATTTGTAAAGGTTTATTTTTTTAGTGTAAGATTGTTTGCCAGTTGATGAATTTCTTCATTCATAGCAAGGTGCTTATTTAATAAAACTAAACTGGAGGGTTTGGGATCTACGTCAATGGGAATGTTACTTGCACTAATGAAATCAGGGGTCCTCAAAGTAATGAGTGTTACTATTTGTTGCTAGCATGTTACTAGTTATGTAGTTACTTACAGGGAAAGGAGGTGCTAGATGGAAACAGATGGAGGAAGTGCTAATTTTACCATTCCGTGTTAGACAGTCTTGTATCTTGTTTCACTAGGTCCAAACTCACCAATGAAGACTTTCGGAAGCTTCTTATGACACCTAGAGCTGCACCCACCTCTGCACCGCCGTCCAAATCTCGCCATCATGAGTAAGCTGAGGGATATTCCTAGTGGTTTCCCAACCATTCCCAGCCTGTTCCTATTGCATGTTTTCCTATAGAAAACATTTAGAAAATTAGAGGGTAAGAGGGATTATTTTGTTGAGGCTGTGGTTGGGTTAGGAGTTGGTATATTCTTCCAAATGTATTCTCCTGGGGCTTCTTCCTGCTCAGCTTTAGTGCCCTGATCATTTTACCACTGAGGCCTCCTCTTGGGATTTGTGAGGCTGTGGTAGCCACTTGGGATGTTTGGATTTTCTGCTCCTTCTAGGATGCCAAGGGAATACAATGAGGATGAAGATCCGGCAGCACGAAGGAGGAAAAAGAAAAGGTGAAAAGAAGGGAAGGGGAGGTTAGATCTTAATGTGGACACTGTCCTTACGGAGGGTGGAACTAAGTTGGGTTAGGAGTTGGCTATGTGGGAGTGTAGTTTTCATTTAACGAAGAAGCTGAGGTTTCTCTTTCTTAGAACCTTTTTAAGGATTTTATACTTGTTAGAGGAGACGTGCACTTGTTAGAGGGCTTTTTGCTTAGAAACTACAAAAGTTCTCTCTGGGCCTGGAATTTTGCTTTCTTTGTTCTCGGAGGTGGGTCAGCAAGAATTATGAGATATTCAGCTGAAATTTGTGAAGAGTTGGAAGTCCAAATTAATCTTCTGGGCTGTGTGGCTGACTGGTAGTAGATACTCCGTAACTTGGAAGTAACTAAGCAGGAAGGGGCTCAGCAGTGACTGAGAAAGCCTCAGGTGTTGCCTTCCATTAGAATTACAGAGCAAACTGCATTGTACAGAGAAAGAGAATTGCTGTGGGAAGGTATATAAGTAAGTAGGTATCACAGGGGGTATATTTTTTGGTCCGGAGGTGTATGTATGAGGAGTGAGGGCAAAGATGTAGAGTCCAAGCAATAGAGAGGAGCAAATTTGCTACACTTATATGTGAATGCCTTACCCGCTTTCTTTTCCTTCATAGCTACTATGCTAAACTCCGTCAACAAGAAATTGAGCGTGAAAGGGAGCTAGCGGAAAAGTATCGGGACCGTGCCAAAGAACGGAGAGATGGTGTGAACAAAGATTATGAGGAAACAGAATTGATCAGTACCACAGCTAACTACAGGGCTGTGGGACCTACTGCTGAGGCGTGAGTAGCCTTTGGCCTATGTTCATTTAAGATTTAATTTCCGAAGCAGCCCCAGTCAGGCTGTGTAATTGTGGGCAAATCATTTAACTCTTCGGGGCTTCAGTATACAGTAATGTGGACCTCTGGCCTCCTCATCTAAGCCAAACCACTATAATAACCCCATGTCAGCAATACTAGGTTGATAATGGTTTCTTTTGTTGAATAGTGACAAATCTGCTGCAGAGAAGAGGCGACAGTTGATCCAAGAGTCCAAGTTCTTGGGTGGTGATATGGAACACACTCATTTGGTGAAAGGCTTGGATTTTGCCCTTCTCCAGAAGGTGAGATGTTTTTCTTTTGTTTGTGAGTTATGGATGTTGCTGGAATGCTGAATGTCTCTGGGCCTCCAGGAAGGGGAGCTTTGGTGAATTTCTGGCTGTTGTAGTATTCTCTCATGAGTGCTGAAAGTGGAGTTTTATGGTAAGATCCCAGACATCCTTCTGATTCCTCCTTTAGGTTCGAGCTGAGATTGCCAGCAAAGAGAAGGAAGAGGAGGAGATGATGGAGAAACCTCAGAAGGAAACAAAGTGAGTGAATGAGGGGGGAGATTGTTGAGTTGGAGGGGCAGGACTTGGACTAATGGCAGAACTGGCTAATGGCTTCTTTCTTGTTTCCTAAAGGAAAGATGAAGATCCTGAGAATAAGATTGAATTTAAGACGCGTTTGGGTAAGAGCAGAAATGTTTTAATGCCTTGACACGTCTTGTTTTCAACAAGAAGAGATCTTATGAGATTATACCACCAACTAAAAATGCAGCGGAATTGTGGAATTATGGCAGAATTTTAAGAAATTCCACATATTTGTTGTTTCTTCTTCCCCAGAGTACAATATTTCTCTTTTTTTTTTTTTTTGGAGGGGGGAAGGCAGGGCAATTGGGATTAAGTGACTTGCCTAAGGTCACACAGCTAGTAAGTGTGTCAAGTGTCTCAGGCCAGATTTGAACTCAGGTCCTCCTGACTCGAGGGCCTGTGCTGTACTCGCTGTGCCACCTAGCTGCCCGCAGAGTACAGTATTTCTAACTACATGCTCTGAATACTGAAGCCATTTTCAAACTTTATTTAAACCAAGGTTTAATTACTTATAGCCCCTATCCATTTTCTCATGCACCATTGGAATCAGTTTGAGACTTAATCTAACATCAACTATACGTCCTTCCAAATGAAGACAGGAAATAGACGTTTAAACTTCACTATCCTGTAAAGTAATTTCTACATGATTTTAAATCACATTTTGTAAAGCATAGGTTGGGAGATATTACATATTCTCTAAACCTAGACAAAGGTGCTTTGAGACCTGCATAAAATAGCCCTAACTTGAAAATTTATTTATGATACCTATGGTATCTTTTACCACTTTTCTGCCTACACTATGAAAATTTGCTTGAAAAACTCACTGTAGAGCAAAACCATCACCAGTCTGACTTCAAGGCTTTCTTTTGAAAGCCTTTAAACTTGCAAAATGTCCCAATTAGATTACTGTGGAGGCAAATCATTACTTGAGAGTCTTATGTATTTTGCTTCCCTGGAAAGATGAAAGGCTTAGACCCTCTAATGGAAGTTAGTAGAGAATAATTCCCATTAGATGGAATATAACTTAAATTTGTAGCCCCTGGGATTGGCCGTTACATAAATTTTCCTGTTAAAGGTATTTTATCCTTTTAAGTTCCTACTGGTGCAATTATAGAAAATCTTAGGCCATCAGATATTAGAGAAAGATAGAGAAATCATTGCCTGTAGGCATCTCTCTGTCTATATTCTACAGAGTTTTGTCGTCGTGTTTAATTTACTAATCTTAGTTAGCTATCTAACTTTACTTTCGAAGTAGTCAGTCTTAGTCCCCAGCCTTACCTTTTCCTACCCCTATAGTATTGCTTTTGTTATCTCCCACCCCTCAATGGAATACTCTTCCTTTCTTTATCTATCCACTTTCTATTCGTTCTTCAGGGTCCAGCTCAAGTCTTGTCTATTTCCTTTATAAAGCCCCTGACTACCCATTCAAACCCTGGTTTCTCTCTTTTCTGACCTACTCTAACACTGGTAGTATGATATATTTTAGCATTGGTTTTCTAATTCTTTGCTATTTTTATTAGTTTTGTCTCCTCAACTAGATTATAATCTCTTTGAAGATTAGAGCTAAGTCATATGACAGTGCCACTCAGTGAATGCTTACTTATCGCCCCCTTCTCTTAGGCCGAAACGTTTACCGTATGCTCTTCAAGAACAAAGCTTATGAACGAAATGAGCTGTTTCTGCCGGGCCGCATGGCCTATGTGGTAGATCTGGATGATGAATACGCAGACACAGACATCCCCACCACGCTTATCCGGAGCAAAGCTGACTGTCCTACCATGGAGGTACTCGCCCTAACACTCCCTAGGACTATCCTTTATAGGAAATGTAGGAGGGACACTTTCCTCCTAGACGTGGTCTTTTCTCAGTTGGTTGACTTATTTTCTTCTTGGGATTTTCAGGCCCAGACTACACTGACCACGAATGATATTGTCATCAGCAAATTGACACAAATCCTTTCCTATTTGCGGCAGGGCACCCGGAACAAGAAGCTGAAGAAAAAGGACAAAGGTCCCTGGATGGTTTGGGGGAAAGACCTTAATTTTCTTTGGGAACTGAGTCTTGTGGTGACATGTGGAGTGTCAGGAAGCAATAAATTTATTTAGTGATATGTAGAGCTATTCTATTCCCTTTGCCTTGGGAGAGAGTTAGGAAGTCAGAGAGAGCCTTGAGAACTGGGGGACAGAAGACTATTTTCAGAATCAGGGCTGGAACAAGACTGCAACATATATTTCTCCCTGACCAATTCGGGAGGTAGTGTTGTGGTATAAAGCAGATTGAGAACAGTGTTGGTGGTTTTTCCTTTACATCCCCTCCCCACCCCCCAAATCAACAGGGTTTATGTAGTGTTCCCTGTATATGTAAGAGCTTTGTGCCGGGGACTGTAGGAGATTGACATTTTTGTGTAGATATTTACAATCTGTTGACTCCGTTTAATTCATTTTCTGCATTCCTAGCACAACGTGTAAAAATAGGTAGTTGGAAGTACCTTTCCATTGTGATGACAGCATAGAGTTATAGTCTATACCATGTGTCTCTTCTTCCTTACCAAACCCATTCCTCAGCTTCTTGAAATCTGGCCTCTATTCTGCTGAAACTATTCTCTGAAAGGGCACCCGTGAACTTTTAACTGCCAAATCCAGTAGCTTCTTCTCAGAGTTCTTATCCTCCTATTCGATGAGACTGTCCTTCCCCCCCTTTTAAAAAAACAAACCTTTTTTCACCCTTTTATTCTTTCTTAATGTTCTCTCCACTCTGTCTTCTGTGACTCCATAGTCTTCTAGCTTTCTATGTTCTATCTCTGTATTGTTTGCTGGCTGCTCTTTTTGAGCTTGCAGTAATTGTCAAGGTTTTGTTCTTGACCTTTTTCCTTTTTCAGTTCTTTTGATTTTTTAATGCTTCAATGTTTTATGGACTTTTTTTTTTTTTTACACATTACGGTCTCTTCTTAATAAATTCCTACCAAACAATAGGGCCCCTACTTTTAACAACTAAATCAAGCAAAATAAATGTACACATTGATGCTTGTGTGTGTGCCTCACTCCATTGTTCTGAGAGTGAGGAAGTACACTTCTTTGTAGATTTTTTTACAGTAATAATGGACAGGAGAATTGATGGTGACACTGAAAGTGAAATGGTCCTACCTTGTTATCCTTATTCTTATTCTCACTTTACAGGAAAGCTGGATGAGAAGAAACCTCCGGAGGCTGACATGAAGTATGTATATTAGTTTCTAACATAAGTGATCATAGGAAGAGAGCTTTGTAGGAGACCAATTGTTCTGGAAGCGTGTGGGAAGCCTAGTCTGGGAACCTGAAGACATAGTGGGGTCCATACTTCTGGGTAGCTACTGACATCTAGGTCTGTGCCTTCCCAGCATATTTGAAGACATTGGGGATTACGTACCGTCAACAACAAAGGTTCCAAGGGAAAAAGAACGAGAGCGATACCGTGAACGGGAGCGAGATCGGGACCGGGACCGAGAACGAGAGAGAGAAAGAGAACGGGACCGGGAGAGAGACCGAGAAAGAGAGCGGGACCGGGAGAGAGAAGAGGAGAAAAAGCGACACAGCTATTTTGAGAAGCCCAAAGTGGATGATGAGGTGAGGCATGAATTCCAGGATTTTTGTTACATGCAGGAAGATTGACTAAATACAGATTCCCAGTATGGAAGTCCCTGTAAAACTTTTTGGAGAGACCGAATATAATTTCCTTGGCAAATGGAGTATAATTTGGAAATTCTTTGCTTACTAAGTGGCGTTTTCTCTGGTTCCGTCTTGTCTTTGCAGACTTTGGGGTGGTGGTGTGGGGGATAGAATGGGAATTTACTGACAGAGGAGAGAAAATTAGGAGCAGTAGGCCCATTCATTCAGTCAGAGCACTGACTAGAACATTGTTTTCTCCTTGGTCAATCTGGGAAAAAATGGTTATGATGTGAGATAGTAGTTGAAGACACCATCAGTAGCAGATTTTTCAGAAGCTTTGAGAGGGTACTGGATGGTGATGTAAGAAAGAATGGGAGTTCTGCTTTTTAAGAAGAATAGCTATGGAAGGGAGTATGATATCCCCACTGTAGCTTCCTAACCGAATGGGAAAAACCATGAAGTTGGTGGAGGTTTGGGAGAATTGAGAGATCAGAAAAGGACAGTAGATTTGTAAATTGTGGGTGATAATTAAAAGTAGGTGTTTCTGATATTTGACACTGACCTTACTCTCTTTTTCCCTTTTCAGCCCATTGATATTGACAAAGGTAAGTGGTTGTTAAGTATGCTGAAGAGCCAGAAGCCTGCGTCCTGGCTTCTGCCTTTTATTGGAAACTGGCTTCAAATTTTGATACACTGCACAGATCAGAGGTGGTATGCATGGAGCTGACCCTGGGCAGTAGTGTCCATGATATGCTCAAAGAAATCAGGGTAGGGCCTTATCTCACTGTTGCTTTAGTTAGGTAGTATAGGGTCAACCCTGGTGTTTGCACAGTAATGGCAGGATATAGGACTTGTTAGAGGGAACATGGAGGGAGCTGAGGCTCCCAAACTTGGTCCTCTTAGGAACTGGGCTTGGGTGGGGTTGGGTCCTGGCTCAAGTCTCTCTTGCTTCAGAAGATGGTTAATATAAGTCTTTACCTACAGGTCCTGGATCTGCCAAGGAGTTGATAAAGTCCATCAATGAAAAATTTGCTGGTTCTGCTGGTTGGGAAGGTGGCGAATCATATCCTTTACTATAAAATAGGGCCGTGAGTTCTAAAAGAACTTTTTAGCTTGCCCCTGCTTCTGATTCCGCCAAAGCTGTTCTCTTTCATATGGAGAGGTTTGACTGAGAGTTGCCCTTTTCCCTATTGGAGATGCTTATGACAACCACTCTCTCTCTAGTATTGCAGACTCTCTAGGGCCTTTATTCTCTGGTCTTGTTCTTTCTCCCTCCCTTTCTCTGGATTCTAGCATTTGTTTCAATATATCCCTCTTTTTCCTCCAAGAGAGCCATTTCTATTAATAAATAATAAAAAGAAACCACTTCAGCAAATCTCACCATCTCTCATCAGTTCCCTGCCTTTGCAAAATAGGAAAGGAGGTACACTTTTATACTTGCTCTTTGGGGCCAAGCTTGTTCATTGTAATTTCTCAGCATTTTGCTTATTTTGTTGCTTTTCCATTTACATTGCTTTAATTATTGTATATATCGTTTTCTTGCTTCTTTGTGTCAGTTCATATTCTTTCCCATTCTTCTGTGTAGTCATCATAGCATTTCATACAGCATAGTAATACTCCATTATATTCATGTACCAGAGATTTTTAAAAGCTGTTCCCCAATGGGCATCTAGTACGGGGACATGTACTTTCTGTAGCACTTGTTATTATACCTTAACACAGCATACACTGAAGAAGCCAGAAGACAAGAAGCAGCTGGGAGATTTCTTTGGCATGTCCAACAGTTATGCAGAGTGTTATCCAGCCACGTAAGTGAAGCTCCACCCTCGGAAGTGGGATATGGGGAGAGTAGTTGGAAAATTGAAATTGCAAATAAGAGAACTGGGCAGTTTTCTGTGATTCTGAAATATCCATCACTCAGAAGGATTGCCTACGCCAATTGAGTCAGCCGGAAGAAAGGGCAAAGGGACTGGTCAAGTTCCTAGACAGTCTTGGTTCATTAGAGCATTTGACTTTTTTGCCTCTTTTTAGGATGGATGACATGGCTGTGGACAGTGATGAGGAGGTGGATTATAGCAAAATGGACCAGGTATGTCTCTGTAAGGTTTACATTAAGAACAGATTATATCTTGGCTGTAGCTATTAAATGTGTCAAGTGTCTGAGGCCAGATTTCAACTCAGGTCCTCCTGACTCCAGGGCCAGTGCTCTACTCACTGTGCCACCTAGCTGTCCTAGAAAAAAAAATATTTAACTCAGGCTCAGGGTGGTGGTGGGGAGGGGGGGGGCACACAATTGCTATAAAGCCTCATTTTAGTCAAGTTGCAAGGTTGTCTCTTCTATATTTGTAAACACAGTTATAGAATAGTAAATAGAATTACTTTAACCTGCCATTCTTTCTCCTTTACTCGGTGGCAGAGATGATTTGGATAGCTAATCATCTGGAGTAACTGATTATTTTTCACAGCAGCCCCTTCATCTCCAAAGAAACCTAGAACTAGAGAAAGACCTTAGTTAGTTAGATTGTCTAGGCCCTGTCCTAAAACGTTGTTGAATGTGATCTCCTGAAAACTAGAAAGGTTCCTGCTGACTGCCATTTTCTTTTCCTGCCACAGGGTAACAAGAAGGGACCGTTGGGTCGATGGGACTTTGATACCCAGGAAGAGTATAGTGAATATATGAATAACAAAGAGGCTTTGCCTAAGTGAGTCTGGCATTGAAACTAAACAGGGTTCTGGGAGCAGGGAAAGGGGGATGGAGGAAGGCACAGTCTGGTAAGTCTAGGGCCCTTTTTCTGAATCCTGCTCCGGGTAACCTGATTATACTGTTACCCTGACTTTCTTCATCTCCCTGTAGAGCTGCATTCCAGTATGGCATCAAGATGTCAGAAGGTCGGAAAACCAGACGCTTCAAAGAAACAAATGACAAGGCAGAGCTTGATCGACAGTGGAAAAAGATCAGTGCAGTGAGTTTAGGGAGGTGGGAAGCTATAGATGGGAACAGAGATCCAGAGATCCAGATCCTCCGATCCCTTAGGCTTGGGGTTGAGAGTTTGGAAACTCCAGGATTATCCCATGTAGATGGGAGCGGCTTGAGATGGTTCACCCTGTTTGTTAGAGCTTCCATGGGCCCTTGCTCCCCTCTTACTGGTGAAGATAGGCTTGGATATGTAGCATAATTATCTCTGTTCTTTTTGCAGATTATTGAGAAAAGAAAGAAAATGGAGGCTGATGGGTAAGAGACTTTTTTTCATTTGGTTGGGGATCACTGGAACAAGTGTGTTGATTCTTTTTTTTTGGAGGGGGGAAGGTGAGGCAGTTAGGGTTAAGTGACTTGCCCGAGTTCACACAGCTAATAAATGTCAAGTCAGGTCCTCCTCACTTCAGGGCTGGTGCTCTATTCACAGTGCCACCTAGCTGCCCCAAGTGTGTTGATTCTTGATGCTGTCTTTTTTCCATTGTAGGGTTGAGGTCAAAAGACCCAAATATTAGTCCAGCACTCTGATTCCTGGAAGATTACTTGTCTGGATATTTCTCAACTTACTTTCTCTCCCTTTGCACTTTCCATGTGTATGTATGTGTGAAATTGTATTGTTTTGACTATTAAAATCCATAACCCTCTGGTTTTTTTTCTTTTTTGCTGAAGAGATTGTATGAAGGGAAAGATGTGGGGGATAATGAGGTCAACTCCAATTTCTCAGGGTTTTTGAAAACGCCAGTTGGGCCAATTTCACCATTTTGTTCTCGATTCACAGGCTCTAGCACATACTTGGGTACAATAAATTACAGGTGGGAAGTCATTTTAATTATGTACTTTACAAGCTGAGATTACAGTATTATAGCTAGCAATCCCAGCATTAATAGCAAGTACTAAATATTTTTTTTTCCAACACATCTTCAGCTGAAAGCATGACACTGCCTAAGAGGTCCTGGCCAGTGTAGTTTCAAAAAAAAAGGAGGGAAGGAACGAGTATTAGGCTGATCTATTCCTTTTTAAAAAAGTTATTTTATTTTTTCCACATAAGTCTTTACCAAGCAAAGGTATGCCAGGTATATATCAGTATACTTGAGTAATTCATAATAAAGAAGATCGCTTTTACTTTTATCAGGCCAACTTACAGGGGCAGTGACTCTAGGAAAAGTGGTTGGCCTTTGATTATGGGCAATTTGACTGTAGGGTTGTATAATATGGCTTTAGGTATGTGTAAAAAACATTTTGGCTTATAAAAACAAGTAAGCAGTCTTGTGGTCTGTTGTACTAATGGATCACATAATGTTCCTCAAAGGTATGCTGTCTTATGATCTGTCCTTGCCCAATAGAATGGGCTATGGTGGTGTCTGGTCTGTGACCCTTTCTTATATGCTTATGTGGAATAGGAATGTCCTACCTCTATCTAAGTCAAGCTGCACATGAATTCTTGCCTCATGGCTGCTAGAGTTTCAGCAAAGCTGGCCTCCCAGTCGTTTTTTTTCCCTTTTATTAGATCCTTCCTCTCCCTTATTGCCCTCAGCCAGCTGTATATAGCTGAAATACGAGCTGCTGAACTGCTGGGAGTCAGATGGCAGCCAGCTGTAAGAATATCCAACCTCTGGGGAATTACTGGGCTCATGGCCTTCTGGCTTGTTACTAAAGGCCAGGCGGCTGACACCCATGATCAGATCTGCTAATCAACCATTTGCTGGCTTGCCAGATCCTAGTTCAACTTTCAACTTGGATTCTTCGCCAAGGTCCACTTTAGGAAGCTGTGGGGGTGGTGGCAATCCCAGGCAGATGTGGCCATCTGCAGGGAATCCAGAAGGTTAAGCTTAGTAGCCTTCGTTTTTACGGACTTATTACATTAGAGAACTATAGGGAGTTACATAGTTCGGCTTTAGACCTATGGTCACCCCCAGTAAGTGGGTTCTACACAGCAGGCATAATGAGTTACGAACAAACGAACGTGACCCAGACGGCTGGCACGTGGGTAGCCCAGGGATCCCTTAGAGGTCGGCCATTAGCCAAGGATCTGCTAGTTAAACACTAAAGAAAGGGGACAGCTTAGCGCTGTTTTTTCGCAGCCACTCTTGGCTTTGGTGCCTGTCGACTTCACCTGTTTTTAAATAGAAAGAGCAGTCATTCCCAAAGATGTGCCGGGCTCCCCGCCCCGACTAGCGCATGACCATCCTGGCAGCGGTCGATGCAGCCATTGGAGCCCCGGGCATCCAACACGCCCATCGGCACTAGCCATCGAGCTTCGTCCCCTTCTACCCTCATCGGCTGATGCCGGAGCAGCCAGCTAGGGCCGGGTGAAGCCACCGCGGGGCCTTTCGAGCTCTGAGAACTGGCCAGCCCGAGCAGGTGGCCACTTGGACCGGGGTGGTGTGGCCGCCTGCCGGGGGAGCCCGCCGCGGCCTTTCACTTCTCCGAAATCTGCGGGAGCTTCTGCTCCTTCCTCGGTTCGGTGGTTGGGCCTGGTGACTCCCAGCAGGGGGGACGCAACGCTTTTTGCCCTGTCTGGACCCCCATCCCCTGGGCTTAAGGGGCCGCGCTGGCGAGGCCGACAAGAGGTTTCCAAGCGCATAATTTAGAGGGCCCAAAGCCTCAGGACTGGCCCTGGCAACCGGCCCACCGTAGGCTTCCGCCAGGAGGCCTCCCAGATGCCCCGGCTTAGTTCCGGGGCTGTCAGCTTGGCAATAGAGCATGCGCAGAGCGCCGCTTCCGGGCCCTCACCGCCACCAAGCCTTTCCCTCTCGGTGGTACTTGGGAGGACTCGTGCGCTTTCCGGTCACTTGACGGAAGTTGGCATCAGCATGGCGGCCTCCTGTGAGGTGAGGTACGGGACAGGGCAGTGGGATACCCACGAGCAGGCGGCAGAGGGAGGGTCCCGGCGTTCTCCGACCACCCCTCTGTCGGATGCTCCCTTGCAGACAGACACCGACACCGAGGCGGAGACGGAAGCCCCGGAGCCCCGGGAGCGGGACACCCCCGAGGACGTAGTGTTGGAGGCTCCGGCCAACGGGCTCGCCTTCCACCCGGCGCGGAACCTCCTGGCCGCCGGCGACGTGGACGGGGACGTGTTCGTGTGAGCGCGGGGAGGGACGGGGCCGGGGTCCTGGAGAGAGCCCGAGGTCTGGGGCGTCGCTAGCCGTTGTTACTGTCGTCCCCCTCCCGCTCCTTGAGGAGCAGCCTTGGAAGGGACTGGAGCGTCTCTCCAGTGACGGAAGAGGAAACTGAGGCTGGGAGAGCGCAGGCGCCTTGGCTGGAGGTACCTGACCGTCCCTTCCCCCTTTCCTTCCCGCAGCTTCGAGTACTCCTGCCGGGAGGGAGAAACCAAGGAGCTCTGGTCCTCGGGACACCATCTCAAGTCCTGCCGGGACCTGGCCTTCTCCGAAGACGGACGGAGTGAGTGTAGGGGACAGGAGGGGCAGCCCCGAGCGCCCGCCCACCAGAGCCGGGATTTGTGCTGAAATAGCCCAGCGCCAGACCTCCCAGGGGCTCCTCCGGCCCCGAGGCCAGAGTTTTTATTGGGTGGAGGATGGACTAGCCCTGGCCCGGGAGTCAGGACGTGGCAGCGCAGCACTGGGTCCTTCAGCTTTGCTCCTCCGTTTGTTATGTGAGAAGAGGGTCAGACTAGGACTGGGACTCCCAGACCACCGCCGCTGCTTCTTCTTCATGTGTATCCCGTTTGTCTCCACCAGAACTTGTCACCGTTTCCAAGGATAAAGCCATTCACATCCTGGATGTTGAGCAGGGGCGGCTGGATCAGCGCACTTCCAAGGCTCACAGGTGTGACAGCAATAGAAGAGATAGCTTGGGGGTGTTGGGAAAAGTTGGGATCATCCCTTGGGGCATGCAAGACAAGGTTTTCTTTTCACATCTTTCATCACTTTTTTTTTTTACTTCCTCTTAACTCCTAATCCTGCTTCACAGTGCAGCCATCAACAGCCTGTTGCTAGTAGATGAGCACCTGTTAGCTACAGGGGATGATAGTGGCAGGATTCGGCTCTGGGACCAGAGGAAAGAGGGTCCAATCATGGACTTGAAGCAGCATGAGGAATACATTGCAGATATGGCTCTGGACCCTGCTAAGAAGCTGCTTCTTACTGCTGGGTAAAGAGCCTTGGAAGCTTCCCTCCTCCTCCACAGTTAAACTACTTCTGTCAGAGGTGCCCCTATCCCCCAATCAACATTGCTTGCTTTTTCCACAGTGGGGATGGTTGCCTTGGTGTCTTCAATATCAAGCGGCATCGATTTGAACTTCTATCAGAAGCACAGAGTGGGGACTTGACCTCTGTTACACTCATGAAGGTACAGTGGTGGGGGGGAGGGAAGGAAGGGAAGCCTCTAGTCCACAGTATCAGATCTAGGCTTGGTTGCCCCTCCCTAGAAATAGCTCCTTCATTTTCTTTGCAGAGGGGAAAGAAAGTTGCCTGTGGCTCTAGCGAGGGGACCATCTACCTCTTTAACTGGAATGGTTTTGGAGCCACCAGTGACCGGTTTGCCCTGAAGGCAGAGTCAGTTGACTGTATTGTGCCCATCACGGACAATCTACTATGCACAGGCTCTACGGATGGGATCATACGGTAATGAGAGGAAGAAAAGGTGGTGGAGAAAGGATTGGGCATGTGGTAGGTCAGGTTCCCCAGGGACTAATTCCATGTTTTCTCCATAGGGCAGTGAATATCTTGCCTAACCGAGTTGTGGGCAGTGTGGGACAACATGCTGGTGAGCCTGTGGAACAGTTAGCCCTCTCCCACTGTGGTCAGTTTCTTGCCAGCAGTGGCCACGACCACCGGCTCAAGTTCTGGAACATGACACAACTTCGTTCAGTGGTAGTGGATGATTATAGGAAGCGAAAGAAGAAAGGCGGCCAACTGCAGGCTCTGAGCAGCAAGGCCTGGGGCATGGATGATTTCTTTGCTGGACTTAAGGAAGAGGAAGAGACAGTGCCTGATGCAGCTGAAGAAGAAAGTGAGGACAGTGACTGAGGGGAAGGTAGTGGGGAATCATCCAGGCCTGTTGCAGCTGAGGAAATCAGGCCCTGCTCTCTTTGACACCAGTTACTAAAGCCTGTTCAAGGACCTTCTACAGAGACTGCTTCAAGAAAAATGGAGACTGAGGCCACTCTGGTTCTGAGACAAAGGAGGGAGGAGGCAGATTAAAACCACTAAGCTCAGTAGTTAACCTGAATTTTTTTTTTTTGAGCGAGGAGTGCTCCTGGGTTAGTCTTCTACTTAAAAAGCTGAAAAATTGAACAACAACCTATCTCCAGCTGGGCCCTAGTCAGAACAAAGAGAAGAAGCCTTGTAGAGGATACAACATGGATACATATACCAACTTTAGGTTTTTAATTAAATGGAAGAAAAACAGATTTAAACTTACACCAACACAGAATACCAAGGGGGAAGAACAGTAATGGGCATAGGGGCCAAAAAGTTGACTTTGGGCCTAAGTAAACAGCTTGAGGGACAGAACCATAAACACATAAGGATTAGTTGGGTGGAAGGGATGTACCTGGCATAAAGGAAACAGAACAGGGGAACAAGGGGAGGTTTTCCTTCTAGATCAGCCAGGTACAGTGTGTTCCATTTCGTCCAGCTTCAGGGCCCTGCCCTTCTTGAAGGACGAAGGAGCTCTTTACCCTACCTCTGCAGCTAACTGGTGACCAACTGACCAGGATGGCTATGACATTACAGAAAAAAGAAACAACTATTTAGCAGGAAAACCACTCCCACCCTAGGCTCTCATTTTCCCTTGGCTCACCTAATGCTTCTAGGAGGCGAAGGGACACAGCATTCTTGGCAACTTCGTGTCCGCTTGGTCCCTCCTTTGTTACAACTACCCAGATGAGGCCACTGAAAGGCATGGGGTGACCAGGGATCACCACCTGGTACCAGAAGCGGTGCCAGCCTGCAGGCCCAGCTCCCAAGCACTTAGTGAGGAACACGGGCATGCCTAGGTGCCTCTGTTGGCACACTGTTTCAAGGGTGGTCTGGGCACAGCTAGGGGGCATCAGGGTCCCCAATTTCTCAGGTAGGATCCTACGGCTGCTCTCAATCCCCAAGCCCCGAAACAAAGGACCTTCGGTTTGCTGTCGGAGTCGTTGCTTCAGGTCGGGCTTCAGCCATTCTACTGTCACCTGCTCGCCACAGAGCTTTGAGCGCCCTGCCGGATGGAAGACACACGGTAATGATGATGGGGGCGGGGGCGGGGGGGAAGAAAACCTAAGCTTCAATTTGGACACACCCCACCCCCCAGAACCCCTTACTTCCTAACTTATCTTTGAGCGCCCCCACTCCCTCATATGTACGAACTTTCTGAGCCAAGGTTTCCGTTTTCCTCGACTCTGCCCCCTCTTCGGTGTTACTCCTACCTTCTACCAGAGCCTTCTTGGCCATGGCCGCAGCCCGGTGGGAGCCAAACTTGAGCAGGGCGATCTGTGCGTGGGGGCGCAGAAGGCTGGGCAGCAGCAGTGCTTCCTGCAGACCGGAGCCTAGAGGCTGCAGCGCCTGAAGCAAGGCCTGGTGGCTCAGAGCCGGGGGCAGCCCATCCAGGGTCAGCTCGCACTTCTCGGTGCTCCGGCACACCAGCAGTGGGCAGGCAGGCCGAAGCGGGTGGTTGTGCAGCGTGGCGATGGCGGCTTGGGCCCCGCGGCGGGAGCTGTATCGAGCGTAGGCAAAGCCTCGGTTCAGGCCACTAAAAGTCATCATAAGGCGAAACTCGTAGAGACGCCCCACTCGCTGGAACAGTGGGATCAGCTGGTGCTCATACACGTCCTGGGGCAGGCGACCGATGAACACCTCTGAGCCTGCGGGTGGGGGGCTGCCCACCCAGCCTGGGGATAGAGCGGTCTCTGAACTGCTGACCTGGCTGGGCACGCTAACCCCAACCGGCCAGCCTCGGAAACGGCTCAGTTTGGACTTGCCGCGGGTCTGTGAAATTGGTAAGCTCACACTCGTTTACGAAGCCCCATTTAACCATCACGGACCGCCCGCTAGCCTTCCATCATTCTAAAATGCAAATACGAACCAGCTTCTGCCGGCTTGCCTTTCCCTGAACTCAACTACAGAAGGAGGGGACAGTTTTCTTTTCCTCTTAGGGTGCAAACCGGGGGCAGTTAAAGGGCAATTAGCTCCCAGACCCGGCTTAAGTTCGGTTCACACGCCACTCCCCCGAGTCTGGGGGGGGGAGGGGTATCAGGCGCCTAACAGACCCGGCGGCAGGGAGCTCAGGCTACCCACCCCCTGGGGTTGGGGGCGCAAATGTTACCTGGGGGTGGACCGCCGTATTTCCTCTGCCCGTTCACTTGCACCAGTCGGATCCCCGTTTCCCTCACCCAAGCCTCCAGCGCAGCCTTGTTCACTGGATTCACCCGCTCACACCACAACTGGGGAGGGTGGGAGAAGGGGTGAATGGGGGCGCTCGGCTCCGGGCCACATCGCAAGGAAACGCCGCTCGCGGCTGGCCAGGTTCCCATCCCCCAAATCGCCCCACCTTGAGGCTCCCTCGTCCAAGGCCACTCACCTCGCACTCTCGCTTGGACTGCATGTTTGAAAGAGACTCGCCCAGCCACGCTTTTATAGCCTCCCCGTAGCCTCTGGAAACTTCCCAGGCCCCCTAGACTCCCATTGGTTACGGGGCGCGACCCCGCCCCGCGTGGGAGGGGGGAGAGAGGCCACGTGCTCCACCCTCTGGGGTATAAACAGGTGGCAGCAGGAAAACAAGGGCGGGGGGGGGGGGGGGGGGGGGGGGGGAGCCCTGCCCATTTTCCCCTTTCCTCCTTTTTTTACTAAGCGATTTAGTCTCGTGTGTGAGGAATAAAATTAGGTAAAAGCCCATTTTCGGCAGAAGCAGGTCACCAGGGCATTGCTTCCAAACTGGGGTGCCATCAGAATATAAGGGGGAGCCCTGATCCATAAGGGAGCACAAAAGGGTGACTAGCAGAAACACAGACACGTTAGGCATTTTATTGGACCCACAGGCAATCAGCTTCACAAAAGTCAGTGGCGAATGTCAGCATCATCGTGGCTTTTCTGCCACAAACACAGGGACACAAGTCTACATACATAATGCCTGGGGCAACGCCCAGGGCAGCTTCTGTCCATATCCATGTCCTGAGCAGCTCCAGAAAACAGCCTCTGAGAAAGTGGCTCCTGCTACCCTCCCCAGTGCTTTTACAATAAAATACTATCTCGGCTTTGCCCTCCCTCTAACTCTTCCTGATGAAGCAGAATGTGCACAGCCTCCAAGTAGTGCAATTTCTACCCACAGACTGCCTTCAGTTCAGCAGACTGAGGGGATGTTGGCTTGTTCGTCTCCTGATCTCTTCCACAAGGTTTTCTTTCCGAACGTCCACCTGGTCAAAACAGGGAAGAGAGCATGAGCAATGTCTGTTCCCCTTTTGCCCCTACAACTTTCTTTCTCCCTTTCTGCTTTCAGATTTCCCTAAGAATTACAACAGCGTGCATTTATATAGCACCTATTTATACAGCCAGGCACTGTGCCAAGCAGTTTTTACAACTATTATCTCACTTGATCCTGACAATCTTGGGAAGCAGGTGATACTACTAGCATCCTCACTTTACAGATGAAGAAACTGAGGCAGACCGTTTAAGTAACTTGCCCAAGGTCACACAGCTGGTATTTGAAGTCCACCTTGAATTCAGGTCTTCCTGACTCCAGGCCCAGAGCTCTATCCACTATGCCACCTAGCTGCTTCAAGTCACAGTAACCACAGACTGAGTCTGAGGAAGTTTTGGCTGGTGTCCTAAAAGGCACAGGGCTACACTGGGGAATGAAGTGGGGAAGAAGTTGTGATGTGATTTCAAGGCCATCAGGAAAAGCTCAAATTCTACCAAAACCTCTTCCCCACTAGCTTGCTAATGTTTCAAATACCTTAACTAGTACATTTAGAGAGAAAGCTTACAATCCAATTACTGTGCAGAGAAATTCACAGGGCTCTGAACCTCCATAGGTCTAAAAGCCAGAAATACTTTTCTCCTTGTAGCCTCCTGAGAGGCAGGACTGAGCGCTTTACCTTGGCCAACATTTATTTCAGCCTCTATTATGCACAATAACATTTCTATACATAAGACAGTGCAGAGCAGGAGTTCAAGTCCTTGTTTGATACATCTGAGGTGTGTGACCCTGGATAAGTCACTCAGCCCTTGCAGTGCTACAGACTAAGGTGTCAAACTCAGATAGGAAGGGATCTAGGAAGGTCACATATTGACTTCTGAAACCTCAGATTAACATTATCTGTGTTGTACTGTACTTAATTTACTTTGTGAAACATTTGTCAATTACATTTTAGTCCACTGGACAGCATTTCTCTGCTCTAGGCACCTCAGGGATATCTAGGAATTGCATAAATAACCCTCAGGGATGGAGAGCTTCCACATCTGGGAATTCTCTATACCAAAGAAATCAAAGGTCCAGGTCCCATCCCCCAATCTCTCAGGCATAAGACGCTGCAAGGTTCTGACGATACGGAGATGAAAAGAAATGCAAGGGCCTGTCGTTTCAGTTATAATTTATAGCCTTAGAGAGTTGTCTTAAATTCACAAAGATTAAATTGACTTGTTCACAGGTCCCAAAGCTAGTATATGACAGAAACAGAACTTGAACCCATCTTTCAAACATCAGGTTGGATACTCTGTCAGCTGTACCCAGCTGCCTTGGGCAGCCTAATTCAAGGCAGAAAGCAGGGGGGGGGGGTGCTGGGAGGAGAAAGGAGAGCCCTAGGCAAAATGCTCTAGGGAAATCTGAAGAGGGAACAGTTCGAGGCCAAGAGAGAAGGGGCAAG
The DNA here is from genome assembly GCF_011100635.1 of Trichosurus vulpecula. NCBI lineage: Eukaryota > Metazoa > Chordata > Mammalia > Diprotodontia > Phalangeridae > Trichosurus > Trichosurus vulpecula. The sequence continues at coordinate 221,438 of NC_050575.1, read as the reverse complement.
GAGAGCCAAGAATGGAGGCATGGCAGGGGAAGGGAGCAGCCAGTCTGAAAGCCCAGGAGATAAGGCTCAGGAAACAGCTGTCGGGGCAGCGGGTACAATTTGTGAAGGTGTCCATGGTGATTTCAGCCTCATTTGAGGTCAGAAAAGGAAAACAGACTTGCTTCAACTTAGATTTCTCCCCCCAGGTCCTTCTACTTCAGCTCCCTCTGGGCTCACTCACCTCTTCTCTGCTGGCCACAGAGCGAAGCTTGACAACCCCATCCTTCAGCTCCTGCTCCCCAATGATGGCCACCAGTGGAATACCAGTCTCCTCACAGTACTGCAACTGGGTCAGTAGCTTGGGGTTCTTCTTGTACAGTAGTTCAGCCTGAAGAGACCAGAGCAGAGGAGGGGCTGAGACAGAGCCTTGACTCAGAGAGAAGACTCCCGTCTGGTCCATGGTCTAGCAGAGAGGAGTGCTGGTAGTTCATCTGGTCCCACGAATTATAATTGTTGACCAGCCGTGGAAAATCAAAAGGAGCCCTTTAGACCTGTATTTAGAATCGAGTTCTAAAGCAACAGAGCATTTCCTTTGGGACTCCAGGTCATTCATCCATACCTTAATGCCCCTGTCCCATAGTTCTGCAACAAGCTTCAACCTTTCCTCCAAGAGCTTCTTTTGGGCTGCAGCCACAAGCACCTGGGTCTCTGTTGTCCGAACTTTTTCTTCAGAAGCCTAAGGAATGGACAGAGAGGGGCACAGTGTTGTGTGTGACAAGTTAGCAGTTTGGCAAACTGGATCTCTTCAAGCTTCTGGGCCTGGAGAAATAGCAGAAGTTGGGAAGAACAGCCCAAGAGCCAATCTTTCCCCCCCACCCTACCCCCTCCAGTGGAATTACAGCCAATTCAAATTTACAGTCCAATCTCCAAACCGAAGAGTATAATACATGAATATTCACAACATTCACACTTTGAAAAGAACAAAGGAGAGACCTGCAACAGCAGAATAAGTGGCTCAGTCCCTAGAGGTAGATTTGATTAACAAAGTCACAGTTCTTTGTTACATACCCACCTTCTCACACACACACACACACACACACACACACACACACACACACACACACACGAACTCGCGCGCGCATGCTCTTGCTCTCTCTCTCTCTCTCTCTCTCTCTCTCTCTCTCTCTCTCTCCCCCCCCCATCCCCCCTCTACCTAGTAAGGAGAAAGGGGGCTTCAAAATGTGAAATAAATTATTCAGAAGTCCCAAGCAGACAGTTTGCAAATGAGGACATTAGTCTCAGCCTCCCAGGAACACCACCACAACTCTAGGAGTTAGGCTCCACAGATATTATCCCCATTTGACAGGAAAACACTGAAGTTCAGAGAGCTTATTGCCTGTGGTCACACTACTGTTAGATATCTATCCGAGGTTAGGCCTGGACCAAGGTCATCTGCTTCTAAATCAGCCCTAAGCTCACTCTACCACCTGAATTTTGAGCACCATTTACTGGAATAACAGAAGGCAGGCTAAGAACTCACTAAGAACAACTGACTCAGTGAGAAGCTGCCAGGTAAGGAGGCCCAGAGATTTCAGGATGGGGTTTTCCACTCTCCATGTTAGGTCTGGGTATAGGTTTGCACCTTTTTGGGTATATTTTTTGAACCAGCACTGGGATTTCATCAGTAAAGGAAGTGTTCTGTGGAGAAACTGCTACTCAGTAAGGTAGTCTGGGAGAATTGCCTGGAGGCACTGAAAAATTCAGTGACTCTCCACCAAGACTGCCATAATAAAAAGGGTCAGAGACCACACTTGAGCCTAGGTCTTCCTGCCACCCAAGCCAGCTTTCTCCCTCTATTCCAAGCTGCCTTCTTGACCTCTTTTATTCACTCTGTAAATCATAAAGCCTTATGTGTGAGTCACTATAATTGCAAACTATGCACTTAATGATATTACAAATTTGAATACATCTAGATGTATTCAACTAGATGGCAGGGTCTATCACAGAGGCGAGGAACTTGTGGCCTTGAGCTCACATGTGGCCCTCTAGGTCCTCAAGTGCAGTCTTTTGACTAAGTCCAAATTTTACGGAACAAATCCTTTTATTAAGGGGATTTGTTCTGTGAAGTTTGGATTCAATCAAAAGGCTGCACTTGAGGACCTAGAGGGTCACGCATAGCCTTGAGACAGCAGGTTCCCCACCCCTCATCTATCCAGACAGAATCTCCCTTATTTCTCTCTATTTTACACTCCTGGTTCAAACAATGGCTTTGTATGCAGTAACACTAAATGAAAATTTTGTGGATAACTCCCCAGGAAGAGTAGCAAGGGAAGGCAAGGGCCTACAACAGCAAAAAAGGCCTCACTATAAGGGCTCAAGATAAACCCGGTAGGCAGGAACCAACTACCAACTAAACCAAAACCACTATAGTGATATCTTTTTCTTGACTCTTCCCTCAGAAAAAATAAATAAACAAAAACCCTATGCCTTTCCCAACTACGGTATTATTTTAGCTGTTCAGAGACAGACGTACTAACTGGTATATGAGTTAAAAAGCTAATTAGCCATCTCTTTGTTCTCCTGCTTAATCGTGAAATGCAATTGACACAAATATCCCAACAGGGTCCTACCTCCATCTTCTGTTCCACAATGGAGAAGATCCTTTCGACCCCAATGCTGAGCCCCACACATGGCACCTTGCGGCCCTTGGGGTCAAACATGCCAACAAGCCCATCATAGCGCCCTCCAGCAGCCACACTGCCCACACCAAGTGGTTCCTCCCCCTGTCGGGCTGGGGTCTGAAGAAGCACTGCTTCATAGATCACGCCTGTGTAGTAGTCCAGGCCTCGGGCCAGGCTCAGGTCAAAGGAGATCTGTGGAGACATGGAAATATGGTCAGTCCCAGAGGGACTGGGATCCTCTGCAATCTGCTGGGGCCTGTGCTTCCCCTACTCACCTTCTCTGTAATTCCAAACAGGGTCAGATACTCAAACAGCAGTTTCAGGTCCCTCAATCCCTCCAGGGCCTGCTTGTTCTGTGAGAGTTTGGGATCCTGCAGTAGTTGCTCTACTAGGGACACTCCACCTGAAAAACAAAGAGAGGAAAGGGTGGCATCCATCAATCTTTCATTGACTATTTGGATTGTAGCACAGTCTAATACCACTTTGCTTTGCAACTGTCTAATCTTTACAACCAATATGAATACTTATCTCATATATAAGGGTCAAAAATGGCAAGAAAATCTGAGGGTATAAGGAGCCACCAAAATGACGTACACTGGAGGCCTGGTTCACGTAGAGCAGAAAACCCAGCAACATTCCGCACCCCTCTTCCCCCCAAGAATGTCATCATAGGCTACTTCCTCCCCTCCCAAATTCTTACCTTGCTGTTTTACATAAGCTCCAATATGATCTGCCACCTCATGGGCCAGGCCTTTCTCTTCCACCATTTCATTCTTCACATCTTCCCATGACATCTGCATAGACATTAGATTCAAGGGGCCCAGAATGAATTCATAACAATGGAAGGTGGGGGCTTTATTCTTCAGGATGGCCTGAGGTTTCTGCCCCTCAACTCAGAGTAAAGGCCCTCTCCCTCCCAGACACAATTTCCCATTTCCTGCGACAGGGTAACTTTCAAGGGAAAGACGTAGGAGCTGTACAAGTTGGCTGTCACCTTGTCTAGCTTATCCACTGAAGAGCAAATTGTGCGGAACTTGCTGTCAGGAACACCACAGATGTTGAACATTCCATCCAGAATTCGCCGGTCATTCACCTGAGGATTCCAAAATCACTTTAAGCTGTGTAAATCTCTACCCTTAACTTCCTCCCTTCATGATCCTTCAAGACAGCTATTTTCATCTCTCCAAACCAGACAGGAGAGTTCAGCCATAGGAGGGGAAGACCAGGACTGTTACTCAGTCCTGATTTGTTAGTGCCACCTGGGCAGACGCAGCCCTCCCTCTCACCTTGATAAGGAAGTCCCCCAACTGAAGTGCGCTCAGGATCTCACAGATGATCTTGAGACATTCTGCATCAGGGATCATGGGGTCAAACTGCCCAGCGATGTCAAAATCCTGCATCAAAAGTGACAGGAAGAAGCCCTGAGTCAAGAGGACCAATTTCTAGCCCCTAAAGCTCCAGAGACTCCAGACCCCCACAGGCAACATCCTACAGACCTTACCGATCCCCTTCACTGCACTTCCAAACCTGGAGGATGCCATACAGTCATAAACCTCTTTAGACCATGCTGTTTTACTCTATTTTCTATTCATATCCATCATCTCTTTTAGTGAAATCTCCCCTCAAAGACTTTTCCTTTAGCCATTTATTTGCTTTTTCCCTGCTCAGCGTAGAGCTTTAATTCTGATGTGCTTACAGCTGGTTTTCACATCTTCATTTTTAGCTGCTCCTCATTTGTTCTCATCCTGATGTATCTAGACACAGGCATCATGTCTATATATGCTGCTCAGGGAAGTGAATACGTACTAAATTCTAACTGATCTCAGTGAGAACTCCATGCCCTGAGCTTTCTTGGCTCTGGATCACTCACACACTGGTAGAACTCCCGGTAACGACCACGAGTCATTGCAGGGTTATCTCGACGGTACACCTTTGCAATGTGGTAGCGTTTAATGTTGGTCAGTTTATTCATTGCCAGGTATCGAGCGAAAGGAACCTGACAATGGGTTAAGGAGAAAGTCCTCTTGCTCAGAGCTAATTACCACCAGCAGCATAAGCTAGCTGAAAACAAAGTGGCCATACTCTCCCTAAGCTCCTTGTGCAGTTGGATTACCCCAGCAAGGGGCATCAGAACCTTGGAATACTCAAAGGGATGATACCTGACATTGCAGAAACACCAATGTGGAAGAAACCCTACACTATGCTTAGTAGCTGCAGGACCATGCTATGATTGCTTTTCCTAAACAATCACTGCAGACACATAAGCATGCTTTCTGTATCATTAAAAGGAAAAGAACATCATTCTTTACCGAAGATTTACCCAATGGTCTGAACAGCCTTCAAGATGGGCAAAAGAATGGTATTCCAGAATCAGAAGATTTATAATGGATTCAGATTTGGGTCCTGGCACTATATTAAATTCCCATGTGGTGTTCCCAGGGGTGGATCCCACTAATTAGAATTTGCATCTCTATTTTAGAGAGGGACTTCGTCTAACTCATTCTACAAGTGATTCTTTGGATCATTCATTCAAGGACTTCTTCCTGTGTCCAATGTTCTCCAAATATGAGGATTCCATCACCTCCTGTCAATTAAAGTCCAATCTAAACGACAGCATCCTAGAGCTCACTTTGAAAGGATACAGTGAGATCGTAACGAAGGGCCAACAGCTCACCACCCTGATCCTTTAGGTCATAGATAAGCTTAGAGTCCTCCCCATACTTTCCAGTCAGTGTTTCCTGGAAGGAAGAGATGAAAATAGATAACTATTTCAATCACCGCAGCGAACCCCCAATAAAGATGTCTAGCATTGTATAGCCCTATCACCCGCCATGTAAAGTGTTCTGTTAGAGGATTTCAAGACTAGTTGTGGCTGTAGCTAACCCAATAGAAAATCTATCTAAAACAGGAACCAGAGCCAGAAATCAGTACAGGGAAAATTAGGTTGGTTCTCACTTTTAAATGTAAATCAAGTTCCTGCACACCAGGAATAGGGCTGGGATTGTCTCAATAGCTGATCCCTCACAACTACATCCCATTGGTATTTAACCTACTATGTATCTGCCCTGTACTCCTTCCCCTCTCCTTGCCAAACACTTCTCCCTTGGCCTTGGACCTCACCTTCAATTCGAACACAGGCGTATCTATTACTTCTGCACCATGGCGCTTGAAGCAGCTGATGATCACATCAAAAACCTTCTCCCGAACAGCCATCTGCCTAGGGCTGTAATCCCTAGTGCCCTTGTGGTCAAAATCAATCACCCAATGAAAGGAAAAAAAAAAGCAAACAAACAAGCAACTCAGTAATAAGAAATCAGGAGGAGGTGGTATTTCAGAAGTATTCTATTTATAATCTCAATTATAATGGGACAGAATTGCATTTAACTCCCTTTGAACCACCAAGCCAAATCTGCATGGCCTTAAGGGGTGGGGTTAGGCAGGATAGCTATCTTCTAAATAAAAGGCAGCTTTTAACTTTTAGCATTAGCGTTGTGCTTGGAGAGGGATATTTGGTTGGTTGATTTTAAATTATGTTAATTGTCTTAAAATATAAGTTTTAAAAAATTAACTATGGAATCCCTACAGATAATCTACATGTTATTTCTATAACCACTGGAATTCCTACTGATTGGGAAGTGTGTAAAAAAAAAAAAAAGCAGAGATTTCAACAGAGCTGCTGCCAATCTAGATTCTTCTTAAGAAATCTGCAGTAGTGGCAGTTCTCCTACAGGTTGAGATGACTAAGATCCTGCCTATCTTGACAAATTCGTAATACCCAAGTAGAATCCCATTCCAGCCGAATGCCCTAAAGTGCTGAAACAGGCACTTCTTCCCTCCTGCCTCCCAAGAGAAAACCATGTTTTCAAGTCTCTAGTAGCACTATGACCAGACCTCTCCTCTTGAACTTATTTCATTTTCCTTTGGGGCTTCTATCACTAAATTCTTTGAAGGTAGGGTCGAAATATTACCAACTTTGTATCCTCAGTGTCTATTAGTGTCTTGAACTTGTTAAACTGAACTGACCACAAACACATGTGTGTCAGATGTTGGGAGGGAGAAAGAACTTGGAACTCAAAACGTAACCAAGAAAAAATATAATATATAAAAATAAGCCAAACTGACAATGCAGTGAGGCTCATCAGAGACCCTCTGAAAAGCTTCTCTAAAAACATATTTACCTTTGGAGTTTTAAGCACAAACTTCTGTTTTCCTTCATCAGGGCCCAGCTCTGCCTTCAGCTTCAGGAGCTTCGAAACCTCCTCCTCGATCTGAGAAGGAAGGGGCCCAATCAACATGGGAATTTGGAAGGATCTGGTCCCGACCCAGGGCCCTCGTCAAGCCTGATTTTGGAGAGGCATGTGGGTACCGGGGTTCCAGACCTCTGAGTCATAGCCAGCTGTGTGACCACGGGCCAGTTGCTTTCCCTTTCTACCTCTGTCTCCTCCTCTATAAAATGGGGATAACCACAGTGCCAATCTCACCGGCATTATAAAGCTCAAGGGAGAGAATGAATAGAAAGCACCTTAAAGAATCGGAATGACGTCAGCAGGACCCGAGGCTGGTCTCTTTCAAGGCCCTCGCCCAGCCCCTTTGCGGCTTCCGTACGAGACCCCTGAGCCGGAGCTCCGTCTACCCCGGGACCCGATCTGGCCTTCCTGGCCCACCCGGCCGTATCGAGACGCTCACCAGCTCGGCGCCCGCCTTCTGCTGCTTGAGACCCCGCACCCGCTCGCCCTGGAGCCTCACGGCCTCCTCCAGCGCCGCTCGATCCGCCATCCTCGAAACCGCCGCCGCTGTCACGGACTACTTCCGGCCACCGAGCTCTGCCGGCGGACCGCGCGCCCAGAGAGAGCTTCCGGCCGGCTCGCGCCTAAACCGGAAGAGCGGAAGCCTGGAGGCTAGAGCAGCTGCGTCCTGACCTCAGGAGACGTTCTTCCCTGGCATCCTGCCCCTTGGCGAGTTTGATGCGTGGGAGCGTCACTTCACTTTTCCCTGGCACTCTTTGCCTCAGTTTCCCCCTCCCTACCTTGTCACCAGCCCAGGCGCTCTCTTGCCCCAGTCGTCCCTCCCCCTACCCCCTTGTACGGTCCTCTGCGGGGCCGCACGAACCCCAGGAAGAGAAGCCCCCAACCCTCGCCATGCAGCGCCTCGGACCCTGGTCCCGGGAGGCCTGGGCCGCGCTGGCCCTCCCGTTGCTGCGACCTCCCCGCGCCCTGTGCGCCGGGGCCACGCTGCTTTTCCGCCGGGTGCAGCCTCCAGCGCGGGAGGTATGTTCCGCCGTCTCACATTTCTCCGCGTTTTTCTGGGCGATCGTTGGCTGCTCCTGTGTTCTGCTTTCTAAAGGTCGATATCCCCCAATTAAGGTGGTAAGGGCCGAAGCCCTGGTGGACTCTTGAGGTTTGTGGAGTCGGACCGAGTTTTCTGCGTGTTCTCGGCCTGATCCTCCCGCTGTGTGCATGAGTTGTCCCGCTTGTGAATTTGTGTCCCACGATGTGAGTGCGCTTTCAAATAATCTGGCCCTGAATGCTTGATGTGTTTAGAAGGCTTTAGTTTCCTCATCGGTAAAACGGAAGTTTAAACTAAATGCGCCCCTCTGTTTCTCACATTTTCATGTTTGGCATTTTGACGTCCAAGTGACAGAAGTGCCTCTGGATCTTGAGCGAATGGACCGCAGCGCTTCGCCCCCTGGTGTTTGTGACTGGAGACCCACAGTCTACGATTTTAATTTATTCACTTACTTTTTTTTCCTACGTTTTGTTCTGAACTGTCATCCACAGGAATCTTGGAGATCTCACCTGAATGAAGACTTCAAGCAAAGCCAGATGGCTGTTTGTTTGTTATATTATAGAGCGGATCCCCATTTAGGTACAGGTTGAGATAATTGGCTTCTGAGGCCCTTCCTAGCGCTGAATGAATGAAAACATTTATGAAGTGCAGACTAAACTCAAAGCACTGTGCTAAGCGCTGAGAATACCGATAGAAAGGCTAAGCTCACGTTCTAGTAGAGGAAACCACACATACAAAAGGTTTCAATTGCTAATCAGATAGAAAGGGCCCATGGTCCTTATGGTGCAGGGCCAAACCAGGTAATAATGTCTTCTTTAGAGTCCTACGATTTAGGAAACTTAATCTCTCAATTTCTGTTTCCTCATTTTAAAAATAAAGATAATATTTGCACACTGCTTATCCTTCAGGTACGAGGAAAACACATTGCAAACATTAAACTATTCTGTAAAAGTGATGTATTACCATAATCATTGTTAGAGATGAATCAATTGCTGCCCTGAGAAATTAAATGATCAGTCACCCAACTATTAAATAGCACTACAAGGACTATCTTGAGGTATAACTCTGTGTTTTCCCAGGTTTCTGAGAAGTCTTATTGTATTGCCTGTTATAATAAACTAGTATTTTTCCATTCAATTAAATTTTTTCACACATACTGCCAAAAAAATGATAAGCTCCCTTCCCTTGAAGAACTTATGATCTAGTATTGTGATGCAGTGAAAAATGTGTTGGATTCAGATTCGGAGGACCTGAGTTTAAATCTAAATTGTCACTAATTCCCAGTGTGACCTTGCATAAGCTACATAAAACTTTCTAGGCCTCAGTTTCCTTATCTGTGCTTAAAACGAGGGGATTGAGTTAGATGGTCTTGAAGGTCCCTTCCAAGCTGCAAACCTTTCATCCTTTTCATGGAGGGAAGGGAAAGGGAATAAACATTTATATAACACCTACTGTGTGCTGGGCACTGTGCTAAGGACTTTTTTTTACAAATATTTGATCCCCACAGCATCCCTGAGAGTTAGGTGCTGTTTTTATTCCTGTTTTATATTTCAGGAAACTGAGGCAAGTAGGTTGTGGCTTTCCTAGCATGACACACGGCTAGTGAGTGCCTAAGGTCGGTTCGGACCTCAAGTTTTCCAGACCTAAGCCTGGTGTTCCAGCCACTGGGCCACCAGCTGCCTCAGTAGAGGAGTTAATAATCCAATGCTAACAAGTAAAAATCTAATAAATTTTTCTTGTTGTATCTTTATTCTAAAGCATGTTTCTGTCAGAACCTTTCTAGGTCCAAAGGGCCATAGCTTAGCCCTTTTGTAGGGAGTCACCCTTCTGGTCTGTCGTTATTATGGTATTTTGAAGCTAGAGGTAAAGACCCTTTCTTTTAGTTCCTGGTCTTGCCATAGGCTTATTCTTTTTGTAAGTTCTTGTTTGTTTCTGGGTCTTAGTTTCCTTGGGTATAAGTCATCCAAAAGTCTTGGGTAGGATTGACTGGCTGATTTTGACTCACCGAAAAGTCAGAGAACCTGACTTTTGACTCTCCCAGAGATGGAGGGTACCAGAATGAGAGTGAATCACACAGTATGGTGGGATGGATATCTCAGTACAGTGAGAGCCCCTGGGGAAAAGATCTGACTTCATTCAGAATCCTTTATGGACACAATTTGGGCACAAGTGAAGAGCCTGGGGAGCTTTTCTCCCTGTAACTGGAAGACTGGAAATTCCGGGGCTCAGAGATGTATGGTCATTGCTTAGTGTGCTGTAATGATTTCCTTCCAGTTTGCAGAGGCCAGGCTGAAGACTCAGCTGGAATCAGATAAAGAGAAATCCAATTTTGTTATCAAGACTCCCAAGGTAATCCTCTTCTGTCTTCCTTTTTGGTCTCCTTTCCCAATATCCTGGGTGCTTGGGAAGAGCAATCTGCCCCTACTTGAGGTGGGACCTTGTAGTGAATTACCATTTGTATCCTACAGTGGATAGATTGCACTGGGAGTCAGAAAAAGCTGGGTTCAAATCTTACATCAGACATTTACTAAGTATATGACTCTTCTCAGGAGACTTCTCAGTTTCTTCATTTGTAAGGTGAGAATAATAGCTGTACCTGCCTCATAGGGTTGTTGTGAGAATAGTGTATAAAGTACATTACGAACCTTAAAGTGCTTTACAAGTGTCAATTATTGTTGTGAGGCCTGTCCATTGTTCCCTATTTCCTAGGCCTTCTGTAATTTGCCTTTAAACTCTTCCCCTACTTCTCTTTATTCTGGTTGCTTTTGGCTCATAGGGTACCAGAGATCTTAGCCCTCAACAGATGGCTATTCGAGAGAAAATCCTTAATGCTGTCATCAGCTGCTTCAAGCGCCATGGAGCTAGAGGGCTAGACACACCAGCATTTGAACTAAAGGTGACAGAAAGGAAAAGGGGGGAGGGAGGAATAGTATTGAAATTCTTCCTTTCTTAGCCTCCAGTATCCCAAACCATATTTTTAAGCTATAGATTTGTGCTTGTCCAGGAGGTGCTAACAGAGAAGTACGGAGAGGACTCCAGACTCATCTATGACCTGAAGGATCAGGGTGGGGAGCTACTGGCACTTCGATATGACCTCACAGTATCCTTCTAAGAACTGTTTTACTTTATCCCGGGCTGTCCTTTCCCAAGTCAAGGGAGGGGATTGTGGGTGTTGTGGCCCTATTTGGAGGTCTGATTCCTGTTTTATGTTAGATGGCCCAAGGAGGCATTCTCATAGTAAACTGGTGAAGATCAGGCTTTCAAACTGAAATAATCTGGGAGAAGTAAGGATTGGGGTGAATAGGAAAGAAGGATCCCAGGGGTCTTAGGCCACTTAGATCCTTGTTTGCCCTTCCCTGAATTTTCAGTTTGACAAGATGATGTTGGAATCTACTGATTTGTATAGATGTGGTTGGTTGTCAGCTCTGGAAGGGAGAGTGCTTCTTCCTTAATGATTTCTTGTGAGGTTCCTTTTGCTCGTTATTTGGCCATGAATAAGATAAAGAAGATGAAGCGCTATCACGTTGGGAAGGTGTGGCGACGGGAGAGTCCCTCCATAACCCAAGGTCGTTACCGGGAGTTTTGCCAATGTGTGAGTGACTGGGGCAGAGAGGAGGGGGGAGTTCTGTGAGCAGTGCTCCTGGAAACACATTTAGTTAGAGGATTTTCAAATTTTCATTGTTTCTATTTGCTACAGGATTTTGACATTGCAGGTCATTTCGATCCTATGATCCCTGATGCAGAGTGTTTAAAGATCATATATGAAGTCCTAAATGCGTTGCAGTTGGGGGACTTCTTAATTAAGGTAAATGTGAAAACAGAAGAGGAGGGGGGTGTGCATGACCTGAGATTATTTCCTTCAGGTTCTCATCTTTGCTCCATGGTAGTCCCAACCTCACTCCTTGGCTTTAGCAGCTGTTTCTAAATAGCCTGGTTGCAAGACTTCCGTTCTCCTCCTTTTACTAGAGGGAATCACTGGGAAAGGAGAATGGACCTCTCTTTTGGGAATAGGTATTGATGGAGTATCTGGTGCATATGGAATTCACAGGTGAATGACCGGCGAATTCTGGAGGGGATGTTTGCTGTCTGTGGTGTCCCTGATAACAAATTCCGATTTATCTCTGCTTCAGTGGATAAGCTGGGCAAGGTAACAAAGGAATATCTTTTCATTTTCCCTCATCTAAGTTTTCGTAGCTTATCTCTTTCCAAGCCATTTTGTTTCAGAAAATTAAAGGACTATGTGTAAATTAAGCCATCTTAGTTAAAGTTATTGTAAAGAGGTGCAGAGAAAGTCTAACTAAACTATGACCTGATTTCAGTCCTTCAGTGGGTACTTGGAGTTTCCCTAATAACAGTTCACATTAATGTAGAAATGTAAGGTTTACAAAGTGCTTTCCTCACAACAGTCCTATAAGGAAGCCATTAAAATGATGATTATCCTTACTTTACAGGTTAAGGAATAAGCAGTTTAGGTGGCTTGCCTTGGGTCACATAGCTAGTAATTGTTTAAGACAATTCCTGGGGTTCTTTCTTGAACCCTCAGTTTTTGCTCTATCCATTACTCTATCCTGGTTCTTGTCTATCATGAATTTTAGACACATGGCAGGCATTCAGATGTTTACTGATTGAAAGGAAGCAGGGTCTTGGATATGAGCTCATATTTCTCTATCTGCAGATATCCTGGAAGGACGTGAGACAAGAGATGGTAGGAAAGCTGGCTCTGGCCCCTGAAGTGGCAGATTGCATTGGGGTTTACATTCAGCAGCACGGTAAGAAGCAGGTTCCCCTAGAATTGAATGTACATTTGATGGGGCTAGAGTCTGTGTCTGTTGCACATCTAACACTGAGCCCACTTTTCTAGAGAGATGGGTCCCTCGGGATAAAGCTGGTCTTGAACTTATTTCAGCCTTTTCCTATCTTTTCTGCTTCTTTAGAAGGCAGAAGGCAGAAGCAGGGGAGTAACAGTGGTAGTGGGACTTCTCTCAAACACCATGGTGGGTACTGTTTTGGAAAGATAGAGTCAAAAGGACACTCAACTTGAAGTCAGGAAAGACCTCAATTAGAATCTTGCCTCTGATACACACTGGCTTTGTGACTTAGCCTCTCTGAGTCTCCCCTCATTTATGTAATGGAGCTGTTAAAACTCTGTACTACTTACCTCACAGGGTTGATGTGAAGATTAAATAAAATATGTAAAGCAGTTTGAATGCTAGCTATTTTTATTGTTTTATTCGTCTTGTCTTTTTGTTTGGATGAATTCCAGAGACCCTGTTTCCCCTGTCTGTCTGACTTTTATGTTTGACTCTCCCAGGTGGAGTGTCCCTGGTAGAGCAGCTACTGCAGGATCCCAAACTCTCACAGAACAAGCAGGCCCTGGAGGGATTGAGGGACCTGAAACTGCTGTTTGAGTATCTGACCCTGTTTGGAATTACAGAGAAGGTGAGTAGGGGAAGCACAGGCCCCAGCAGATTGCAGAGGATCCCAGTCCCTCTGGGACTGACCATATTTCCATGTCTCCACAGATCTCCTTTGACCTGAGCCTGGCCCGAGGCCTGGACTACTACACAGGCGTGATCTATGAAGCAGTGCTTCTTCAGACCCCAGCCCGACAGGGGGAGGAACCACTTGGTGTGGGCAGTGTGGCTGCTGGAGGGCGCTATGATGGGCTTGTTGGCATGTTTGACCCCAAGGGCCGCAAGGTGCCATGTGTGGGACTCAGCATTGGGGTCGAAAGGATCTTCTCCATTGTGGAACAGAGGATGGAGGTAGGACCCTGTTAGGATAAGTGGGGAAGTCCCTTCCATGCTTTCTAAGACTTATCTGGACCTTCTTTCTGACAGTGAGGGGTTTCTGATCCTGATTTGTTGAAGAGGAATTTTAGCCAGTGTTTCTTGCCTGTCTTTCTTTAGGCCACTGAGAAAATTCAAGGGACAGAGACACAGGTCCTTGTGGCTGCAGCACAAAAGAATTTCCTTAAAGAACGGATGAAACTGATTGCAGAACTCTGGGAGGCTGGGATCAAGGTGCCAGTATCCTGTGGTCTGGGGAGACACTCCTCTTAATCTACCTGGTCATCATCAGAGTGGCTTTCTAGGGGAGGAGGGCCAGATGTTGGGAAGAATCTTTCTTTTGGGGGTAGAAGGGCATGGGGAGGAGGGTGGTGAGGCAGTGGGTTTACTATATCCAAATCCCTGGGATTATTTCTTGCTTCAAGGCTGAGATGCTATATAAGAAGAACCCAAGTTTCCTGACTCAGCTGCATTACTGTGAGGAGAGAGGCATTCCACTGGTGGCCATTATTGGGGAGCAAGAGCTAAGAGATGGTGTTATTAAGCTTCGTTCTGTGGTCAGCAGGGAGGAGGTAAGACGGCGATGGGAAGGTAGGGCAGATCAAACTGTCCAAAAGAGCTATGCTTAAAAAATCCTTGGGAATAGTGAATTGTAGGGCAGCTGAGATTCTAGAGAATGCAAGTAGCCACCACAATAGCCTGGAACAAGGGGCTCAAAAATTAGGCCAGAGACAGATGGCATGTATCTACATGGTGAGATTTTGGAATTTAGTTCAACAGAATAATCAGACTACATAGTCTTGCCTTCTTAATTTGGATAGATGGATCTTACACAAAAACCCTTGAGACAGCATGCTGTTGTAACAATTCGGCTAGCAGCTGCTGTGGGGGTGAAAAACCAACAACAACCAGCTCATAGAATGCTGCAAGCCCAGGTTCTTTTCATCTGCTTTACTAAGGAAAGCAACGTTAAGGGGTTAACAATCTTACTTTAATCCAGCATACAAATATCATTCACTTAGTTCAGGGGAAAAAGACAGACAGCACCTTGAACTTCAGAGCAAATACAAATTACAAACATCAACAGACAGAACAATTCATAGTTACCAACATCTGAGTTCAGCCTGGAGCTTGACAGGGGCTGGCCCAGAGTCACGCAGTATTCCTGCTGTGGGTCAGAGCTTCGAAAAAAGAAAGCCAACCCCTGGTTTTATATTTCTTGTTTGGGGTCAAAGGTGAGTCACACATGTGACTCACCCACGAGACCTAAAATCATCACAAAAATTCGACTTAATCCCATGTGATCTAAGAGCCCCTGATGTCACAAACATGTCACTCAAACCCATGTAAACTAGGCTTTCCCTTGAGGCAAGGAGGTCATCAAAGACTCCTAATTTAATCAAGGAAACAAAGGCCAAACTCTTCAAGGGCACTTGGTTGAATAAGTGCTAAGAGCCCATCTTGATTCCCAGTACACATGCACATACAAACACCTTCGTGATAACTTCATATGTAGATGCTGACAGACTATAGGATGAAAGCTAGCAAGCAACTAGAGCTGCTGAAGAATTTATTTTTCTATAAACTAACTTTCATGTTTCAGGTGGACATTAAACGGGAAAATATTGTAACTGAAATCCAGAGGAGAATGTCTGAATCCTGATCCTGCCTGTTCTTCAT
The DNA here is from genome assembly GCF_011100635.1 of Trichosurus vulpecula. NCBI lineage: Eukaryota > Metazoa > Chordata > Mammalia > Diprotodontia > Phalangeridae > Trichosurus > Trichosurus vulpecula. The sequence continues at coordinate 206,023 of NC_050575.1, read as the reverse complement.
CCGCTTGTTCAATTGGTGAAGGCCCTATCCAGTTTCACATTTGGGTCAGGGTAGACTACACATCCCTTCTACCTCCTTCCTGCAGCTCCCTCTTCAGTCCTTGTTTGGAGGTGGGGGAGTATCAGTGGAACATGGGCTCCTGAATCCTGTTGCTTTAAATCAGTGGTGTTTGAGAGGAAGCGGAGCATCCACTTTTAACAGGTGGGGATAGTGACTTCTAGAATAAGAATGTCACAGAGACACTAGTATGTTTGTACTATCACTGACTGCAAAGAAGATGTAAGTTGAACTGTGTTCTCTGAGCAGTCATTGAGGGAGTTAAACTCTGAAGAAATCTTGAACTGAGGGAGTTCTTTCTGAGGTCAGAACTCAAACCTTCAGTTACGGTCTGAACCCACCAGGAAAAAAGCTTGGCTGTCCCAGAGATATGCTTCTAGCCTGTTACTATCTTGCTTTGGGTGTTGGAAGGAGATGGGCAGGAGGGAGGAGTGGATGTCCAGATTGAGTCCACACTCCAACGAGATCAAAAAGGCATGGTGTAGCTCCCTTCCTAGCTTTTCTCACTTGTGCTAGGGATAAACTAATGCTTAGCTTCGTCATGGTCTCGGATGTTGAACCGAGCAGGTCACTTATGCTCTCCGAGCTCCAGTTCCTTATCTGTAAAATGAAGAGGTTGAACCAGATGACCTCCGAGGTGCCTTCTAGGTTGTACATACATGAAATATGTCCCCATGAACTGCAACAACAAAAAGGAATACTTGATAAGGGTGAGATTGGTGCTTTCTTCCCCTCCACTGATTCTAGGTTATACAACTATCATATTGCGATCTTTTCCCTGGGCCAGAATAGCTGCTGTTGTTATCCTGTGGCTTGCCACATGAGTAGCTATTTGGAGATGATTTTTATAATATACTAAATGTAACTAATTTAGACACTTTGTAATTAGAAGCATTTGATTTACATTCGGCATGGGGAATGATTTGGGTATAAAAATCTGGGCTATCTCTGACCTGGGAATGTAGCTTTCCTTTTACATCTTCAGACGTTGCAGTGGAGATGTTTCTGTTCTCAGGATCCCCAGTACTTAACTATAGTTATTCTGTTATTCTCGGGAAGGTGCCAAGTTCTGAGTGGCATCTAGTGTCTCGGCCCTTCATTATGCACCCAGTAGCGGGCACTGAAATAAACTAGTCTCCTTTGTCGTTACAACACTGGAGGAATACACCCAGGCTCCTAATGTTCTGGTGATACTGAATGTTTGCAGCATAAATGTTCACAGCCTATCATCCCTTTATGGCTCCTTTGCTCCATTGTTGGTAATGCCTAACTAAAACTACGCCTGCAAAGTTCTTTATGCTCGGAAGACAAGTTTTGGCTTTTCTGGATTTTAGGGTTCACTGCCACCCCGTAGACCCCCACTCCAGGCCCGCCTTCGGCTGCCGAAGACCATGGGAGTTGGGGGCGGGGAGGGTTCCTGGGTTCTTCCCTCGCTGTGGCTTCATCTTCTGGGCAGAATCGGGTCGGCCTCGGACCCTGAAGGAACTGGCCCCTTCGTGGGACCCTCTTGCCGAACATTTAGGGCCGGTGTCAAACGTCCGGCTCCCATCTCCTCGCCCCGGGGACGTGTTCCTTCCCGGGCATTCGGGTTCTGTTTACTGCTGTGTGTCAGCCACAACCCCTGGGATCAGCGTCCACGTCTGTACAACGAGAGTTAGGCCTGAGCTTCGATTTTGTAAGAGACATTGCAGCGATCATGTCGAGAAATAAAACGTTCTTCCCGTTGCTTCGTGTGGCGCGTGCGCAGTTTCTAAAGGGGAGGGCGGGGTGCGTTAGCGCTCCGGCTGAGTCGGAAGTGCTGATCTCGGAAGTCCTCCGGTGACGCTCTAGCCTGGTAGTACGATAGAGACGTGGGAGGACTGCTCTGCTTTACGGCTCCGGGAGCCTTTACATTATTTTCCGTCTTCATCTTCTCTTCGCCGCGAAGATGGCGTCTGGCAGCGGGGTAGGTGTCTTGCGGGGGGTGGCGGAGCTTCGGGGGTTTGAGCTGGGTCCGAGTGTCCCTTCTCGCAGAGCCTCCCCTCCAGGCTGGCCCTGGAGGCAGCAGCCCTGGGTCTGCTGCCGCTTTCTTCGGCGCGGAGTGGCGCCGAGGAGCCGGCGTCCTGGGGTCCGGAGCTGCCCGGGCCGGGGGGCTTCGGCCGCGGAGGCTCGCTGCCGGCTCATTGCCGGGGTGCGGCGGGCCCTCGCCGAGGCCGGGGTTGCCTTGAGTTTCCTGAAGGCCTTTGGGTCACACAGGTCAGATGGTCCTTAGTTAAGCGCCTACTGTGTGCAGAGCGTGCGCCAGACGCTGGGCCGGTAGGAAGTTTACATAAGATCGTGGGGCCTTGTGGAGGTACTGTCTCGTCCGAGCCTAAGACGCCGGTCCAGTTAGTGACGATCGACGGTGTGAGGTGACGCTTGCTTTGAGCTTCCCGAGGACCTGGCTCTGTCTGGAGAAGGGGAGGGAGGACTGACACAGTGCCATCGTCTGTGCTTGAGTGCCTGAACACCACCGACGGGTAGGGTTCCCCGGGAAGGGTAGCAGAAAATCCAGAAATGTTTTCTTTTGACAGACTAAAAACCTGGATTTCCGCCGAAAGTGGGACAAAGACGAATATGAGAAACTTGCAGAGAAGCGGCTTAACGAAGAAAGAGAGAAAAAAGATGGTGGGTAAAACTCCCTTGAATTTCTGCTTTCTCTGGGCATGCAGAAATAGTTCAGTGAATTAGTGAGTTTTGGTTCTCCTCTCTGCCCTGTTACTAGCAGATTCTTTGGCATTTGGGCCAATTTCTGGCCCTCAGTTTTTAACCTATGCTTCCTGGCCTTCTACCTTGCCTCCTTTCTTTAGTTACTGTTCTAAGGCAGGGGAATTTCAGAGCTCAGAAATACATGTTTTAGATGGTGTGAATTACTACTAGGGACACTGCTGTCCACCTCCATACATAGAAAAATGTTTGGATTGACATGAGGTTTATGTCCCAACTTGGAAACTTCAGTTAGCCTGTGAAAAGCAGGGCTCTATATAGTAAAGTTTGTGAATATAGGTCTTTAGAGTTGCGCCGTTGCCCAATCTGATCGTAATCCTTGATGTACCGGTTCTTTGAATGACTTAAGCATTTGGGGATTTGTTTCCTTGTTGCTGCTCTCACTTGGTTTGCTCAACAATCAGTTCTCCCTTTCTCCGCGTCAGCTGTGTACTGAAGGATACCTTCATTCCACCTTTTACATATTGTTTCCTGACAGCTCAGCCTCATTATTTTTCTTCTTCGTTCCTATGGATTAAGTAGTTGTCACCTCCCAAGTCTGTCAATTCTAACTCTGTGACATCTCTCACATCTGTCTCCATCTTTTTTTTTCACAGCTGCCCCTCTACATCAAGCCCACATCACTCCTTTCCCAAACTATTGAAAATACCTCTTAATTGGTCTCTCTGCCTAAAAATCCCTCCCGCCCCATCCAACCCATTTTCTACACCATTGCCAATATATTGCTAAAGCACAGATCTGCCAAGTCACTCCGCTGCTCAGTAAACCCCAGTTGCTCTCTCTTGTATCTTAAATCAAATATAAGCTCTTCTGTTTGGCATTTAATGTCAGTCTGCCTTTCCAAGCTTATTGTGTGATACACATTCTAGGGTCCAATATTGGCCTTCTTGTTCTTGTTTAAACATGATATTCTGTCTCTTAATGCTGTGCCTTTGTCAAGCTTTCAGACCCGAATGCTTAGAGTGCAGTCCCTGCTTACCTCCACCTCTTAAAATCTCCAGTTTCCTTAAGAGCTCTGCTCAAGCTTTATCTCCTTCATGAGATCTTTCCTTGATCCCAGCAGCTGCTAGTATCTCTCACCCCAAATGACCTCATACTGTATTTATTTTGCATGTAAGCATGTGTATATGTGCAGTGTGTTTTCAGCTCCGGTAAAATGTCAGTTCCTGGAAGGCAGGGCCTTTAGTTTTTTCCTCTTTATCCCCATTGCCACATAACACTGTATGTGGTAGGTGCTTAATAAATGCTTGCGATCAGTTGATTATTAGTCTGTGCTCATTAAATTGCTTGAGTCAGCGATGTCTTCCTTCAAAGTATTACTGAAATCTCTCCTGTGACTTTTAAAATACTAGTTCCCAGGCAGGCATCTAATTCAATTGAATACATTATTTACAATCTGCTGCTTTTGGAGCCTCTGCCAAAGTTGGGGAGGAGGTAGCTGTTATTTTTTCTTTAACTCATTGTTCCATCTTCAGCCATGTCCTAGGGAGTTAACTGTCATAGGGAGCTGGTCAATTAGTCAACATCTTTGAGGAGTCTATTGTCTGTAGAGCCGGGCTTCTTAGTGTTTTTCTGTGTCACGGACCCTTTGGCTTGACGAAGCCCACAGACTCCTCAATGTTGTAGTTTTTGTTTTTTAAATCGTATATAACTGAAGGAAATGCTGAATTTCACCTGGAGTTAGTGGAAAAAAAATAAATATTTTTTTTTTCCCTATCCAAGCTCACAGAGGGCCCCCTGCCCAACTCCCCGCCCAGGTTATGCTTAGAGCTCTCGGGATTCTGGGAGACCCCAGCGTAAGACACTCAGTCTGATGTATTGTTGGAGTATCTGAGTCTGGAGAAAAGGGGAAATTAAATTAGATTGTTGACTTTTACTTTCTGTCCTAGCAGAAGAATTCCTGCATTGAAATGAACTATAGTTTCTAGCATTCCCTTCCCCAGCCGGGTCTCACTGACCACATCCATTTTTCTTTCAGGAAAACCAGTGCAGCCTGTCAAGCGGGAGCTCTTACGACACAGAGACTACAAGGTTGACTTGGAGTCCAAGCTGGGAAAGACCATTGTTATCACCAAGACCACCCCACAGTCTGAAATGGGAGGGTGAGTAGCCTCTTACTTTACCACAAAGAGCAGGACTTATGAGTGGTCAGTAGTAAGAGCCAATAGGGTAGCTTCATTTGGCTCTGGGGAGAGTTTCCAAAATAAACTTTAACTTATTGATAGATTGTTAGAGATTAGTTGGCAGTCAGCTAAGTTGAAGACTGCCGGAATAGGGTTTTTTGGTAGTGACAGAACTGGAAATGTGCTATTAATAAGGGAAGTAGCTGAGGAATGTCTCCAGGGCTTGGAGTGGTGGGATCCTGGGGGGTCATGATTGATTCTAACTCTTAGAGCTTGGGGATTCAGGCCTCCTGGCAGCCTAGGAATAGAGCTTTGTCACATTGACAAGGACCCATGTTTAGAGTTCTTCTCCTTAGTCCATGCCAGAGACTGACCAATAGTTTTTAAAGATTTATCTAGCAGACCCCAGGCCTGTCACCATACTTCTCTTCTGCAGCTTGCTAAGATTTTTGTCAGAACTGGCCACAGGTGGCAGCTATACCCTCTTATCCATTTTACTTGGGAGGTTCTCTCTTAGCACCTCTTCCTGGTGATCTCGGGATGTCTTAGGAAATAAAAAGTTGGGGAAGCATTGACCTAAAGTTTTCAATGAGGTAAGGGTCGTGACATGTTTTCAGGCAGCTCAAATAAGAAGTACTTCCCTGTCTATGTAGGTATTACTGCAATGTCTGTGACTGTGTAGTGAAAGACTCCATCAACTTCTTGGATCACATCAATGGAAAGAAACGTAAGGAATGATGAAATTTTGGAGTGGGTTTTGGGGATCCCCACAGCTCTTGCTGGAGGCTCAGAGTAGATGCTTTTCTTGCCTTTGCACAGGGAGTTCCTTTCTCTTCATCAGTAGATGTTTATGGAGCTCATGAGGTACATCATACTCTTTTGTTCTACAATCCAATTAGCATATCTTCCCAGTGTCCATTTTTATTGCCCAAATATAGACACTTCTTTGAGGTTGCTAGGTGCAGGGACAGAAGAGGTCCCTGGAGCTGCCCTCAGCAGAACTGGCTCTTGTTTCCCGAAACTATCTAGGTTGTGGAGAGACACCTTGGAGAGGGTTTATTGAGGCAGCAGGGTAATTTGGCAAGAGTACTTGATTTGGAGACAGGAGACTTGGGTTTAAATCCTAGCTCTGCTATTTAACTAGCTGAATGACATTGGGCAAGTAACTTTATTTTTCTGGACCTCATTTTCCTCATTTGTAAAATGAGAGAGTTTGGCTAGATGTTCTCTAAATCTATACCCTTTGGGGGATAGGGATAGAGGCAGGGGAGAGAAGAGATGTGAGGGAGAGTAGGGAGGTGAGGAGCTGGAAGAAAGGATAATGGTTCCATACTTCTCCCCCTCAGATCAGCGGAATCTGGGCATGTCAATGCGAGTGGAGCGTTCCACCTTGGATCAGGTGAAGAAACGCTTTGAAGTGAACAAGAAGAAGATGGAGGAAAAACAAAAGGACTACGACTTTGAGGAGAGGATGAAAGAGCTCAGAGAGGAGGTGAGGCTCAAGGCAACCCTTTCCAGACTGAGGCTTCTATAAAATGCAGCTTTTAGGACCACTGGGAAGCACTCTTCTCCTCTCAACAAGGTGGAAAAAAGTTATCTGCTGTGGAGCACACCCTTTCCCTATCTCCACTGCCTTTCTGTGGTTTCCAAAACCCAGAAATGAGTAATGAAATAAATAAGTTTAGACTACATCATGTAAACCCTAATTCCAATACTATCTTCCTGACTTGCTTACTTCCCAGAGGGGAGACACTAGTCCAGAGGTGGGGAATCTCTGTCCTCGAGGCCACATGTGGCCCTCTAGGTCCTCAGTGAAGCTCTTTGACTGAATCCAAACTTCACAGAACAAATCCCAAAGGATTTGGGTTTGGATTCAGTCAGAGGGCCACACTCGAAGACCTAGAGGGCCACATGTGACCTCGAGGCCACAGGTTCCCCACCCCTGCACTAGTCCTTTAGCAGTGAACCCTTTGATTTAGAAGAATTTATTTCTGGCTCCTGATTTCCTGTGGTTCTGGCATAGGGGCCTCTTTTGATGTTGAAGTGAACAGGAGTTTGAAATAATGGAAAAGAAACTTTTGCCGTGTATGAGATCATCTGTTTTCCAACTCCCATCCCCTCTACTGCAATCTCTTCCTTTTTCCTGTACCGTTGTGATTGCATCATTTTCGTAGTAAGTCTGTCAGTAGGAAAAAGGGAATCTTGAAAGCCATTTGGGCCTCTGTCATGAGTTAGGTGGGAATCGCTGGTAGATGACTCATAGACCAGCATCCATGGTGGCCATTCCTCCCTCTGAGCTACTGCAACTTGCCTTGGGCTCTGATTTTGGCTTTATGACGGTGCTGTGGATTAGGAAAGCTAAAATGATCCTCTTTGGCTCTTTGCAGGAAGAGAAGGCCAAAGCCTACAAGAAGGAGAAACAGAAGGAGAAGAAGCGAAGGGCGGAGGAGGACTTGACATTTGAGGAGGATGATGAGATGGCAGCTGTTATGGGCTTCTCTGGCTTTGGCTCCACCAAAAAGAGCTACTGATTCCCTCCGAACTTGTCTTATTCCCAAGCCTGACTCTGTGGGATCACGGACATCCAAGGCATTTGGGGAAATTCTTCAAAGACCTGACACACGGAGGGAAGAAAGCAATGTATTTCTCTCCCTTCAGCCTGAGTGCGGCCAGGACCTGGAGAAGTTGGGTTCCAGCCGTCTGATGTTCATATTTGATGGAGCTGCAGTTCATCTGTCCTAACTTCCTAATAAAAAAGAAACCTCCCACTCGTCAGCTGCTTCCCCCCGAAGCTCTTCCTGCATCCATCCTTCTCTCTTCCCTTCTCCCTCCTACAATGATTGTCATAAAGTTACTGCTTTTGTTCTCTTCAAGCCCTTGCCTTCTCTACCCTTCCTCACCTTACACCTCCAGTGTTCTGGCTGTTTACTCCTAATGTTCTGTGGCCATGTGTGTGCACATATAGTGTTCTGCCAGGTACTTGTATGTATGTGTGTGTGCATGAAGAATTCCTGTAGAGGGCTGGAGCCTGAGCCATAAGGCCACAGCTGCTCTCATTCCTGACGTCTTGGGCTGCAGGTGCCTCCTGTGGCTTGTTTTAGAGCATGTAATGGGGAATTAAATGGATGAGTGTTTGGTGTGGTTTGTTTCTGGTGAGTTATTTGACCTTTTTTGTTTAGTCCTGGGCTGTTTTAGCTTTTAAATTTGTATCTTTTAAATGAAAATTACTCTGTTTTTGTCTTCCTTGTATTTAGGCTCCGATATGAATCTTAACTGATGCAAAAAGCCCCAGTGTGGGATTTTGTGTGTGCCCAGGGACAAACTTAACATATAGAATTAAAAGAAGAAAAGCATGTTGGCTGGCACTATTTCTCATATTAGTACTGGATGCACCATCTTTCTTTTGTACTCTTTTTCACACTGATGCTTTTTGCATAGAGCCCGACCTTAAATTTTCTCTTCCTTTGATTCCTATTAGCCTTTCTGCTTGGGTCTCTAAACCTTTTTTATCCCCTCGCAAATTTAACTTTCTACCTCCTCTCTTAGTCAATACTGGTCTCTTCTTTGACTTCTGAAGTATGACCCTAATGAAATCGTTGTGCACCTGACTTTTAGTATAACGGACCTCAGTACTGGCTGCAGGATCTAATTATTACCAGCTCTAGCAGGCAGAACTGTAAGCAGCTCTGATCCCTAAGTAGGCAGCATGAAAGGGTGCTGATAAACATTTAAAACCTCTTCATGGGCGGTGGGCATGGAAGGACCTTGGGCTCTGGGACGTCAAGGGCTAGTTCTCTCTGGGGAGGGTTTTGAATGGAAAGAATGTTATCCCGTGAGTAGTGGAAGAGGGGAGACAGTAGGTAGATTCTCCAGAGGGCTGCTGGAGAAATTTTTTACCAGCTCTCTCCCTTTTCCCTCCCTTCCACCATTGCCTAAGCATAGAGAATGGGGTCTGGTTGTGTAAATGTTGGCATCCTTAGGCAGAACACCAATGGAGTTTGTTTATTGGTTTGCTTTGTTGCCATAGTGAGGAGAAGAAGATTTTGAGGACTAGTGTTTATTCTTCCCTAGCTCTTCTGATCCAGATTTATAGCATCCATGCCTGTGACAAAGCTTTCCAATGTGCCTAATCACTGCCTGAGGCCCTGTATAAGTTATATCTACAGTAATAAATTTGTACCAGGATTTAGAAGAGGGTACACTTGCACCAACAGGCAACCCCATAAAGTGAATCTGTATAGCATCCCTTTAGATCAAAGCCAGCTTCACGTTCTTTTGGTTCTTTTTCGAGATATTCTCAAGGCTTTTCAGTTCATGTCTTCTCTTGCACCTTTTCATAGGTCTTTGGCCTCCAGCAGGTAAAAAGTTTCCATAAGACCTTAGCTTTAGGGTTATTGCCAAATTTTTCTGTTGCTTTTGGCAGGGTCTAAGCAGTACAGGAACTCGAGCCTCGTTTTCTAGTTTCTCATGAGCTAGAACCCAGTGGTGTCTCTGTGACTGAAGATACACTGCCGATTACAAGAGTGCAATTTTGCCAAATAGCAGGAGAACTATCCTAGTCCTGTGGAGGGGTGGAGGGACTGGATATGACAGAACTGTTATTTAGCTCTCCCTCCATTCCATGACTCCTCAACTAAGGAGGTAGGTGCTATTTCACTTTCTAAGATCTCTGTCTAGTGACATCTATAGAGCTTTAAATTATCTGGACCTATGGGCTGCCCCATTCTTTTTGGGGATGCTTTGGTGACTACACTTTCATCAGCAACACCAATTTGCACTGTGCGATGCCCAGTATGACTAAATTTTACTTTTAAATTTTTGGTGGTTTTACCCTCTTGCAATACTCCTTCCCAGATCTGGATTTTAAAGTGTCCTAGAGAACCTTAAAGTTGTTGCTTAAGCAAAAAGGCAGGGTCTCTGGGTCACAAGGTAGGAGGCTAAGGTTAGAGTTAGGCTGTAGGAGTCACCTGGGTTGCTGCTGTTGGTTGGGGAAGAGATTGCAGGAAATTTGGAATGCATGAATTTTTGTGCTGTAGATTGTACAGTTGGTTGTTACTAGAACCTTAGGTGCAGCTGAGGCTGGATGAGAAGGCTATTTAAGCCATGATGATTACTTCCTTGCCCTAGGATATCCACCAACATATAGGAAGAGAATACCTTTGCTCCTTTACAACAATCTTAGAAGAAAGACTTTCTTCTTCCAGCATAACGAGCATGGAGGAGAGATGGAGAAACTACACAGTTAGGATTCTGTAATGAAACTTCCATTTGGTTTGAGATACTGTGATTTCTTAGGACACAAGATGTTCATGCTAAAATGAAACTACCAGGAACTATAAAGCCCAGTAATTTTCAGGTTTAGATGGCTGGAAAGAAAGGCCCAGATTATTGTCATGCTGAAGATGGGATGGAAGAGGGAAAAGAGAGGGGAGAATTAGAAGGAATGTACCTTTACAATGCTAGAGGTATTTGGGAACACAGATTTTGCATCATAGGAACATAGATTTAGAATTGGAAGAGATCTTAAGCCTAGTCCAACCTCCTCATTTTACACAAAGAAACAGACGTAGGAAAGGTAAGTAACTTGGCCAAGATAACTGGTAGTAAGTGGCAGGGGCGGGTTTTGAACCCAAATCTTCTAACTCCAAATCCGTTGCTGTCTCACCCCCCAAAAGACTCCCAACAAATTTTTGTTAGGGCCTATTATGTAGAAAGCTTAGTTCTGGGAGCACAAAGATGTAAAAGGATACAGACTTATTGTTAGGTTGCTACAGGCCTAAAAAGTAAAACTAAACAGAACCAAAGAGCTTTTCCTCAAGTTGTGTCTTACTGTTTCCCACTCCTCCATCTCAGGCAGAATTCTTCCTTTTCCCAGCCCCAGCCTGTCACATCTTTGCCTGAATGTCTCCATGGCACTTTCCCTCGTCGCCCTTGTTTCTTAGTTGTATTTATGCCTTGATTTTATCCCTATTCAATTGCATGGTGAAAGTAGGATCTGTAGCCAATTTGGGAACGTATTAGTTGGTAGAAGACAAAGTAAATGTATGTAAAATGGGGGAGTTTGGACTAGGTAGGCTGTCAGATCTGTTTCAACTGTAAATCTGTAATGATCTGAGTCCTAAGAATATTCAGGCCCAGGGATGAATGGTGAAGAAAGAATGTATCCATGTAGGTGGATACTTTGAATTATTCATCCCAAGAACTCATTAGACTGGAAAAGGTAGTTCATATCCAGTCAGCCTTTAGCTCAGTTTGGATTCAGGTTTGGATCTCAAATTTCAGTTGTGAGTAAACAATTTGCCCCTTAAGCATCCAGACCCCAGGACGCTCATCTGGCTTTTTAAGGAATTACTGAACTATTATCAACGAGCGTTTCAATACACAATTAGGCACAAAATAAGTGGCTCTTACAAGAAACTGAACAGTTATGTATAATTTTTTTTAATTTATTTTTATTTTTAGTTTACAACACACGGTTCTACATAATTTTGAGTTCCAGATTTTCTCCCCTCCCTCCCCCCTCCCTCCCCAAGATGGCATGGAATCTCATATAACTGCCATGTATAACTTCGCATTGAATTAATTTATACACTAGTCAAGTTGCAGAGAAGAATTATGACCAATGGAATGAATCATGAGAAAAAACAGAACCCAAAAAACCCAAAAACAAAAACAAAAGAGAAGAGAAAAAGGCGAGCATGAAGTGTGCCTTCATAGTTCTTTCTCTGGATGTAGATAGCATTCTCCATCGAGTCCTTTGGAGTTGTCCTTGCACCTTGTGTTGCTGAGAAGAGCAAAGTCTATCAGGGTTAGTCCTCACAGAATCCATACATATATCTGTGGCTGTGTATAATGTTCTCCTGGCTCTGCTCCACTCACTCAGTGTTATGTCGTGTAGGTTTTTCCAGGTTGTTATGAAGTCCGTATCATCCCCATTTCTTATGGCACAATAGTATTCCATTACCTTCATATACCACAGCTTGTTCAGCCATTCCCCAATTGATGGGCATCCCTTTGATTTCCAATTCTTGGCTACCACAAAAAGATGTACAATTTGTTTTAAGAAGTGTCTATACGTCTATTTCACAAGACAAATGCACACACACATCCATACAGTTAGTGTGTACGCACATACACACATGTATATAGGCGTGTATACACACATGCATAATGAAAAAGTTGTAAGCAAACTGCTCAGTTTCTGTATTAAAAAACGTTTGCTAGTTTTTGCATCCTTATTACTGCCCACTAAGCCCCCATCCGACCTTGTAACATGCATACAAAATTATGTACGCCCATGTATGTGTGTGTGTTTGCATGTACATATGTGCACATATACGTCTAGTATTGATCTGCAACACATTGCCCGTGTTTGAGAAGATACATCTCATTCTGTATCTAGTTCATCACCTCTCTGTCAGGAGGTGGAGGATGTTCCATCACAAGGCTTTAAAGTCATAGTTTTGTCCTACTGGTTTTGCTCTCTCTAATTCATATCTGCCTTTCTATATTCCTCAGAATCCACTGAGTTCTTCTGGTCAGTTCATTGCTTTTTTCTGGGTTTCTACTGGTAACTATTTGTAGAGCTATTTTCTTCTGAGGCTTATTGATTTGTCTCTTGGAATACACCTCAAGGTAAATGAGAGCTCCACATTCAGTCATACCGGCTTCAGGTCAGCCTTCTAAGTTACCTAGTTTTGAAACATTAACATCATCCTTGATTCATCAGTTTTGCTCACCCCATATATTCGAATCAATTGCCAAATCTTAACATATCTATTTGGGTAGATAGCATCTATCCAAAGTCCCCTTATCTCTACTTACAGTCTTTAGTTTAGGCTCTCATCACCTTTTCACTGGACTATTGTGATAGCCTTCTAATGTGGCCTTCCTGCTTCTGGAGCCTCTCTCCTCTCTAATCCCTCCTCCATTCAAATGTTAAAGTGACTTTCCTTGTGAGGGTCTTATCACTCTCTGATTCAGTAAACTCCACTGGCTCCCAGGTGTAGGCCATCCTCACTGGCCCAATCTAGTAACTGAGGTTTGAGGTTGGAACAAAATGTGGTGCTCTTGATTCATCTAACAGTTAACAAAATAGACTTAAGGTACCCTCCTCATCCCATCTCCGTTAAGAGACAAGTTTGTTTTGCAAAGCAGAGCATGGTGTTTCTCTTGCCTGGGAGACCTATAAGTCTGAAAGCCACTGATTTTTTTTTAACTGACCCCTTTTATCTTCTCATCTGAGAGATTCAAACAATATGGGAGAGGAAGATTGTAGAGCTGGAGGGACCTCAGAGAATATCAAGTATAATTCTCTCATTTTACAGCTGAGTAGCGAGGGGAAAAGAGGACACCAATCTCAAAGAGTAACTTCCTTTCACAGTGGATAGATGCCAGGCCTGAAGTCAGGAAGACTCATCTTTCTCAGTTCAGATCTGGCCTCATACACTCACTAGCCATGTTGACCCTGGGCACATTATTTAACAATGTTTGCCTCAGTTCCTGATCTGTCAAATGAGCTGAAGAAGAAAATGGCAGATCACTCCAGCATCTTTGCCGAGAAAACCCCATCTGGGGTCACAAAGGATCAGCACTATAACACAGAGCCAAAAAGGCCTTCAAGAAGCACCAGAGGATAGCTGGTCATTCTGGCATTTGAACATTCAACAAGAAGCTCTTAGGTTAAGAGAGGGACTGTTTAGAAGTTGCTGTAGGAACCACTGGGCTAAAGCCTGCCAGAAACCAGATTCCTTTTTTGTGCTTAAGGAGCTGGAGTGCATCCGCTTCATTAACTAAGGCAAGAGGTGTAAACTAGGAGAGTGGAGGGCAAGCCTTGCTTCTTTCAATTAGCTTTTTTGGTCAAAATAATTTGCATGTCAGGCAGAGAGGCTATGAGGATTGAAAGGTCCTGAAGTCCTCATTGATGAGTGACTCCAATTGGGACCCACTATATCAGGCTGGCTGCTTCAGACCAACTTTATCCTACTCCTCCACCCTGTCACTTAGCTTCTCTTGGGGAGTGAGGCCGTTTTGCTTTCTAGTTCTGGAATCATAATCAAATCAGTACTGCCGCTGTAACTGGAAAGGATGTGTCACTCTATTCACTCTTGCTTCCACTCATCATCCCAGTAATTTTCTGAAACAAATTATTCTTTCCTGGACATCACTACCCTTTATGTTTCTTCTCTAACATCTATTAGAATGTAACCTCCTTGAGGGCAGAGACTGTCAGCATTTCTTTTTGAATCCCTAGTGCTTAGTCCATAATAAAGACTTAGATGCTTTTTCATCCATTGGAATACGCTTCGTCTGCAACTCTTCACTGCTACCTGTGGGTGCTTTTTGTTCAGAGTCCCTGAAATAGTTTTGGGGGACCCGGATCCTAATCAGAGGTGAAGCAGCAGACACAAAGAACACAAAATTTTAGCCTAAAGGTTACCGGCCTCTGTTAGTTCTCCTTGGGTAGGTAAGGGACTCGGCCTGTCCTGCATAATACAGGATCTGTCACGCTGGTCTCATAAAGGAGTTCTTCAGCAACCATAATTCAGTAGATGGGAACACAGGGTCTTCTAGATGGCCCTGAAAAGCTGACGTCCAATACGTTTGAAATAAAGAGCAGTGGAGAGTAGCCGAGTGACCACAAGACCAGTGGAGGTGCCCTGAACAGAGCATCCCGATGACGTCATCAGAGGATGCCGGCGGCTCGACGATGATTCGCCCTCGGCCGCACATTTGTGTTCCAAGTACGTGTATCACTCCGTTCCTGGCATATGCCCAGCCATTCTTGTTCCTTCGCCTCGTGTGTGTTTTTCACTTGTGCCCTACCCCGTCTTAGTAACCTGTGGAGCAGAATAATGATAGCTAGCATTTACATAGTGCTTGAAGTTTTGCGGGACAAAAACATTTTTTTTCAGTCTATCAGACTCTTGTAACCCCATTTGGGGTTTTCTTGGCAGAGGTATTAGAAGGATTTAGTCATTTTCCTTCTCCAGCTCATTTTACAGATGAGGAAACTGAGGCAAATAGGGTTTAGGGATTTGCCCAGATTCACACAGCTAGTAAGTGTCCGGGGTCTAATTTGAACCGGGGTGTTCATGACTCTAGGCTCTGTACCACTTAGCTGCCGAATTGCAAAATACTCTCTACTTGGCCCTTACAGCAACCCTTGGGAGACCGGTACTATTACTTTCCGTATTCTATACATGAGGGAAACTGAAGCTAAGGCAGAATATAAACTCAGGATTTCCTGACTCCAAGAGATGCTCTTTATGTTGATAGGAAATGTTCTCTTGTCACTTTCTTTGGGGTTTGATTAAATTTCTTCTGATCAGTGAAAGTGACCACATTAGTGGATGCTTAGGAGCTATAGCTTTGAGAGGATTAGGGATCTAGAGAGCGGCCCAAACCTGGCGTGGTTTTCGTGGCCCATCATACGTGAGCAACGCTCCACTTTACATCCTTTACTAGTGTAAGGTGTGCGCGCGTGCGCAGATTATATGTTTACATGGGTCCATCTAGACATTTTTTCGATGAGAAAGAAAACCAATAATAACTCAGTCTTTGGTGGATGACGTGGCTGCATTTCAGCCACTTAAGCATCAAAAGGGCCCTGGTTTCCGGACCGGCTTTAGCTCAGCGGTTACTTCGCTATTTCACAGAACCGTGTTTGACGACTGATCGTCTCGCCAGGGGTTCGCGCCCCGAGACGATCCGCGACCCGCGGGCGCTTCCCGGTCCTTTTATGCTTCTAGGGTTAAGAAAATAAATAAAACCCAGGTTGCATTTTCGATAGACATTTGTGGCTTTTACTTCTTCTCACTACCCACATTTCCGAATGCAGCCTAATCACGGAGTCATTCCTTGTGACAAAGAAAAAGAAAAGAAAATGGAAGGAATAAAAATCTGACCTGAACTCAGGCTTCTTATAGCTGAAACTTTACCGAATTAAAAAAGCTGGTGACGATTTCCTCGTCAGAAAACAAGGCAAAAGCCTCCCTGAAAAGCCGAGGCCTCGAACATCCTTCGTCCTACACTGGCGCCCACTCCTCCATTAGGCAGTTAGTGAAGTGGGAAGAGAGTTCGGAAGAGAAAGTAGGGAGGGCTGGATACATATATTCGGAAGTCGTCTGCTCAGAGATGATAATAATGGAAGCTGATGAAATGACCAAGACACAGTGTAGGGAGAAAAAGTGACCATGTCACCCTTCCATACTCAATTATGTTCGGTGGCTCCCTATTACCCCTAGGCTCAAATACAAACTCCAGTGTTTGGCATTTAAAACTTTTCACCACCTGGCTCCGTCCTTCTCCAGTCTTCTCACATATTATTCCTCAACAGGCATTCTGTGATATAGCATATAGGGATATTTGTATCTATAATTGGTGGGGAGAGTGATGATTCCATGCTGTATGCCTGTGTGAGGGGTGAGATTGGTGGGAGAGCTTTGAAGAGGTAAGACGTTCTTTATTCCTGCTTTTTGGGAGAGAAAAGATCCCAGATTCTTTTGGGGGACCAACCTGAGGGAGAAGAAAGAGAAAGACACGTAAGGCGAAGCAGCAGCTCAATATGTCCCTGTTTTTTGGTTTGTTTCTTAACAGACTTCTGGGGATCTCCTCTTGGGTTAAATTGGGATCTTTTCTTGATTGAAATCTCAGCTTGATTGCATCTAAAGAGCTCATTTACTGCGTAGCTAGAGCCTATATCCGATTGCACGCCGTCTTGGGGAGGGGGGAGGAGAGGGACGGGGAGAAAATTTAAAACTCAAAAGCTTGTGGAAGTGCATGTTAAAAACTAAAAATAAATAAGTAAAAGTTAAAAATATACTCTTCCCCTATACATACATTTTTTAAGAGAGCTCCTTCACTTTCACGTGTATTTGTTCCAGGGAAAAATCAAAGTCTACCTTAGTGAAGGGTGCCCTTGCATAAACTACATTCAGGTAACCCACATAGAAATTCAGATCTTAAATGGGCAACGCACACATTATTGGCTTTTTTTTCACAGTTAATTGTTTCCACGCTAGTACCATGACATGGAACTTAGACCTTATTAAGCTCTAGAATAGGGAGCTGTTCCGGGTCGGCTATAGCTCAGTGGTTCCTTCGCACACGCTATACGGTTACCGATTGCGGTCTGGTGTTCTCCCACATTGCGATCTCGGGTTGCCAACGTATGTACGTTCGAGCCCCGCGGGCGCTTCCCGGCCCTTTTCCCCGCTTTAATTATCATTTTAAAAAAATTATCTTGTTTGTGAAAAAACCTTTCAATTTTATGTAGTCAAAGTTGTGCGTTTTATTTTCAAAATCAATCAAAGCCCCCACGTACCTACTAAATGGCGAGGATTCTTGACTCCATCATGGCGCCACCTTGAGGCCAAATTATACACTACACACTGTACTCACCAAACCCATTTATTAAAGATAAGACAAATCACGACTATTACCTCTACCACCACTTCCCCTTATCAGAGGTTCCCAAACTTATTTGGTTTACCGCCCCCTTTGAAAAAATTATTCAGCTTCCCTCTAGAAATCTTGAACTCTTGAACAGTTTTTTTTGAAATTTGTGTCATTTCAAATAAAATATATTTCATAAAATATATTTTTTAAATGATGCATCTTAAATTTAATAATTTTTTGAAAAGTTGTGGTTCTTTCTGCATTGAAGTTTTCATGACGCAATATTGCATCATGTAACGGTGTGGTACCATTTTGTAAACAAGTCATTACACGCATATATTCCTTCTGATGCATGCTAGACTTCCCAACAAAGGCTGAAGGACGTAGCTCTGGATCCTGAAGCCAAGATCCCTGAGAATATCAGCGGCCCCTAGACCAATAGCCCTGTTTCCAGCCTAGCTCCTCACTGAGGGGAGCACTCCTGGTGGACATGGGGCCCACCTTCTTTGACACTGCCCATGCCACGTACTATCCAATCCCCACCAAATTCCTTGGCACCAGCAGATGCTTCAGCGTCAGAAATGAATATGATTTTATCAGTAGAAATGACATTAAAGAAGATATATTACCATCCACTTCTCGGCTGCCATCTAAGGAGTCTCTCTATCTGACTTGAAGATGGAAGCTGTTTGGATGGTCTTCCATATTAGAATGTGAACTGCTTGAGAGCAGGTACTATCTGGCTTTCCTATTTGTAGCCTCATCCCTTAACACAGTGCTCTGCAAATAATAAGCCCTTAGTAAATACCTTTTGTGAAATTCACATTTTCGTTTTGTATCTGGGGACAAGTTTGGCCATATAAGAGTTACACATTTTCTTTTGTTCCCCCTTGTCCTTTCCATCTCTACTGTTGTCATTGTATATACTGTATTCCCAGCAGAAGTGGAGGACCATGGATATGTAAGAGTGCATATTATGTCAGACTTTTTCCATGTTTTGGTTAGTTTTGCTCAACCGTTTTTTCCTCTCTTTTTTTATTTTAAATTATAAATGAAGGATCCCTGGAAAGAAGAGAGGGGAAGAATACACTGGGAAATGGAAAAATAGAAAGTTGGAAGAGAAAAGCTAAGGACCAGGCCTGTGGCTTCATTGTTGCAGGGAACTCCCTGATCAATACAAGCTAACACCTTCTCTGCAGTCTTAGAGAATTACCCAGACCATTGAGAGGTTATGTGACTTGTCCAGCTGAGGTCATAGAGCAGCAAAAGCAATAATCAATATTATCAATAAAAATTTAAAAAATTTTAAAAATAATTTAAGTGAAAAAACTCAAGAAATAGTGAATATGAAATACAAGGAGGGCTGGAGAGACATATGCACTGATGTAAAGTGAAGTAAGCAGAAAAAGGGAAGGAAATTACATTATGACCAAAATGTAAACCAAAACCAACAAAATAAAAAATGAAGTCTGTGTAATTGTGATGACCAAGCTAGATTCCCGAGGAAGAAATATGAGGATGCGCCTTCCTTTGTTCTTGCCAGAGTGTGTGTGTATGGTGACTATGGATGCGGAACACTGCATCCATTATCAGGGTTCATTTGTGTATTGATTAATTTTGCTGACCAGCTTTTACTCCCCTTTCTTTTAAATATTTTTATTGGAATAGGGACATGGTAATATTGATGGGGCAGGAGAGGAGAACTATTTTGGGAATATTATTCGTACTTGAGTGAGTGGTGTAAGAACAATCCAAAGTTTAGTGTCATGTATTGAAGTCTGGGGGCAGATGAAAGGTGGGAGGGTACAGCAGAACTAGAGGGCATGTGCCTAGCCTAGAGGGATTTACTATAGAACTGAGGACACAGGTGTTCAAGCGAATGTCAATAGCCTAGGATCCCAGATTTAGAGTTGTAAGGCTCTTTAGAAGGCATGTAGTAAGTCCCTTACTTCAGAGCTGGATAAACTGAGAGAAAGGGAAAGTTAAGTGTGCCACCCAAGACCATTCAGGTAAGAAGATGCATAGGCAGAAACTGAATCCAGATGCTAGAGATCCACCAAATCCAGTGTGTGTTTATCTGCTAGGGTCTTGACCAGCAAATTGCCCTATCTCAGTACGCAATGATGAGGCGGGAGCAATGGTTATAACTGCGATTTATTGGAAGCCATTATCCATTTTTATAGGTTTTTGCACTACATAAGCAGAAGCAGGTGTTCAAGGGGGTGAAAGCATGGGAAAAAGGAGATGTGCTTCAGTAATGTATTGTTGCACTTAGATTAGATGTAAGTAGCGATATCTGGTGGGAAGAATCTGGATTATAGTAAACTATGTTGCCTACAAGCGTATGGGAAAACTAGGGCTGTGGTAAGGTGGTTTCCACAGGAGTATGGGAACAGGAGGGGAGTGCTAGTCTACAGTGACAGGGAAGGCTGGGAACAGGAGGGGAGTGCCTCCCAGAGGCCTGGGAAGGCTCGGGCAGGATACAAACTGATTATCAGAACTGTATGAGCTATGTGAGGCACGGGGCAGGATGCCCTTGTAAAGTATCAAAGAAGTTCCCATTAATTAAAGCATGTTTGTGTTAGGCACTGGTTCAAGAGCATTAGGTAGTGGCCAGCTGTGTTCCTCCTACTGGGCTTGTGAGTCCTTGGTGGATGGACTCTGCCTGCATGAGAAAGGATGGCTATCAGAGCAAGAGGGGGGCTGCTAGGGGGGCTGCTAGGGACGGAAGTCTTTCCTCCGGGCGCCTACCGTTCCAACCCCTACTAAGCCTGTCTGGTATTACCCAGGAAACAGGCCAAGCGCTAGGGTCCGAGCAGCCCCGGGGTCGGCACCAACTCCCTACATTTACCAAGCGTTCACCATGGACAGAGCACTGGGTTAGGTAGTGGGGATGCAAAAGGCACTAAAGGGCATGGCCTTCTGATCAGGGCCCCTCGGATTAAAATATGACAATATAGACTAGATGGTTTTTGTTGAAGTGTGGATGAGTGAGTTGTGTCCAGTGTGGGTCGCGTCTTACAAGATGGATTTCAGGTGTACAACTGATGCGCTTGGAGTGTTCGTGAAGATTGCTGGGTGGGAATGCGTGGTGAAGGAGGTTCTCAGAGGGTGTGGAGAGATGGGAGAGATCCTAAGGGGAGCAGACAAAGAACCTTAGAGACCTGAGCTGTTAGGCCTTAATGCAGCCCCTGAAGCTGAGATGCCACAAAATAGGCATCGATTGTCTGCTGCTCCTGCTAATTTTGGCCTAAAACCAAGAAAACACATGCGCTCCATCAGCCACCACCCACCATCCACCATATGTGGAACCATTGGCTACAGCAAATGGAGAAGTTCTGAATGTACGCCAGCGCCATGCCAGGAAATGGAATTGCTTCCATTTGAATTGTCTTAGGAAGATTCTGAAAATCACCTGGCAGGATAAGGTACCAGACACTGAGGTCCTTTCTGGAATTAAACTACCAAACATTCAAACTCTGCTGCAGAGAGCTCAACTCCAACGGGCTGGCCATATTGTTCCAATGCAAAACATACGCTTGCCAAAAAGACTACTTTATGGAGACCTCACACAAGGTAAGGGTTCACGCGGTCCTTAGAAGAAGGGATATAAGGACACTCTCAAGGCCTCTCTTAAGTACTTTGGAATTGGTTGTGTGAAATGGGAGACACCGATACAAGATACATCAGAGAAGGTATGGTGCTCTGTGAGCAAAGCAGAATTGAGGTAGCTCAAAAGAAATGTGAGATGTGCAAATTCAGAGAATCCACCCCAAATGTTCACATGGACTATTTGTGCCCGACCTGTGGTAGAGCATTCTGAGCTCATATTGGTCTGAGCAGCCAGTCGGACACACTGTAACTTGACTCTAGCATAGTGATATCATTTTGGTCCTCTTTGAGAATGAGGGACAACAACCAACTGAGCTATAGAACACAACTTTCTCAGGTTTAGCTCAGCGGTTCCTTTGAAATTACTTAACAGTCTGAGAACTGGGTCTCAACTTCTGCACCTTGGATCCCTGCGGCCGCTTCTCAGTTTTCTTTTAAACCTACAGTTTGCCTATTTTCTGTCAGTATGGCAACTTCTCCAAAGTCACTTGGAAGCAGAACAGCTTTCTTTACTGAAAAAAGGCACCTTTCCTTCCTGCTTTTATATTTTCCTGCATGCTGGAAATTGCCAGTAAGTTAATTTAGGTAGCTAATTTATTATATTAGCTTCACATGCCTATTGGTAATATTTCTCCAATTATTTAAATATGGTTTTATTTTTATAGAATTTTTTTGTAGCTGGGTTCACATAGTTCCTGAATATCTCTTGGCAAATAGACATAAATATTTAATACATTTTGTAGTAATTTTTATTGATATCTTCAGCACTTTTATATCACCAAAATTTCTCAGTATCCCCCTCTCCCATGTAATAAACACTATTTTTAAAGGAAAAAATTGGGAAAATAATAATATAATTATAGTAAAAATAAAAATACATGAAAATATGTGCAGTGCACCATACTTGTGGACATCCCATCTCTACAAAGATCGAAGCAATGGAAGTGTCTTCTCTCTCTTCTTTGGAGATGTGCTTGTTCTTTTAATTTTGCTATCTTTCCTTTTGATTGTTTTGTGGTCATTCTTTCCTTTAAATTGTTGTAGTCATTGTATATATTGTTTTCCTGCCTCCGGTTCCTTCATTCTGCACCAGATCCTGTAGATCTTTCCATGCTTCTCAGTATTCTTCATATTTATTCTGTAGTTCTTTTTTATAGTTTAATTGTCTATTATTTTTATTTTTTTACTGGTTAATTTATTTGTTTTCTGTATTTCTTTTTAATGGGATGTCTCTTTCTCCCTCTTCCTGCTGGGCTTCGTTGGTAACGTACAGGGACAGGTTGCTTTATATGGACTTATTTTATATCCTGTGACTTTGCAGACAGCTGCTTTCTTTGAAGCCAAGTGCAGTTTGCCCTCAAAGTTAGAGACTTTTGTTTAGGTCCCCAGTAGAAAGCAGGTCAAGGGTGTCCCTTGGATGCTCCCAGGCCGCTCACAAGTGAAGATGGGTTAGGAGGACTCCGAGAAAAGTTGTTGATGCTTTTGCTCAGCTTCCGTGATCAGACGTGGTGGGTGTGACCCCAGAATGTTGGGTTTGAGTATGTAGTCTGCAAATCCCCACTTGCCAGTGTGAGGGCAGGTTGGGGTGAAGGAGTCACTCCAAAGAGAAATAACACTAAGAATGGTTAGCATTTATGTAGCAGTAGTTGGGCACTGTGCTAAGTACTTTACAAATATTATCTCATTTGATTCTCACACCAAATGCTGGAAGGTAGATGCTGTTATTATCCCCACTTTACAGTTGAGGAAACTGAGGCTAAGAGACTTGCCTAAAGTCCCAGAGCTAGTGTCTGAAGCTGGATTTGAACTCAGGTTGTCTGGACTCCAACTGGGTCCTGTGCTACGTATAAAGAAGAGAAGAGAAAATGGGAAGACACATCTTATGTGAGGGGATGCATTGTGTGGCCTGATGGTCTGGGAGGTTTAACATTCAAAGAACGCAATGTCTATTAGTCGATGCATTGCCCATTAGAAAGCTTTAAGCATCCGTGGGACTCAGACATTCGGAAGCTAGTAACCAAAGACTGAGAGTTGGATGCAACTATCACCTGAGCTAAGCTGGCCTACTTAAGCCTCATTTTCTGGAGCCTAAGGAGTCCTCAGAGCTTAACAGCATGGGAGGGGACAGGACTAAACAGGTCTTCCCCCCTCCCTTCCCTCCTCCCTCCCTTCTTCCTGTTGGGCTTTGGATAACTCAGCTCTCAATAGGCCGTCTACGTTCTGCCTTCAGCACCTGTCCACAACTTAGGTGGTCTAACGTTACAGATCACTAGTTGGCACTGATCTCTGGGCTCACCTAAGTCGTTCACGCATGCCGTCTTCACTGTTCCTAATCTATCTACTATGTGCCAATGTTGCTTTTGCATGTGAAGCCCTTTAATTAATGGTACTAACGTGACACTGTTATTTAGTGATCTGTTAGTGTACAAATGGAGTGCTGTTGGTATCATCACTGCTAATTTGCCTAATGTATATAAGCCGTGTCAGTTGTTTTAAGGCACTACTTTAAAGAGCCTATATAATCTAATACTGCAAGGTTAGTTCATTTTTCTGTAAGTGGTTGGTAGAATATTGGCATTACGGATTAGTATCTTAAAAATATGAGTACTGCACGTGAAAGGTTTCACCTAGGTTGTTGTTCGATAGTTTCAGTTGTGTCCAACTCTTTGTGACCCTGTTTGGGATTATTTCGGCAAAGATACTGAAAAGGTTTACCATTTCCTTCTCCAGCTCATTTCACTGATGAGGAAACTGAGGCAAACAGAGTTAAGCGACTTGCTCAGAGTCACACAACTAGTACAGGTCGGAAGCCGGATCTGAGCTCACGAAAATGAGCCTACCTGACTCCAGAGCTGGCACTCTGTCCTCTGTGCCTCCTAGCTGCCCCTATTGCCTGGGTACTGAGCATTAATGTCCATAGGGTTGCCATAGGAAACTCCTATATGACATCAACCCAGGCCAGAAAGCTAGATTTGTTATGAAAAACTTGAAGGACTCAGTTAAACCATTTGGGGAGAAAGACACTGTAGTGTAGTCTATGTTACGACAAGGTTAGGAAAATCCTCTAAGGATATGCTCTATGAATTAACAAGGGCTGTTATCACTCAAAAACGCCTGACAAAATCCAGATAAGGCATATTAGCTGGAATCTGTCTTATAAGTCTCTTTTGCTGATGGAAAGGATGTAGAAAAATTGCTGGGTTAGGTGATGAAATAGCAAAGCAGTTGAGATACAGAATTGAATATATATTTGGAGTCTCATCTTCATCAGAAGTTGAGGCAAGAATCTTGCTGTAAGAATCAAGCATCTCATCTGTGGGTCAGACTGATCTCTCATTCCTCATATCTGTGTCTAGGCAGAGGGATAGCTCCCCCCAGAATCAGGCAGTGGAATGTCCCCTGTAGGAAGAACAGTAGAAAGTGACAGCACCTACTTGTGTCAGGTTGAGGCTGGATCCTTTGAGTTGCATAGAAAAGCTTAGCCCACAAGTTTATTTCAGACAAGATAATTCATTGTAGACCGCAACAAAAAGACCAATACAGGAGCTTTTTCAGATATTAGATCTCTCAATGCAGAATTAAAAAACAAACAAACCATGCTTAGCAGGATGGGAAAAATTGAATATGTGACGTGATACATTCTTCTCCAAAGAAGGAGAAGCCATAAGAGAAAGAATATCAGAGTTGAACATAAAAACACTGACTTGAAGGAAAATTAGCCAGAAGCAAAAGTCAACACAATTAGAAGAATACACAAATCCTCTGTAACTCTAAGGGATAGTCTGCTTTTTTATACGTTGAAGAAAGCAGGGAAATAAGCCTGATGTGGCTAACTATTGCTGTATCACCAAATGTTCACAAAGCCTATCCCAGTGACACTAGATTACTGTATACTTTTGATTCTCTATCTTGCTTGTCTACTCTATTCTGCAGATCTATTTTTTTCCTTTTTAAAAACATCTAGTTCCAGACTGTTTTGACTATAATATGTCTATATGTCTGTGTGTGTTATGTGTGTGTGTGAATTGTCTAAATATAAAGACCTGTTCATGTTTGATAAATGCAGAGATCTAAACTTTTGCAACAAAAACTCATTATTTGACAAAAACTATGAGGAAAACTATAGAGCAGTTTGGCAGAAACTAGGCATAGACCAACACATTATACCGTACACCAAGATAAGATCAAACTGGGTACATGGTTTAGACATAAAGAGTGATATCATAAGCAAATTAGGAGAGTGTGTAATAGTTTGCCTGTCAGTTCTATGGATAAGGGAAGAAGTTATTAACAAATAAGAGACAGAGAGAATCATGGGATGTAAAATGGATAATTTTGAACACATTAAATTAAAAAAGTTTTTGTACAAACAAAAACAATGCAGCCAAGATTAGAAGGGAAGCAGAAAATTGGGGGAAAAACTTTACAGCAAGTTTTCCAATAAAGGCCCTATCTCTCAAATATAGAGAAGTGAATCCCCAATTGATAAATGCTCAAAGGATATGAACAAGCAGTTTTCAGATGAAGAAATCAGTTATTTATAGTCATATGAAATGCTCTAAATCACTATTTATTAGACAAATGCAAACTAAAACAACTTTGAGGTACCACCTCATACCTATCAGATT
The DNA here is from genome assembly GCF_011100635.1 of Trichosurus vulpecula. Classification (NCBI taxonomy): domain Eukaryota; kingdom Metazoa; phylum Chordata; class Mammalia; order Diprotodontia; family Phalangeridae; genus Trichosurus; species Trichosurus vulpecula. Next base: position 180,459 of record NC_050575.1, on the reverse strand, counting down.
GGCTAATATGGCACAAAAGGAAAGTGACTAATGTTGGAGGGGACATTGGAAAATTGGGACCCTAATACACTGTTGGTAGAGTTATGAACTGATCCACTCATTCTAGAAAGTAATTTGGAACTATGTCCAAAGGGCAATAAAACTGCATACCCTTTAACCTAGCAATGCTACTACTAAGTCTGTATCCCAAAGAGATAAAAAAAAGGAAGGGGGGAAAGACCTATCTGTACAAAAGTATTCATAGCAGCTCTTTTCATGGTGGCAGAGAATTGGAAATTGAAGGGATGCCCATCAATTGGTGAATGGTTGAACAAGTTGTGGTATATGATTGTGATGGAATACTATTGTGTTATAAGAAATGATGAGCAGGAAGCTTTCAGAAAAACCTGGGAAGACATACCTGAACTAATGCAAAGTGAAATGAGCAGAACCAGAGCATTGTACACGGTAAAAGCAATATTGTATGATGATCACTGTGAATGACTTAGCTATTTTCACCAACACAAAGATCCAAGACAATTCTGTAGCACCGATGATGAAAATGCTATGTACCTCCAGAGAAAGAACTGATGGAATCTGAATGTAGATTGAAGCATACCATTTTTTAACTTTATTTTTCTTGGTTTGTTTTTTTTTTTTTGGTCTGTGTTTTCTTTCACATGACTAATATAGAAATATCTTTTACACATGTAAAATCTTTATTAAATTGCTTGCCTTCTCAATGAGAGTGGAGGGTAGCAAAGAATGTGGAATTCAAAATTTTAAAAAAACAAATGTTAAAAATTGTTTTTTGCATGTAATTGGAGAAAAATGTAAAAATAGAAAAAAAGTATAAAGACCCGACTCATGGATAGATATGATCTGAGGTTTGGCTGACCCATTTTAGAGAAAAGGACTGTGCTTATACTACTGGCAGTATAGCTATGTGGAGGGGCTAAGGCTGGGCACTTTCCTCCAGTCTCCAAGAGGGGTGTAAAGTTATAATTACATCTATCTGCCACCCCTCAAAGAGTTCTGCTTTAGGAGATACAAGTCTGGGTTTATAAAAAAAACTACTTCTCTACAATAGCTCTTAGTTTTATTTACACTCTCCAGGTTAACTCCTCCCCACCCAAAGCTAGTTATGTAAAAGACTACTACAAATGCATTCATGAGTATGTCAATTTATCCAAGTAAAGCAGCAAACAGGGATTGCATATATCCTATAGTTAGAATATAACAATGCATACATGAAAGTTAATGAAATTTTTAGATGGAATTGGGATGAGATCTCACCTTAAAACAGGAGAGGGAATGGGGAAAACAGAGAGGAAGGAGAGAGGAAGGGTAAGGGAAAGATGGAGAGGGAGAAAAGAATGCTTCCATCTAAGAGATATCCTCTTTCTGTATTTACCTGAATCGCTGTTGTGTTTGTCCTTTGTTCTTGAAGAGGACCGTGACATCAGGGCAATGATGACATGACTTGCAATTGACTTTAATTTAAGTGAGGGAGAGCTGTGCAAGGTCACCAGCCTCACTTTCCCCTCCAGAGCCCTCTGGGTCCAATGGTCTGATATTCACCAGGACAACTGGAGATGGCCCAGGATGCATTGGGAGACCCTGGCCCTTTTAGGCTAAGATCTTTTCAGGTTCTCACTTTGAGTGAGGTAACCAGTGAATAGGCCTCTTTAAGGAGTTAATCAAGGGATGATCCTTTCAATCAAAACTCAAGAAAAAAAATCAAACTGGGAGGGGAAGATCCTCAGGGTTTCTGGCCAAGCTACCTCTTCACTAATCCTCCTCCTGGAGGCTCCTTACTACTTGGGAATGTTTATCAGCTCCTCATAACAAACACATTTCTTAATGCTCTAAGTGGTTTTCTGCTCCACCATTAGAATTTCTAACTGTAGTCCTGCTTATCAAGCAGCATTCAACACAAACACCTTTCTACAAGGACCAGCCCACTCAGGAACTCAAAAGATGAGGCATAAGGCAGTGGGGGTGGGCTCCAGACACATTTCCCCAGTAGCCACAATTCCTCCCAGAGACCCAGAAGACCAAAGAGGGACCTGAATTGTAGGCTCTACAGGCCAGGAAAGGGTGGTTAGGTGGCCCACTGGATAAAGTGCAATACCAGGAGTCAGGAAGACCTGAATTCAAAAATCTGGCCTCAGATACTTACTAGTTGTGTGATGCTGGGCAAGTCACTTAACCCTGTTTACCTCAGTTTCCTCATTTATAAAACGAGCTGGAGAAGGGAATGGGAAGGTACTCTTGTATTTTTTGCCAAGAAAACCCCAAATGGGGACATGAAATGTTGGGCAGAACTTAAATGACTGCACAACAAGAAAGAGATGAGGAAATGATGGCCCTGGCTCCCGTACATGTTCAAAGCTCAGAGGAGGTCAGTTCTCTATTCAAAAATCTTTCACTCTCTGCCACCCCCTAGGAGGTCTTTTCTACCTGTCTCTGAAATTACCTCAAGTAAGTCCCTTATAGCAGATATGCAGGGTCTTGCTCGTCATTCTCTTAACCAATTAGGAGTCATGACTCTCTCTCTATGTATGTAGCAGCATGCCAAACTTCCTAGGTTTGGATGGAAGCTAGTTTACATTTCTCTCTGAGCTAAAACTTATTGCAGTCTCTTGCAAAAATTGACTAGGGGTAAACTTGAAACTTAATAATTATAAAGCATAAACACAAACACCAGCACTTTAAAACAACAAATGATTTTCCCAGCTTTCCAGGTAACGAATCTATGGTCCGGTTGAAAACATAAGAAAACAACTGTGAATTAGTAGTACACTCAATAGACATAGTACTACACAGGCTATCTCCTGACAAGGTATTTCAATAACATGCCCAAGTTATATGTAGTTATATCTAGGTCACAGCACATGCATGGCACATAGCAATGCGTATCCACAGTATACAGCATATAATCATAAACAGCAAAGCATGGCTAATTAACAAGGAAAAGCTACTTAGCCACAACAATTAAACTATCAATAGATGTGTGTAGGTGTGTGTGTGTGTGTACATGCAGCTTAAGTATATACATTGGTTGGTTGGTTATTGTCTTTTATTCTCAAAGAAGACCAAAATGACATAACTACGTTGGAGCGAAGCTATGGCGTGCATCAGACCAATATGCGCTCGGAAGGCTTGTTTGAACCTTTGGAGTGGAGATATCTCTAAATCTGAAGCAGACAATTTTTTAGGGCACCTTTTCTAGCCCTTTCCACCAGGAGGCAAACAGTGCTGTCCTTAAAGAAGGCTGCTCAGTATGTAGAGCCTCTATTAGATTGCAGGCTATCTTGGGGAGGCAGTGGGGAAGGAGGGGGAGAAAATTTAAAACTTACATAAGTGAATGTTGAAAACTAAAAATAAACAAATTAACTAATAAAAAAGGCTGGCCAGATCCCCAGGGGAGCTGCCAAATCCTACTGCTGCTTCCAGTGAGAAGAATGTTCCTAGGCACAGGCACCTTTGAGCAGGGTTGTGACTACAGCTCCCAGTGTATCTGCACCTATTGCTTTGTTACTTACCTGTCAACACAGGACTTTGAGACAGGTAAAAATGGCCAAATGGTAAGGGGAATCGATGTCTTTTGATTCTTTCATAAGTTGGATTTAAGTGAGGCAGAGTTGGGAGAAGTTGATGCCTCACGTAAGTTGGCATGAGGCCGACTACTTCTCAAAACTCTGCCTCATTCTCTCTCTCCAGTGGCAAGAAAAAGTCAAGACGACTGGTGAAGGCTCAGGATGCAGTGGATGACCTTGGGGTCTTCAGTGTCTGCCCAAGCTCTAAGAGCTCTATGATGCCTACTTCAGCTGCCTTGGAATGAGTTGTTCTGTCTGCCCATTCCCCTAGGGGATGTCTTCATAAGCTTGGGGTAGACACGCCACTAACTCACCAAAGGCTTTGAGACCCCTTGGTTACTCTCAGCCTGGCTTAGCGTACCTGCCAAAATGGCTTACTGAGGTGTGGTAGTTGTGAATACTGCAGTTTCTTGGGGCCACAGGCGAGAGCTGGGTGTGGGTGAGCAGCCCTGAAGAGGGCTCAGCAGCCCTCAACATCAGAGGAACTGGCCTTCCTTGAACACGCCCTACACCCCAAGTAGATACATTAACATACACACAAAACAAGGGGGAAGATAGTTAACAGACATTGAGCATAACAATCATAATAAACAAACATAATCATGTAGCAATGCATATGTGCAGCAATAAATATTCAATTAAGTATTTTCGCCTGCATATGGTTTTTTTTGGGAGGAGGGAAGGCAGGGCAATTGGGGTTAAGTAAGTGACTTGCCCAAGGTCACACAGCTAGTAAGTGTGTCAAGTGTCTGAGGCCGCACTTGAACTCGAATGTTCCTGACTCCTGGGCCAGGGCTCTACTCACTGCGCCACCTAGCTGCCCCGCCTGGATATGTTTTTAACTATTTCTTGAAACGCACCTGTAACAGTGTTAATCTAATGACTGATCTGATATGTTTAATTCCTTTGTAACTTACTGATATCTTTGCCTCTATACCTGTGCTGGTAGATTGCTTCTCCAAGGGAGACTCTCATTGCTGCTAGGAAGGGAATCCAGAGGCTGCTATGCTGTCCTTAGAGAGAGTGGGTACTGCATAGAAGTATATCTATCTGCTTCATTAAATATTGTTAGTCTAGGGGATATTGTGGGGCAGGTAGGTGGTGAAGTAGATAGAGCAGCAGGCCAGGAGTCAGGAAGATCTGAGTTCAAATTTGGACTTAGACACTTACTAGCTGTGTGACCCTGGGTAAGTCACTTAACCCTGTTTGCCTCAGTTTCCTCATCTGTAAAATGAACCAGAGAAGGAAATGGCAAACCACTTTAGTATCTTTACCAAGAAAACCCTAAATGGGGTCATGAAGAGTTGGCCACAACTGAAAACAACTGAACAAAAGGGAATACGATCACTATTCCATCTAACTTCTGATCCCTTTGTCATTAGTATTGGTGGGGGGGGGGGCCCAAACCCTACATCCAAGGCTTAACCCTTTTCCCACCAAATACTAGTACTACAATGAACACACATAATGAATGGCAAAGAAACTCATTTATCCAAATGATTGCAAAACAGAAATCAGAGAGAGAATATATACCAGAATATATAGGAAAATATATACCAAACAATATAGGAGAATGTATACCAGACAATAGAGAGTAAAACAAGTCACTCATTGGGAGCAAGGTAACTCAGCTCAACCAAGAGAAGTTGTTCTTGATTTCACCCCAGGGGAAACTCCCTGTGGTTTCTAGAGTAGCAAGCTGGGGATAGGGACATGACAGAGACTGCTAGCCCCTCTCCTGTTGTGTTGGTAACCAAAAATGGGCTCCTTAGCACTTAGTTCAACAAGTGCCCTTGAGTAGTTTGGCTTTTGTTCCCTTTGAGTAATTCATTGAGCCTTACTAGATGCTAAGCCCCAGGCCCAAACCCCTATTAGGTGGATTGGCAGGTGTGGATTGGCAACTAAGGTGGGTCCCAAGGTGGGGCTAACTCCAGGGAGGGCCTAGTTTACATGTCTGGGAGAGCAGAGGCTTTTAGACCATGTGGGTTTAAGTGACGATTCTAGGTCACGTGGGTGAGTTGCATGTATGACTCACCCCTGATGCTGAAAAAGATATAAAAACCAGGGGTTGGCTGTCTGTTCTTTGGAGCTCTCTTACTCACAGCAGTGGTGGTGCGAGTGATTCTGGGCCAGCCCTTGTTCTGAGCTCCCGGGCTGAACCTAGATGTTGGTAACTATGAATCTGTATTTGGTCTGTCTGTTAATGTTTGTAATTTGTTTGTAATTTTCTCTGAAGTTCAGGGTGCTGGCCTTCTCCCCTGAACTAAGTGACTGATATTTGTATGCTGAATTAAAGTAAGCTTGTCAACCCCTTCACCTTGCTTTCCTTAGTTAAGCAGATCAAAAGAACCTGTGCTGTTGGCAGCTTTCCGGGTGCTGGCTGTGGGTGGATCTTACACCCCCACAGAAGCTGCTAGCTGGATTGTTGAAACATGTCTTCCCAGAGCTTTTCTGTTCAGCACCTGGAAGTGGGATGGCCTCTTCTATCTTCTCTCTGGAGGCTGGAAACCAGAAGTACCCAAAGCAACACACAGCTTTGCTGCTACAGAGTCTTGAAGGTGACTTGAAGCTTGAATAGTCCCAAAAGGGGACTGGAAGAGAACTGAAGCTCTCTAGAGTGGGCTCTCTCTAACTTCCCTCCACCCCTCATTCAGGGCATTCATCTCCACCAATAAAGGAAGAGTCCTATGCTAATGGGACTTGGGACAGGGGTTATAACCATATAAATGGTAGCTATTATTGTCCTGTAAAATGGGTATCTCTGTCACTAGTGAAGAAGAGAGGGGCACCAAATCTAGGGAACGAATTCTCACAAGTCTTTTACTGTGGGAGAATCTGCTTTGTATTCAGGGATGATCTTCCACAACTCCTTAATACATTTGTTATAGGACCTTGGCAGTCAACCACACCATTGAGAGTGGAACTGATAGCGGATGAATGGTCTTTTCTTCTGCCTTCTTGGCAGAAGTGCAGCCCTATCTAGGGTTTTACACACCAGGTGGCTTTAAGACAAGGCTTAGCCTCATGGGGAAAAGATTGCTAGGAGATTATGGCTAAAGTTCCACTATCTGAGGGAAAACTCCAAGTTAACTGGTTGGAAGACTTTGAGCCTTTTAGTGATTACAGAATACCAAGCTGGTTGGTTGCTATAAGGCTGACAAGACTGATGAACTCTTACTGTCTGCAGGACACTCTCCTGGGAGGAATCTCCTGCCCTGGTGATTTTAGAGATGGAGAGGAATAACTTTTATTCATTTTTCATGTTTAAAGTGCGCCCTTTTAAAGTGTGTTTTAACTTCTAATTAGGAAAGTAGTATTTAATCATATTGTAAGGTTCATGCATGCCTATTGTTTTAAAACCTCAAATTTGAGTTCTTGGGTCTCATGTCCAGGGCCCAGTAGGAGAAAGACTCAGCTGACTCTCTCGCACTTGAGACAAATTTCATCACAGGCAATAGACACTTCTCCAGGCAGAACACAATAGCTGCTCTTAAAGAGAAACTCCATCAGAGCTAGAAGAGGAGGCAACAGCTCCGATCAAGTAGGTATTGGACAAGTTTCCATCAGAATGCGTGGGAAGTCTCTTGCTGATATAATCCACACATCAAAGCCCACTTCTATGAGTCTCCCTTCATTGGTGGAAATTGGTTACTCAGTTCTCTAAGCCTGCATGAGATGCAGAGCTGGCAAGATGTTGAGAGAAGAGAGATCAGGGTCTTCTGGCTTCCAACTCCCAGAAAGAAGACACAGTTCTAGATTCTCTTCAGGGAGAGGTCCCTGAAAGAAGAGAAAGACTACGCTAAGAAGCCAATGTATAAGGAAGCCGGAATCTCCATCATGTTCCCAACCCCATCTTACCAAACTAGTAACTTTGGATACTTCAGAGAATTTCCCTTGGGTGAGACTGGGGACCCTCTCTCTCTCTCCCCACCTCTCTCCTCCCTCTTTCTCCCCCACCTCTCTCCCTCTGTCTTCCTCCCTCTCTCCCCTGTCTCTTTCCATCTCTCTCTTTCTCTCTTCCCCACTTCCCATTCCCTCCCTCCCTCCCTCTCTCCCTCTCTCCCTCTCTCTCTCTCTCTCTCTCTCTCTCTCTCTCTCTCTCAGCTCTCACTCCTAGGGCTCACAGCTCATTCCCTCTGTGTATTTTCTGATATATTCAAATCTGTGTAACTTCTCTGATTTCTGTTTGTCATTAATAAATGGAGTAAACGAGCTTGTTTGCTATGTGTTCATTGTGGAATTGGCATTGGTGGGAAGGGAGTCAAACCCTGGTCATATAGCTTGGGGCACTCATTCCCAGTTAAGAGACATCAATTAGAAGCTCAGCTTTAATCTAAAACTTATCTCCCTGAAACTAACAATATTTGGTAGGTGGAGATAGATATACTCTTAGAGGGGCAGCTAGGTGGTGCAGTGAGTAGAGCACCGGAGTCAGGAGGACCTGAGTTCAAATGCAGCCTCAGACACTTGACACACTTACTAGCTGTGTGACCTTGAGCAAGTCACTTAACCCCAATTGTGCTGTCTTTTCCCTTCAAAAACAAACCAAAAAAAAAAAAGATATACTCTTAGGAAGATACCCCACCTCTCTGAAGAAAGCAGAATGGCCAGCCTTGTAGTTCCAAGCTCTTTTTTCCCCTTCTGGCAGGAATCAAGTCTCCCTTGGAGAAGAGTAGGTGGAGGAGACTCTTGAGATATCTCTTAATGCCTCCCTGGGAGCCACATCTAGTTAAACCCATGCGGACACGTATGGACTACATGGGTAAAACACACACACATACATACACACACACACACACACACACACACACACACACACACACACACACGCACACACATACGGACCTACATTTGTGACCTTGACCTTGTTGACGTTTTGGAAGACAAATTTCAAGGAGAAATGCTAGATCTGCTATATGGTAGCTTATTTATCCAAATTCCTAATATTATGGCCAATAAAAATTACTCTGCCATTGCCGGTTCTAAGACTGTAGTAGCCACTACAGAAGTCTGTCAACAAGAGGAAAAGAGTCATTGCAATCTGATATATAGGAATGTTACTGTCTTCAAATTTATAATTCCTCAGATTGTAAAGAACTGCTTTAAATATTTTGGCATATATGGCGACTTTCTTCTTATCAGCGACCTCCTAAGAGTACACTTTTAGCAGTGGAATCTCTGGGTCAAAGATTCGGGACATTTTAGGCTATTTTGCCTAATTTTAAGTTGCTTTCCAAAAGGGTTGTGCTAATACACACCACCGCCACCAATCCATTAGTGTGCCTATCTTTTCATTTCACTTCTAACACTGATCATTCCCATCTTACCAAAAATCATCCCCACACTTATGTGCACCATGCTCAGGTGCATGTAAATGAAGTGTGGGAATAAGATCTCAGGCATAATCACATGCCATCAGTGCTTGAATATGAGAGATAGAGGACCTTGGTCCTTAGGGAGGGAAACAAATAAAGATCTATGTGGCTTGTAAAGTATGAAGGGGATATTTCAAACCCTAACTGCTATACTAGTCTCACGAACAAGTTTCAGTGATGTTGACCAGGACCATCTCTAGAATAAAGTTCTTCTACTTTTGTATCCCCGCTGTTATGGATTCAGGCATACCTAGTGACAATGAACTTATCATAAGACTTTGTTTTCTTCAGTGGTTAAAGGGTTTTATCATAAGGTTGGAGTATGGAAGCGTATTAAGCCCCTCCCCCCTTCCCTCCCCCCCCCCCCCCCCCCCCCCCCCCCCCCCCCCCCCCCCCCCCCGCCTTTGAGTTCTTCTAGAAATCTTAAGAGATAATATCTCTCCAGTCTAAAACCCCTGCCCTTTAGGAAAGTGAGAAGGAAAAAAAGCTAAGGCTTTCCTTTGAAATGGAATAAGGGTGATAACCAAATAACTCTTGCATAGTAAAAAAAACTTTTGCCTCACCACCTCCTGATATGGCTCTCTTTTGCTTTCAAAGTTACATACTGGTCACAAAAAGGAACTTTTTTTCAGTCCTCAAGGGGAGTGGTCCAGAAAGGGACTGAATAGTTCTAGAATTTTAACCCATAACTGTATTGTTTTAACATAATCTTATCTTTTTTCTTCTTCAAGACTCTTGTAAATGTTATCTCAAATCTTGGGGAGTAGCCATGTTCGAGGTCATAAGGGATTATCCTAGTTTGGACACCTTTCTCTCCCAACTAGAAATGAAGGATTAAATGTTAATTTATATAATTTTTTATATAAATATAAAAAAAATTATAATAAATGTTAAATTAAATAAAATTATTTCTGGCAGATGAGCCTAAATCACAGAGTTCATTATTAGAATTACTATTTCTTTTTCTTCACTCCATTAGGTGTTGTTTTACTTGGAAACCAATGCTTAATGAAAAACTAGCACTGGGTCCAGAACTACTTCTCTTAGAAAAGCTTCCATGGCCAACTAAACAGTGGCAAAGGACCTTTTAAGTCCCTAAGGGAAGGTTTTTGTTTTGTTTTGTTTTTAAACAGGAGAGCTGCCTGATTTCTGATTGGACTCCCGGAGTCTTGACCATTTGAAAGAAATGCTAGGTCTGTCAGATATAGTAACACATATCTGGTCACATTTGAGTTGGTGGCCACCTCGTTGTATGTGTGGCATAAAGTAAGCCTTATATTATGCCAGTATATGCTTTTTCTTTAGCAACTTTAAATCACCTCCTGTTCTAAGACTAGGTCAGTTTGAGCTAGCAACAGAATGATGGTAATTCTGTGATAGCCTCTGTAGCCAGGTGCCTAACTTGGGGAGCCTGGTAACAAGCAAGTTTTTCTTACTCCCTTCTTAGCAATGGGAAGGCGATCATCCATGATTAGTGGACCAGCCCAGAATCAGGAGCTTAATTGTTCCCAGTTCTCTGGCAATTCCATGGACCCTCTTGGCTCTCTGTCCAGAGGCTTCCAACTAGCTAAAAGAGATACCTGGTCTTTTTCATGCTTTTGGGGTTCATTTTAGTTTCTATCAGTCTGCTCTTTGTTTAGTGGCACAAAGACCTCTAAATCAGTATGTGCTTGGTTGTAAATGAGTGTGTGACCATGGAATCCCAAACATCATCCTCTCCCCCTGCTTTCAGAAGAGTGTGACTTCTTCCTCAAGAGATCGTTCTGATCATTGTGGGGTGCTTGACCAAAACGGATTAGTGAATCTTCCTGTCTCAGAATGGCTGTTCTCAAGATCAGTGGATCCTCAGCTATGGAAAGTGAGCCTAGAGATACCTCTATGCTTAGAAAAAGGCCCAGCTCCCTATTATATGGGTGATATTGGACTCAGGCTCTTGTGAGTTAGAGAACACATCCTCCATTCAGCAGATAAGGTCATCACTGAGGGTCTGGCTTGGGAAAAGTTGGAGGAACCTCGAACTGGTGAATTAAGCACTTACAAATGTCGGTCCCTGGAAAAGCTGCCTTTGTTATCCTGCCCCTTAGAGAAATGAGAGATTCATATTTTTGCTCAAAATGATTTGGCAAAATGTTTTTGGTTGTATGAATGAATGAATGTTTCTAGCCACTGAGATCTTTCTTTTCTGTATTCTCTATGAGTTTGTGTTGTTATTTGTTCAATAAAAATATTCTTAGTCCATAAACAGAACGGAGGCCAGTTTGAAAGTTCCTCCAGTGACTCCAAAAGCAGGGGAAAAAAAGGTTTTGGTATTTGAAGCTAAAGCCTTATTTCGTGATTAAGAACGCCACAGGTGCTTGTTTCCTTAACCCTTCTTTCCAGTTTGGAAAGAAAGAGGCTTTGTCTGAGAAACATCGGATAATTTAGAAAAAGGGAAAATTTTACTTTATGTGTTTGGTTAGCCTTACCGCAGTAGTCTTTGGAATAATTTGGCAGAATTTAGTTGCTTAATTAAATTGTAAGCAAAGTTACCTAAAAGGAATTAGGATAGACCATGTACTCACAAATTCTCACTGAAGACACCAAAAATGCTTTTCCAAGGCAAAATAGGAAGCTATCTGTAAATCTTCAAGTTTCAGCTCTAATCAGTTAAAAACAAAGTTTTACAATGAATTTGCGATGCCTAAGAAAACTATGCTAATTGGCAAACGAGATTTAATAGGGAAAAGGAAACTAGATTTGAAACACAATTTGAAATATGTTTTGAAAGCAGAAGTATGAGGTTGAGAAATTAACAGTATTAGAAAATGAAATACTGAAATAGTAACTGAAGATTTTTAAAAAGAAATACAATTATGCAATTTTTTTAAGGCTCAGTCTAGGTTAATTAGTTTTAAAAAGAGAGAGAGAAAATTACAAAAGGTATTAGAGGTTGTTTACGATGACACAGTATAGATTCAAAGCTCAATTAAAAGGCAATAAAGAAGGCAGCTAGGCATTGTGGTGGATAGAGTTGCCAGACCTGGAGTCAGGAAGTTCAAATCTGTCCTCAGACACTTACTAGTTGGTGACTCTGGACTCTGTTGGCCTCAGTTTCCTCATCTGTAAAATGAGCTCGAGAAGGAAATGGCAAACCACTCCAGTATCTTTGCCAAGAAAACTCCAAAAGGAGTCACAAAGATTTGGACATGCCTGAAAACAACTGGGCAAAAAATGTACAAGGTATTTTTAATAGTAGAAACTTCTAAAAAAGAAGCAACTCTGCCTATGGTGTTATTTAATCATCTGGAGTCCAGGGAAGTGGTTTCAGTAGCAGGGAAATAGAATGAGTGATTCTTTACTTAAACAAGGATCCTACAAGGTCTTCACTTTTTTTTTTTTTTTTTGGCCAGCTATCAGGATCTCTTGCAGAGGCCAAGAGAAAAGCTTAGGATTTAGAAAAGTTCCGGAAGTTTTAGGCCTCCCTGAAATAAAGGTTAGCTAAATTGCCATGCCTATAAGAGTTGTGAAACTACACGTGGAGGAATGCTTATTTTCTTCTCAGGGAGTTGGAGTTCGTTTTTTTGCTAATGACTATCAAGTTTAATCCCACAGATTCTGGTAGTCTTGTGGACATGGAAAAGTAATTGGAATCATGTAGCAAGTTTTAAAATTGGGCAATTAAAAATTCAGATTTCAATTGGGTTGGAGAAATTAGTCAGGGACAATTACTATTCACAGAAGAGTTGATCTATGTTCTGCTGTCACATCTTTGTAGCTATGAGACCAAAAGAGATGACCAATCCATATTGGTTTCTGAATGCAGCTGGTGCAGAATGTCCAAACAGGTAAATGAATGGGGTAGCTTTTCCATGGAGCTGATTTGAAGATGCATTTATCTGGATGGTAAATAAAAACACACAAAAAATAGCTAGCATTTATGTAGTGCCTTAAGATTTGCAAAGCTCTGTGTGTATGTTATCTCATTTCAACCTCACAACACCCCTGTGACATAGGTACTATTTTTATCCCTATTTTACAACTCAGACCGAGAGAGGATTTGACTGACAATGTCCAGGAGAACATTTTATGTTGGAGCTATTTGTAGTTCTTTGCATTGTGATTTTTGAAAATTATTTATAGGAGGGCTTTTGATTTTAGAATGATATCTATAGTGTGATTCATTCGTAACATTAGGAGGTTAGATCCTCCTTGATCAGAATGCTGTGATTAGGACTGTTACTTATTAGACACTTTCTTTTGTAAAGAAAGAGTCCTCCTCTGGCTGGTTTCTATCTTAAGTATTCAAAAGTGTACACTCTGGTTTGTCAAAGTGTCAATTTGCATTTGGTAAACAGTACTGCAGACTTGGGAAGATGGAAATGCTTATCTATTGCTGTCATTATTAGGCCTAAAAATATCCCCAGGCAATTATATTCAGATCTGCTTCTCTGGGACATCAGTGTTCATGTGCTGGAAGTATTGAGAAGGCCTTTCTCTGAATGAATGTCAGCCTGTTGCTAGGAGACTGGATTCAGGAGAGGGGGAAAGAAGTGTTTTGTATGAGTGTTCCCACTGATACTATGTGTATATCTGAGAAGGTACATTCCAGATTTATGTGGGGCATGTTTGGATACATGCTTTGTTCGTGCCGTGCCATTTCAGGCAAGGCCTTTACTTTGAAATAATTAAGTAGTTGACTTTAAAAGTTAATACACTGCTGGGGGCTTATGAATGATAACTTTAGAAGTATGGATATATAGAGTTCCGTGAACCTGGGATAGTTGACCCCTAGCAGATCTAACCTGTAAGTGTGAGGTGGAGGGCTAGCCCATTACATATAGATTACACTCCATTTATCATTCCTAAATATTAACACCACTTCTTTATAATACTTTTCAAAATTATAATTCAAGAAACTTATAAATGTAGTATCAACATAAAGCAATATTATGAAGAATTAAAACACGAACAAGACATTGCCATCAATCCAATAATATTTGTCCATTTGAATGCATTTCCAAATTATCTATAAGGAAAAAAAATCCTACATGTCTCTGTTTTTGGCATTCCATGTTAGTTATACTAAAAAATCAACAAAGAACATTTATCATATTTATGTCACAGCTACAAAGGTCTAAAACCATTGTCTATCAATTACAAATACAACCCTGATCAACTATGCCAGGCATAATATTGCCTCAAACTAATCTATCAAACCCAAGTCTCGCCAATTAAAATTGTTCACTCCCTTGTAACCAATCAATCAATATTTATTAAGCCCCTACTCTGTGTGAGGCACTGCGCTGATCTAATGAGGTTGCTCTATGATTTTAGCTTTTTCTTCCTAATCCATGACAGGATATCAGCATCTGTAAAATTAAGCTGGAAAATATTTATAGATCTCCCAACTCTCTGGAGAGAAATTGTATCTTCTAAGACAGTCTCCTGTCCCAGACAGTTTCTAACAGCTGCCTGTGCCCCCTTGTCACTGGTCTATTGGACTTCTTCATTCTATTCTCAGTTTCACTCTTGTCTTTTTGGCTCAGGAATTCTAAGTAAATTCTTTGTCATTGTGGTATGAACCCTTACCAGTGATGGGAATTGTTCTTCCCCCTTGCTAAGAAAGAACTCTACATTTAAAACAAGCATTTCTCTGGGTGGAATTCAAGGCTGAATACTTATGAAAATCCCAGTCTTCTGGGTGCCTCTCTATTCTTCTCTTGCCTCAGTGAGGTCTAAAAAAAAATCTTTCTTTGATTCTTTCATTCTCTTCTCCACATCTCTAATACCTTGCAAATGTCTTCTAATTCAGATTGACTATAGCAAATGGCTGCATTTGTCTTGGTATGACTATAAGATTTTACTTTCTTTTCAGTTATTTACAGTTAATTTATTTGTCTTAAACTTCATATGTTCTAATTACATTATTAGTTTTAGTTTTTCTTTTCCCACTGCTTTTGTCTCCTTTGTAACTTTGCACACTTTTCCATCTGCTGGAGTAATCAATTCTTTAAAAAAGCTTTTCTTTCATATTTATGCGTTATTGCTCAGGATGTACTAAGTAGACCCTTTAGCTCCAAGTGGACTTATGCACCTTGCAAAATTTTTTGTATCAATCTCACAACTTTGTTACTGTTTTATCAGAGATGAAAACTTCTGGATTTCCAAGCCCAGTTTTCCTTTTTCTACCTAATTCCCTTGAGGAGCTTAGATAATTACAATTAGATCTATATGTACTTTAAATTGCTAAATAATTTAGTTCAACCCAATTATTTATTCAGACTGACTTTTGTGGGCAAATCACATTTTTCTCTTAAAAACATATTGACTTAAAAAAATTCAGAGGTAAAATCTCTCTTTTCCCAAAGCACATCCTTTCCCGCACATCTATTTTCTAACAGTGGGGTGTAGAGAGTGTTCAGGGAGGAGAGGCACTTCTGGTGTGAAGGCCTGCCAAGTCCTTTTCAGTATTGCTCACCCCTCTTTGGTGTCCACCTTTCACCCAACTTTCACCTGTGGCTCCAAGAAGTTGCAGCATGTGCAGTGGCCACACCCCAGTAAAACCATCTGGGCAACAGGCTAAACCAGGTTGAGGATAACCAGACCCCTTTGGTGAGTCAGCAGGGTGTCTAACCCAAACAGAGGAAGACTTCCCCTAGCGGAATGCATGGATGAGAACAGTTTGTTCCAAGGGCCATGAAAGCAGCTAAAGCAGGCAATGGAGAATGCTTAGAGCTTGGGCAGACATCAAAGACACCAAGGTCATCCCCTGCATCCTAAGTCTTTACCAGTTGTCTTGACTTTGTCTTGCCACTGGACTTTGAGGACTCTGAAAGACTGCCTCACTTAAATCTTGTTCACTTAAGTCAAGGCATTATCTGTGCTGTTATTGATCTTCTTCGGAAAAAAAAAACCAAAGGACAAATAACAATTTTCTAAGAGTTAAAAAATGCTTCCTTTTTAAGCTGGAAAAGAAAAAATGAAAGGGAAATAGCTATTAGGAGGAAGGGGTTAACTTAACTTTAATGATAACAGTCCTGATGACATAGGGTTGAAGCAAAGTGTAGTGTATGAAGTACTGACTGAGGCTCCTGAGATGAAAAGAGTAAGGAGTTGAATGGAGGGGTTGGGGGTGGGTGCTGGGGCAGAGTGTGGGAAATGAAAGAGAAAGGAAGGAGAAGGCACTCCAGCCACAGCCTAGGGAGTGAAAGTTAATTTTCTTTATGTGTTAGGCAATTAGAGGCAGAGGTAAATGAGATTTAGATGTTTAAAAATAGTACTTTGAAGATAAAAAAATGTTTAATTGATTTGTTCATCACACAACTGAAATGGTCAGTATTAATGGGTTGGGGACCAATAGGCTTCAAGTGAAAAGCATGCTCTTTGGAGAATACCTTGAATCCTGCAGAAGGAAGTCAGTCAGTCCATAAGTATTTTCAATGTATTTTCTATGTGCCAGGTACTGTGCTAAATATTGAGAATACAAAGAAAGACCAAAAAAATAGTCCCTGACCTCAAGGAGATCACAGGCAATGGGGCAGACAACATGTAAATAACTAGATATGTAGAATATGTATGCAGAGTGGATAGCAGGTTATCTGAAAGAGGAGGAATTAGCATTTAGAGGCCTTTGGGCTGAGTCTTGAAGGAAGTCAGGAGGCAGAAGTGAAGGGGCGGAGCTTTTCAGACATCAGGGACAGCCTGTGAAAAGGCATAGAGATGGAAGATCGAATGTTTGAGGAATTGTAAGTAGGTAGTGTAGCTTGATTTGTAAAGTGAGTGGAGAGGAATAAAGTATGAAAAACTTAAAAGGTTGGAAGGGGTCAGGTTATGAAGAGCTTTAAATGCTCAGAAGAGGACTTTATATTTGACCCTAGAGGAAATAGGGAGCCACTAGTCCTTACCAACCAGGGAAATGATATAGTCTGACCTATGCTTTATCGAAATCACCTTGCTAGATAAGTGGAGGGTGAATTGGAGTGAGGAGTCACTTGAAGCAGTGAGGTCAGCCTTTCAGGCTATTTATAGTAATTCAGGAGAAAGGAGACGAGGACCTGATGTTGTGGCTTTATGAGTAGAGAGGAGGAAACATATTTGAGAGAAGATGAGAGGAAAGAAATGGCAAGGGTTAGAAATAGACCAGATATATGGGGTCAGTTTAAGTGAGGAGTAAAGGATAGCAGAGTTGGCTAGAAATATGGAGATGTTCTGAAGAGTAATAGGTAAGATCAGAATGAGAGGCAATTCAAGCCGAAAAATAATGAGTTCTACACTGGACATGTTGAGTTTGAGATGCTTGTGAGAATTCTAGCTTGAAATGTCCAAGAGACAATTGTAGATGGATGACTGTAGTTCAAGAGAGAGACTAGGGCTGGATGTGTAAATCTGGGAGTCATCTGCATCAAATTTGTGTACATTGGGGTAAAACATATATTTAAAAATAATAATAAATTTTGAATTTGATTAGCATGTTTAGTTTAAATTCAAGAGAAATTGTGATTAAGTTTACATACTGATTTATTTGTTTAACTGCTTTACATTTCATCATTAATTAATACAAATTTTCAGTTAATCTTCACGATGAAATTTACTTTGTCTTAGGATATATTTTACCCATTCCTTCTATTTTTAAGCTTTCTTCTTCATCTTTTAATTATAAAAGGAATCTTATAGATCAAAAGGAGTGAGGTGTGTAAAAAAATCTAATCCATTAAAACTATCTCTTTAAAAAATTTCACCCCCTCTCTCTTTGCTATTCTTCAGCAGGGAACTGACTGTGATAACTGAACCTCTGGTGGCTGATGAGATTACCAAATGAGACAGTATGGTAAGAAAAAAAAGGAGGGGGCCTGAGTTAGACTTGGTGGACAGCCATAGTTAGAGGGCACAATAAGGATGAAGCTTCTACAAAAGAGATTGAGAAGTGGTCAGACAGATAGGGGAAGGACCAGGAAAGAGGAATGTCTCTAAAACTTAGAGAGGTGAGAATATTTCAGAAGGTGATCAAATGTGTCAAATGCTACAGAGAGGTCAAGAAGCACCAGGATTAAGAAAAAGTCATTGGATTTGGCAATTAAAAACTCATCAATGACTTTAGAGAGGGCAGGGAGCTTCAGTTGAATGATGAGATCAGAAGCCACATTACTAGAGGTTTAGAAGGGAGTAACAGGAGAAGTGGAGGCCCTAAGTAGAGATGACTTTTTCAAGGACTTCAGCCATGAAAAGGAGGGAAGCTATAGTTTAATAGCTAGCATGCATAGTAGGATTTAGTGAGGTTCCGGTTGTAAGAAATGACAGTAGAAGTGGCAGTAATCATGAGTGGGAATTAGGATAAAATAAGATTCAGGCTTTATCTAGGACTTCCTGAGGAGTGATTTCCAGTATGAGGGAATTAGAAGGTGGGAGATTTTTTAAATATTAAGTTATTTGGGTATTTGCAAGAGAAACGCAAATGTGAACCTATAAGCCTTTACTGCCTGATCCCTTCATAGGCCTGAGCAAAGCAGTTGGGAACATCTGAGGGGGAGAGACCGGGGCAGCTTTGGCAGCTATCTGGACAAGTAGGTACACCAATAAGCATCCTGGTGATGATGGGAGGAGCAAATGGCCACAGACCACGTTAGATGGGTGAGGGTGACAGTACTCTTTCCTGCAAGGAATTTTGCATATGTCTACTCAAATAGAAGACAGACAAAAAGGTCACTTGTGGTCAGTCCATGTGGATGTTAGTAAAAGTGTATAGAGGCATCTAAGACTAAAGTAGTAAGTGTTTTGTCTTGCCTAAATTCAGGATATATCTTTAAAGTCTCTGCCTTATTTGGTCATTCTCCCATCCCACCTGGTTGTGCAGACCCTCCTGTCTTGGTATCCAGATTTAAAGGCCTCTTGGGATGAGCTTCCCTGGGTTAAGGGGTGAAGTTCCCTTGTGGCATTTGCTGTTTTAACTGCAGGACCATGAGGGAATTGGAGGCCACCAGACTGAGACACCTGTGACTTGAAAAGGAAGGAAGGTAGGTGCTACTAAATATTTACTATTACGCCAGGGGACCCTCAATGACTTTATAGTGATATTCCAATTTCTACATGAAGTTTTAACTGGAAACATGGAGAGAAGGATTACCCTTGATCATGTAGAGATGGATGGTTGATTCCCAATTGGGTTTTAGTTGTAGTGGCTGACCAGACAGAGTATATTATGGGCATGGATATTATCTTAGGAATCAGAACTTGTATGGTTATATATGGTAATTTCCATGACAGGATTCCCCAGTACTTACTGGACTCTTCAGGTTTTAGAGGACCTGTGTCCCCAACCTGAGTATTCTGATGACCATTATTTACTGAGTGGGGCCCTGAACAGGCTGTTATTACCTTGGAAGATTTCAAGTGACTTGTCCAGTAGTTTCTCCTTTGAGTGGGTATAATCCTCTGGAAGTCTCTGTGATGAGGCTGAGTGGTGCTTTTGGCAGGCACCCAGGGGTGCCCAGATTGAACACTGTCAGATTTCCAAAACTGTAAACTCGTTAAAGTGTACGCTTGCTATACTAAATTTGAAAAACGGCTGCTTGCATGCTCTTGGTTCCTGCCTGATAATGAATGGATGACCTTCTCACCATTCCTCAGCTGCCTTCTCACCCTGGAACCCTTTTGCCCCTCACCCCTGTACCCCTCCTGCCGTTGGTGAGTTCCTTCTGGAACCTCCACTTTGAGGAACTGCAAGGCTGACCTTCCTTAATTCATTATGTGATGCCACTTCTACTTTTCTAGACCTCCCACCTTCTACAATAACTTTTCCTGATTCTCTTTAATGCTAGTTCCTTCCCTCTGTTGATCCAAATTAATTGTGTTTATAGCCTGTTTGTACATAGGTGTTTGCATGTTGTCTTCCCTACTAGATTGTGAGCCCTTTCAGAGCAGGTACTATCTTTTACCTTTCTTTGTATCCCTGATGCATAGCATAGTACCTGGCACATAGTAAGCTCTTAAAGCTTTGACTTGTCTTGACTTTGGCACCATTTATCAGCTGCCTTCTCACCTTTGAAGATGCTTCTTTCAACCTTTCAGCCTTCTCAACCTCAAGATGCCACTGTTCCTTCGGCTCCCTTCTCCTGTTGGTGAGTTCTTTGAAGTATCTCCATTTTGAAGAAGTGCTTAGGCCAGCCAGTCTCCCAGCTCTGCTCCTGATTCTGGACTTCACCACCATGCCCTGATTTGGGCACCTTTGTTCCAGCCATTTCCAGCCCACCCCTCCCTCCATCCCCATTCTTTTCCCCTTTCAACTCCCTTTTATATGTTGTCTTCCCTCATTAGAATATAAGTTCCTTGAGAGTAGCAACTGTATTTTTGTTTCTATTTGTATTCCCAGCACAGTACCTGGCACACAGTAATTGCTTAATAAATGTTTGTTGGTTGGTTAATGAATAGGTTGTGATGTTGCTGAAGGCTGAGACCTGTCCCAGTCCCAGTGCTTTGTCTCTTCCATTAATCCAGTGGGCCCTTACCTAGTTTTTTTTTTAATTATCAAGCATTTATTTTCCCCTTCCTAACACCTCTCTCCCCCTCCCCCCCCAACTTTTGAGGAAAAAACCTCATTGTAACAAATATGTGTAGTCAAGCACAACAGATTTCCATATTGGCTACCTTCAAAAATGTGTTTCTTATTCCGCATCTTTAGTTTATCTCTCTGTCAGAAAGTGGGTAGAATTCTTCTTCATAAAAAAAGTCTAACTTTTAAGGAACATTGTTTTACTTGGCTTATGGATAGTTTTGTCTGATATGAGAAAGCTACATACAATTCGATGTCAGCATCCCTTAATGCAGGAAGCAGGGACATCCTGAGAGATAGGAGCCCTGGCAAGTTGTCTGAGTGGGCTGGGCTATGAGAGAGCCTTGGAGGGTAGAACAAATCATACTTTTATTTGTACTGACTCTTTGACTGTGTCTTTGGGTTTGGATGAGTGATCTGAGGCTTGGAGAGAACAGAATCAGATACTTTGGAGACCAATGGGACCAATGGAAGAATTTTGCCAATGCCTCTCACCACATACAGTTATTTGGAGGATAAAGTACAATGGAGGCATCATATACCCTCTGCTGAATTCAGCAACCAGGTTTATGATTTTACAAGAATAGCAGAGATTGGGGATTGGGTTCATCATCAGTATGGACATGGGCATCATTCTTCTATTTTGCATTGGGCAAGGAACCATATGATCCCTTTAGAACAATATTACTACTGAATGATGCTCCTCTTGCCAATCACAGCATTTGCCTTTGAAGGATCAGAATGGCATAATATCACAGGATTCTTGACTTGCCTTTGATCAACAAATCAATTATATTGGTCTTCTTCCTTCATTGCAAGGCAGGAGATTTTCCCTCACTAAAGTTGATAAGTATTCAGGACATGGGCTACAGTGCTGGTTAAATTTTCTACCATGGTAATTACAATTAAGGCCCTTATCCTTCTTCCTTATCCTCCCCTCCCCCAAACCATTGCTTCTAATTAGGGTATTTATTTTACTTTGCAAAAAGGTTTGAGATTGGGTCCAACACATTTACTGGGGTTTCTATCTTTCATGCTATCCTAAGGTAGCTGATACTGTGGAACACTGGAACTGACTTTTAGAACAACAGCTTTTCCATCATATACTTGATTACCTTTTTTTTTTTTAAAAGTTCTATCACAGAGCTATGACTTTTGATAAATCATCACTACCCCAAGAATGAGGAGGGTTCTCCACAACAGCATTTTCTTAGTTTCAGCTTTCAGGAAGATGCCTGGTCAGGATGTAGCATATAGTCCCAGGTGACCCTCTCCAGTCCTTCCCTGTTCCCTATATGGTCACCCACACCTAGAGGCATCTGCCTATCCCCCACACTCCAGGGGAGTCTGTAAACCCAGGGAGGTGGTTCAAGTGCTCCTTAATTGGCAGTTTTCTCTTCTCTCAGTATAGTTTGGATGGCTCTTTCCCAGAAAGGGTTTGGGGGATTAAAGGGTAGAACTACTAAGAGTGGCTTTGCTTTTTAATGATATAGAGAAGGTAAAATTATCTTTTTACAACCATGGCAAGAGGGAGTTCATTTGGAAAAATGAGATCCTTTGGCTTATTTGGTGATCATTTGAGAACAGTCTTTACCCACCCCCCATGGGAGAGATAGTCTCTCAGGTAAAGGTGTCTAAAGGATCCAGAATTTGGCATCGTCCTCTTGAAGTGGCTCCTAGGGTATGCATTAAGGAACACTGAATGGGGTTCAAGAGGGTGCATGGGGGTGGGTCCTGGCATAGATTGCATGCAAGAAACCTACGACCTCTTATTTTGATTCAGATGATTCAGACCTGTGATGGAGACCAGTGACAGCTCGAGAGGAATCTTCATTTATTTGGTGGACTTGATGTTCCTGGCGCTACTCCTGGTCATCATGAGTGTTTTGACTTCGGAAGATTTTTATGGACTTCCCGTGATTTTTTTTTTGCTCTGCCCCCTCCACCTTTAAAGAAGATTGTTTATATGGCTTTTTGTTTTCATTATTTGCAATGCCTCTCTAGTTCCTAGAGGTGTTTTAAGATTGTTTTAATGGTAGAAAGTCTCCATGAAAATTTTTGGGAACGTGTCACAAAGAACTGGTATGTCATAAGAGAATGTGTGGTTTTATGTGGATGGTGAACGCAATCCTGGAGACTTTTGTTGGAGAAGAGCAATTAGGCTTCACTGAGGAGAGCAAAGTTGTTTTTGTGCCTCTAACAAACTATAGCTGGAGCTCCTCTCCCTCCTTTCCCTTTCAACCCCACTTCCTTACTTCCCTTTTCCTTTCTCCTTAGTGGTACTGCCCATCACCTGTTGCTCAGACAGCATGTCGGCTGGGCTGTGGTGACGAAGTCATTGGAGATATAAAAGACTTTGCATAAGGAGAATGGTTGTTATTCCTGAGCTTCAACTGCTTCTAGGTTGCTTTTCTGAGTTCTTAACTTTGTGTATCTGTGGAGGGGAGTACCACCTTTTTAATTTTTGAAGTGTGGTCTTTTAATTCCTAATTAGGTAAATGCTTCTTAATTACTGTTGTGTTCCATAAGTGACCCTTAAGCATGAATTATTAGGCTACTTAGTTTGGGCCTGGCCTAGAATAAGAGGCCCTGTAAGGTATATAGCTCTATATAGTATTCTGGGCGTAACTTGCCCCTCCTCAAACATGCCTTGGCCACAGGAGTTCCCTACATGTGTCCTGGCTGCCTGTGTTCCCTATCTGTGACCCTCAACTTATAACCTCTGTGGGGCACACTCTTTCCCACGGTGCTGCCTGTATTTGTGGGAGACTGTCCCCCAGGATTAAAAGGAAAGGGTTTTTGGGGGGGATGTGGTAAGTTGCTACTTTTCTTACTATGTTATTTCAGCAAACGCCTTTGCCTTGAGGTAATTGTGTTCTCTGATAAACGTCAGTGAAGACTCCTGAACTATATTTTTAGGGGTGCAGACCCACAGAATCCCGTAAACCTAGGGTGCTTACCCTATGGGGAACCCACCTCAAAAGCTGGGGAATACTTTGGGGCACTACACATATAAACTCAGTTTTGTTTCCAATATAATTTGAAAATTCATATTCAAATAAATCATGCCTGATTTAATTAATATATTTTCTTTTTCTGCGGAGTCATAAATTTGGTTTCTTTTCTGCTAATCTCATAAACACGAAAGTCTTTTCCTCTCAGCAATTAGCACAATCTTTCTTCTATTCTGACTAAACGGTCCAGGAGAAAGAAAAGACCTCACTTAAATAGGGAAAAATCCTGTTTTCTTAAAAATTTTTTTTTTCCTGATTTTTAGGCCACCAGTTGCTGAGATCGTTTAATGAAATGGAGCTCTTAAAGCCATAACAGTAGTTGACACTGCTGCAATCTTCTTCTGAGAGGCCTTCATTTTAGTCTCCAAGAGATGGGCAGGGGTTATTTAAGCCCTTTTGACGGACGAGTACACCGAGGTACCGGGCAATTCACCTCCTGTTGCAAAATAAATGGATGTTGAGCTGGGCCTCCTGATCCACAGTCTAGCGCGATGCCTCGGAGGATGGCGGCCTGGAAAACGATGCTGCTCTGGACAGCAAGCAGTGCCTCCAACAGCCCGGGCTGCGTCTCAGGCTAGAGTTCCCTGAGGTGGCGGGGGCAGCAGCAGCAGCAGCAGCAGCCGCCGGAGCCGAGGGTGGAGTCCCCGAGTCCCCTCAGGAGAGAAGCGGCAGCGGCAGCGGCGGCGGCGAAGGGGTTCAGCAGCAGCAGCAGCAGCAGCCCATTGATCGGGTCGTCCGGAGCCTGAGGGCCTCTCTGCAGCTGGACGCCGCGGCGTCTCACCAGAGCAGCAACCAGGACGCGGTCCGAGGCCGGGACGGCGCGGCCGCGGCCGGAGGTGGACCCGGGGCTCTCCCGCAGCCTCACGAGTTGGGGGAGACGGAAGCGGAGCGGGAGCCGGAGCCGCAGACGGATCTGGCCGGGCCCCGCCACAGAGACGATCCCGGGCCCCGGAAGCTCCTGCAGATGGCTCGCGGCCGCTCCTCCGTACAGGGCCCCGGCCGGGCCGGCCACCAGGCCCACGTCATCGCCCCGGAGAAGCGCCTCCGCTTCCCGAGCGCCGGCGGGGGCCGCCCCCCGCGCACCGGACTGCGCGGCTTCCAGGCTGCGCTGGCGGCGGAGGCGGAGGCGGAGGCGGAGGCGCAGCGCGAGCCCGAGCCGGAGCCGCAGCCCGAGCGCGAGCCGCAGCCCGAGCCCGAGCCCGGGGCCGAGGCGCGGCCGTCCGGCCCGCGGCTGGCCTGGCCCGCGCACGGGCAGCTCTTCCCGGCCCCTGCCTCCGCCTCCGCCTCCGCCTCCGCCTCCACCTCCACCTCCGCCTCCGCCTCCGCCTCCGCCCCGGCCCCGGCCCCGGCACCGGCCCCGGCCCCGGCCCCGCCGCCCCAGCGCTACCACACCGTAGACGAGGAGCCGGACGCGCTCTTCCACGAGATCGTGCGCCATGACCCGCGGTCCGATGAGTCTCCGCCCGCTCTGCTCCTCGGCTCGCCGCCCCCCCAGCGCGGCTCCGGCACCGGCACCGGCACCAGCTCCGGCTCCGGCACCCGCTCCAGCACCAGCCGTGCCGCCGCCGCCGCCGCCGCGCGCGCCGCTGTCGCTGTCGGGCCGACGTGCGCAAGCAGTGGCAGAGGACACGGCAGCACAGCGACCCTGGCGCCCGTCCCCGTAGCGCAGCCGCAGCCCGAGCCCGCGTCTGTTTCCTTTCAAAACTGATTCCAGTCTCACCGGCGCTGTTTATCCCCTCCAAGGAGGTTAATCACGTCTGGATACGCAGGAAAGGGGGGAAAACCCATTTTTGGTGGGCATTTACACATCGATAGATCAAGAGACAACTCTCCAGTTGCAAACTTTTTTCTGGCATCCTTCTCAATTTCAGCTCTGGCAGGTCCTCAGAGTTCAATTAACTGTTTGAACTTTAAACACCGCCCCCAGCCCCTTCGGATTCAGGTAGCTGAGGCTTGTTTCTCCCCTTTCTCTGCCCCGCCCTCCCCCTTTTAAAGTGCATTTGTTTTGCTTGGGTA
Source organism: Trichosurus vulpecula (assembly GCF_011100635.1). Taxonomy (NCBI): domain Eukaryota; kingdom Metazoa; phylum Chordata; class Mammalia; order Diprotodontia; family Phalangeridae; genus Trichosurus; species Trichosurus vulpecula. Next base: position 154,949 of record NC_050575.1, on the reverse strand, counting down.
AAAAGATTCTTCTTACACTAGTGTTGGGTATAAAGCGTTCACTTTTCTAAAAACTGACGGGCCCTAGATCTACCTGGGGTGGTACAAGCAACGCAGGGTCTCCCCATCTAGGGAAGGTAGAGGTACTTTACATCTCTCCGCCCCAACCGCGTTATCAGATCTCACTCACCACTTAAATCAAGGAAGTGCAGTAGAAATGACAGGTAGTCATAGCTGCCAAAAACAACCAGAAAGGTATAATTGGGGAGTAAGGAATAAGGGGAAAGCCAGGCTGCTAGGCCGACGGAGCCAGGAATTAGAACTATGATAATTCCGTCAATAGATTACCGAGCTTTTGGCTTTCAGAAAAGGCCAATAGAAACCAAAGCCTTGAGGCTAAACTTTGAAGAATCAAAGCCTTGAAGAATCAGAGCCAAACAGACTTTTCTCACCTTGGTAGACTTGATGTTCTCACCTTGGGTAGCTAAATAGGAAGGAAAAAGATATCTTCAAATAAGACACACAAACGAATTAGGTATTGACTACAGAAGCTAGGTTAAAACCAGAGCCACCTGGCATACTGAGAGGCTCAAACCGGAAGAACCAACTTTCAATTCAGGATAATTGTCAAAATTCACAGGAACCTTTTTTTTTCCCAATTAGTTGATTTCTATATCATTAGGTTTTTTATTTTTCTTTTTAAAATTTTTAATTTTATTTTTAATTTTTATTTTATTTTATTATATATTTATTTTATATTTTATTTTTAGTTTTCAGCATTCACTTCCATAAGATTTTGAGTTCTAAATTTTCTCCTTCTCCCTCCCCTCTTCCTTCTCTCTTCTCCCCTCTCCCCTCTCACCTCTCCGAGAGAGTGCAATCTGATATAGGCTATACATATACATTCATATTAAGCATATTTTCACATTAGTCATGTCGTAAAGAAGAATTAGAAACAATGGGAGAAACCACGAGAAAGGAGAAATGAGAGAGAAAGAGAGCGAGAGCGAGAGCAAATAGTATGCTTCGGTCTGCATTCAGACTCCATAGTTCTTTTTCTGGATGTGGGTAGCATTTTTCATCATGAGACTTTTGGAGTTGTCTTAGATACTTGTATTGCTGAGAAGAGCTAAGTCTATCAAAGTTAGTCATGGCACAACGTTGCTGTTACTCACACGAACCTTTTAATCAAGACAGGGACATTAATGTTCAGCTATTAGGATCCCTTCCAAAGAAAACATCATCCAAGCCTTACTTTAGCTTTTGGTTTACCCTGTGTCTTCTGATGGGACAGCCCAGGCAGAAATCCAACTCCTCATTCAACACTTAAAGATTTAAGAAGTTCTTAGGGTGAGAATTCCAGTGTAGGTGAAATAAGATGGTGGAGCTGGTCTCACAAGGGGCAGAGGCATTCATGATCCAGGGCAGAGCTCCAGAAGTCTAGAAGGGTTGATTCTGTCTTCTGTATTTTTTCTCCTTTGGCTAAGACATTCCTTATTTCTCATGGCTTCAAAGGAAGAACCAGATCACTGGACATGCTAAAGAATGCCATAGCCAATTTTGTTACCAGCTGAGAAAAGGCCACAGGGAAGAGTCTTACGTGTGGTTTGAGAAAATAAAGAATAAATGAGTGTGTTATAAAGTTGAAAGACAAATGAGAGGTAGGACAGAGCATTCCATGGAACATGGGACATACTGGCAAGAAGTTTGATTACAGCATATTTGGCAAGCGTTTTCTGTTGTTCCATCTAGAGGTTACTAAGTATCTGGTGGGAATATTTTCCATAGTTCCTTAGGAGCAATGTCTAATCTATCCATTCATTATTTATTGTAGTATTCCAATCATTAGAAGTACACCAAGCAAAGGACATGCCTAGAGTCCTGTTTCTATAGGATATAAACTTATTTGTTAAATCTTATAGAAGATGGTGGAAGAGTTTGAGTTATATTACCTCCTAAAATAGAGATGCTCTATAAAGTAAAAACAGTTATAGCTCCACCCACAGGCAAATTTGATGGTCCCCAAAGGATGTACCCTCAAAACTGTACATATTTTGAGAAGCATGACTCCTGATTGGCTGAGAGACTTTTTTGAAGAGAGAAAAAGGGAAAGAAAGGGATAGGAAAGTCAACGTGCAGACTTTGAATAGTGAATAGGAGATTGTTAGAGCCACGCATATGTGGGGAAAAGTTGGTACTCTAATGGCATCCATTGGGTCCTAGAGCCTAGAACCCAAGAAACCATTAAGATTGTGTTCATAGGGTGAGATCATTCTGTCTCCAGTTGAATCGAAGTTTCATCCCACTTCTTGGTCGCAGAGTCTCCTGACTCTTTTGTATTCTATTGTCCAAACTAATCTATATTCCCTGACCTTACTTACTATTTTACTGCTTTGATAAATGTTTGCTTGCTTTCTGTGATTATTTTTTTTTGTGTAATTAGCATTTGGTAGAAGGGAAGCTAAACCGCCACAGATTAAGCTGTTAGCCCTCCAGGTCTACTCTCTCCACTCCCTCCCCAAAGCATCCAGCTGAGTGACCAGGGAAATGGACTTTATCCTGAACCCTCCTCCCTTAGGAAAAACAATTACATCCATAGATTTCAAACATCTGATGTCTAATAGTTATGTTTCCAAGCTCCAAGTCATCTCTTCCCACTCCCCCTTGAGGATAGGAGTGCAAGAAGATGTTCTTTGAGTCATGGCTGTCCTAATCACCACAAAGGTGGAACTCCAGTCTTCAAAACATGGAATACATCATTCCTTATCTATCTATAAATCCCTGTTATACATATGTTGTCTGGTCCTTTGTTATATGGCATTTTAATGCTCTACATTTGACCTACAGGAAAAATTTCTGCACTATTTCCAGGTCATTTCTTTTGCAATAATTTTTTTCAACTTTTTTTGAATTCTTTTAAAGTTCTGAAATTTTGGTGGTGATTCTTAAGTTACAGTGGCTTCTGCTTCAGACTTTCTGATTGCTTTTTTTCTGAAAGTGGGTGGTTTAGTTATGATTTCAATTTGAATAGTCCTGGGCTGCAGGCTTTAAGCATTTATTTATTTAATTACGTATCCATCTATTTTAGACTAGATCTCCCTAACTCACCCAGGCTGAAAGTGCAGTAGCCTCTTCCTATTGCAGATTGGCACTGGAAATTTGGACTCAGTTTCTGATGTGGGCCAAATCTCCTTAGGTAGCCTGGTGACCCTCTCCCTGCCCCTCAGATCCTGGGGCCTCACCATATTGATGCCAGACTCACTGTGAATGTCCAGTTGACTTTAGCTTTACTACAGATCAGAACTCCCAAACTCAAGCAGTTTATCAGCCTCAGCCTCTATGACAGCAAGGATTACAGACATATGCCACCATGACCAACAGGCCGTCGATCTCAAGAGGCTACCCAGTCCTGTGTTACATGGTCCAGTTGTTACACCACTTTAGAGAAAGATTGATGAGAGACCCAAGAAAGCAATGTCATCTCAAGGAAATTTAAGGATTAAAGGGATTGGAGCACAATAGACCAAATGTGGAAAAGATTTGCAGACATTTTTATAACAAACTTTTCATTATTATGGACAGTGAAGTCACTGCACTAGCACTCTAACATCACGATCCCTAAGGTGCTTACAGAGAAGGTAGAAATGTTATTGAAGAAGACAAGGATGGAAAAAACAGCTGGATTAGGCCAACTTTGTTTAGGGGAAGTCTGCTGTGGGTGATAGAATCATGAGGGTGTCGTAAAGATCAGTTCTCAAGGTTTCTAAAAGAGGGTAAGAAACCAAAAACATGGAAAAATGCCTGAAACTACTAAAAAAAAGTGACCAAAAGAATATATGTTTATTTTCTATATATTATCTCACCTATAATTTTTTTTTGGAGAATCATCTAAACATAAATCAAAACTCTCCTTGGCGAGGGTATTAGAAGGGAATTGATTGGCAAGCTATCATGAGTGATATTTAAATCTTTCCTATAACTCAATTGAATGAAATATGTAGAGGATATAAGATCCCACTGTCGCAAATGAGATTTTAACAAAAGGGTAAATTGAGGCAGATCTCTGAGCCAGATGATATTTATTAGCAGAGGCATGCTATCTGTCAATAAATGGATCTTTGGCTTGCCTCCATTAATTCCAAAGACCTAGAACAAGAGGACAATTCTCCTTATTTAGAGCTTTGGGGAGTACAGAACAAAGAACAGAACAGGGTAGATGGCATCATGTAATTAAGGTCAACATAATTGGTTGGAAGTTTGGTAACTCCATTCCCCCCCTCCCCTTCTTCTCTCATGAGTCTAAGAAGTGCTCTTTGTTTGAGTCCAGGTGTGAGATAGTGGCCCAGACTTTTGGATAGCAAACCAGACATCTTTTGAAGGATGGCCTGGTGAGGTAAAGACATTAGGCCCAAACTCCCTTTCTGTTCAGAAACATTCTCCAAGGTCATTTAAATTCCTTGAGGCAAGAGAGCTGGATTTTTAAACTTAACCCATTACAGATCAGCTGAACTTGGTCCTTTGTTATATGGCATTTTAATGAGCTACAGGAAAAATTTCTGCACTATTTCCAGGTCATTTCTTTTGCAATAATTTTTTTCAACTTTTTTTGGAATTCTTTTAAAGTTTTGAAATTTTAGTGGTGCTTCTGAAGTTACAGTGGATTCTGCTTCAGACTTCTAAATAGAATCAGTAAGAAAATGATACAGGATAAATCTCAATCTTCTCACCACTATGCATGTTTGTTGACTATAAATAAGCCTTTGATTTGTTAGAACAAAATGCCACCCTACCCTAAAGGTATTTACAACAATTTGTCCCTCATCCATAATCCAGATTATTAAAGGTTGCTTGACAGATATAAAGGATAACCTTTTTTGATGATCCTGTCATCAAAAGAGGGACAAAACAAGTATATGTGTGCTTGTCAAATATGTTTGCCACTGTAATGGCAGAGATCCAATGCTGGTCCAAATTGAAGAATGATTTCTCATAATATGAGTTCTTCCAGGTGCTCCTGTTTGTGGATGACATTGTGCTGATTAACTTCATTTCCAGAATACTGTAGGATCTCTTTGAAGAGATCAATAGATATAATTCCATAGATATGATTCACAAGTGTTTAACTTAACTATCCATCCAGCAAATAACAAGTAGATAAAGAATGCTTCTTGTACATACTATGATATGCAATTAGATGAACAACTTGTAGAACACACACAAGCACACACACACACACACAATTTTGGACAGGCAACAGAAGTGAATTATGAATTGGGACCAATGATGAAGAGGAGGAGAAAAGTAGGGTGGACAACCTTTGTGATGTTACAGTGTTCTTTTAAAGACCCTGGCGTTCTCCCTGACATGAGAGCCCATCTTTCATGGCCATGAGTCATTGAACACTATCTCTTAAGAGTTATAAATGAAGATCACCAAGGGGCCACTGGAGGGGCAACATAGGTGGTGTGAGTAGGTTACAATACATTATAATCAAGGAATTATTTAAAAAAATTGTATTTTACTTTTTCACAATTATGTGTAAAAACAATTTTTAACAGTCTTAAAAAAATTGAGATCCAAATTCTCTTCCTTCCTTTCTTCCCTCCCCAATCCCTGAGAGGGTAAGCAATCTGATATAGTTTATACATGTACAATTGTGTAAAATATATTTCCATATTAGGTATTTCGTGGAAAAAAGCTCAAACAAAAAACAAAAATAAAAAAGTGAAAACTAGTATGCTTTAGTCTGCATTCAGACTCTATCAATGCTATCTCTGGAAACAGACAGCGTTTTTCATCATGAGTCCTTTGGGGTTGTCTTGGATCATTGTATTGCTGAGAATAGCTGATTCACTCACAGTTGTTCACTGTACCATATTGCTGTTATTGTGTTCTCTTGGTTCTGCTCACTTCATCCCTGCATCAGTTCATGTAAGTCTTTTCAGGTTTTTCTGAAACCATCTTGCTCATCATTTCTTATAGGACCATAGTATTCCATTACAATCATATACCACAACTTGTTTAGCTATTCCTCAAATGATAGGTACTCCCTCAGTTTCCAATTCTTTGCCACCACAAAAAGAGCTGCTGTGAATAATTTTGTACAAATAGGTCCTTTCCCCCTTTAAAAAAAAATCTCTTTGGGATACAGACTTAATAGTAGTATTGCTGGCTCAAACGGTATGCAAAATTTTATAGCCTTTTGGGCATAGTTCCAAATTGCTCTCCAGAATGACAGCCGAAGGAATTATCAACTTCTGGGGTCAAGAATCAATCAATCAATCTCTGTCTTTGTCTCTGTCTTCTCTTTCTGTCTCTCCCATCTATCCATGTATCTGTCTATCTATCTATCTATCTATCTATCTATCTATCTATCTATCTATCTATGTTTGTGAAAAAGGAGTTGTGCTGATGATGTGGCAAAGAACAGCTTACAGAAAGTCCATGTACTCTAATGATATCCTTGTGATGCAAAGAGAAAGTGAAGAAGGCCCCAGAATACTGGGCAAACCTTGCCATTCTGTGGCTTACGTAGGGGTTTACCTCTAAAAGAGTCACAAGATGGGCAGACAAGGGTGGTATATGAGCTGTGTTACTGGTGGGAATACCCACAGCAATGAGAAAGCATATCCATGTGAGCATTTGTGTGTTACAGGGTAAGTTATCAGTCTAACACTAATTTTTTTTGGCCAGACTATTGACATTTCTCCAGCAGTTTCTACTGAATAATGGATTCTTAAGTCGGGTTAAACAAAGACAAGACTGCTCTACACATTTCCTTTTCAAAGTCTTGCTTATCTAATCTGAATCACTCATCTAATCCAATCCAGCATATATTAAACAAGGGACTGTGGTGGCTGCTGGTGTGTGTGTGTGTGTGTGTGTGTGTGAATACAAAGATCAAATGAAAAATGGTCCCTCCCCTGAAGGAGTTTATATTCTAAAAGTAGGATATAATAGATAAACATATTACATACATGATAATTTGAGTAGAGAGCAAGAACTATTGACTAAAGGGAAATGGTGAGGTTTCCTGTAGGTTGTGGTCCAGGAATTGAGCTTTGAAGGAAGCTAAAAATTCTAAGGATGAGGGTGAATAGGCATCAGGGAATATTTTGTGCGAAGGCATGGAGATGAGAGATGAAATGCTACGTTTGAGGAACAGTTCAGCAGGAACAAAGTGTGTAAGAAAGAATGATGTTTAACAAATCCTGGAACTGTAGATTGGAACCAGATTTTAAAGGGTTTTACATGGCAAATGAAGGCGACTGTATGTCATTCTAGTGGTGATAGGGAGCCAATGAAGCTTTGTGAGCCACTGTGGATTTGTTGATCAATGTTTCTGTCTTTTATAGAATACCTCAGACCACTGTATGAGGAGAGTGGTATGGGCAAAATTCCACCATTGCCCCGATTCCAAAGGGAAGGGTCTTTCAATGTCCAGTCCTAGTGCCTCTAGGCCCTAGCCCACTTGGCCTGAACAGTAGCCACCAGCCAGGAGTAAAGATAGATGAAGATTATGTCAACTCCAACTCCCAAACTCTCTTGTATTCCAGACATGCAACTCACAGCTCAGTTCACTGGGGTACCCCCATTTCTCAGAATATCTCCCTTTACCACATTGAGGGCTGATGAGTTTCACATGCATGTGTTTCCCTTGCAGTGGGTGGACCTGTCAGTGAACCAGGCAAGAAAACTATCCTCAGGAGCCAGGTTCTTAAAGGTGGGAGACCATTTGGCTAGCAGCAAAGGGAGGGCCTTGGGCCTAGGCCTGAAGGAGACCTTAGTCTCTGTCAGTTGCAACCTCCTTATGAATGCTATGAACAGTGCTATCCAGGGCTACTGCCTTTTTCCAAATCTGCTGGGCTTGCATTGAGGGGATCAGTCACTTGTCCAGGAGTGCATCATCTGACTTTGGGTGAGTCACTTCACTTCCCTAGCCTTCAGTTTCCTCATCTTTAAAATAAAAGGATTACAGTAATTGGCCTCTAGGATCCTTTCCAGCTCTAGATTTATGCCATTCTTTCACCTGAGTTTTCCCTATCCAAAGTATCCCTGAAAACTTTATTGAGATGGTGACTGGGCCAGAGATTTCCTTAGGATTCATCCCAAGGATTGGGTTGATCTTAAGGATACTTAGGATTGACGCTTTCCTTGAAATGGATGATAGTCTGCCACTAGGACCTCATCTGGTCTGGTCAACGTTAAATCATCTCTGTAGTAGGGCCATTACTGCCCTTAAGCATTAGGGTTCCTGCCCATCAGATTATGGCAGTACAAGGGAAGATTTCACTTAGTCCCGGGGAAGAAGATGAAGGCATGCTAGACTCCTTCCCAGCAGAAGGAAAAGTGAACTTCTTCACACCACACAATATATACCAAGATAAGTTCAAAAAAGATATGTCTTAGATATAAAAGATCATCTCATAAACAATTTAGAAGAGCAAGAAAGAAATTATTTTGCCAAGGAAGAAGTAAAATGATTTTTTACTTCTCTATAGAGAGTAGAGAGTAATCATGGAATCTAAAATGGACAATTTTTTGTTACATAAAATTAAGTCAGTCAGCAAACATTTGTTAAACACCTGCCCTGTCTGCCAGGCACTGTGCTAAGTGCTGGAGATAAAAAAAGACAAAAGACAGTCCCTGTCCTCAAGGAGCTCACAGTCTAATGGGGGAGACAGCATATAAAAGGAAGCTGAAAAGCTGGGGAGGAGTAGAAGAAGGAGCAAGGGGTATGATGAAATCTTGCAGGGGTGGGAACCAGGGGCAAGGGGTATGATGAAATCTTGCAGCCTGGTGGGAATTGGGGAGGTATCTGTTTTGAGTCTCTTCCTTAAATAGAGCATCTGGGAGAAGCTCCTCTACCATCTCCAATCAGAAGGAGGGAGGAGTCCAAGGGGTTGGGGCCAGCCATGACTGAGGAGGTGTGAGGTTTTTATACAAACAAAAGTAATGCAGCTAAAATTAGAATGGAGACAGTTCCCTGGGAGAGAGGGATCATTATGGCAAGTTTCTCTGATAAAGATCTTATGTCCAAGATCTATCTATCTATCTATCTGGATCTGATTCGAATTTATAAGAATGAGAACCATTCAACAATGGATAAATGATCAAAAGAGGCAATTTTCAAATGAAGAAGTCCAAGCTACCAATAACTCTAAGAAAAAAGTGTTCCAAATCACTTACAATTAGATAAATGCAAATTAAAAAACAATCCTGAGGTTCGGCCTCAAACCCATACCCCAGATTGTCAAAAAGAAAAGAAAAGAAAATGACAAATGGAGAACTGCAGGAAAACAAGCATAATTAATACACTGTTGGTGGAACTATGAATTGGTGCAGCCATTCTAGAAAGCATTTTGGAATGATGCCCCCAAAGTCACTAAACTGTGTATAGCTTCTGACTCTACCCCAAAGAGAGAAATAAGGAGCAGGACTCACATGCGGCAAAATGTTTATAGCAGTTCTTTTTGTGGTGGCAAAGCACTGGAAATTGAATGTGCGTGGGGGTGGGGTGGGGGCAGGGAAAGAACGCCCATCAGTTGGAGAACAGTTGAACAAATTATGTAAGATGAATGTGATAAAATACGATTTGAAAATATTCCAGCAACAATATCAACAAAAATGAAAGTGAACTGCTCCTGAATAGTCTCAGACACAGGAATAGAGGAAAAGGAAGTAGCTAAATTGGCAAGTTTCAGTAACGCTCACCTGTTGGATCTGGGATACCTGGTCCAACATAGGGATGTCAGGAACAGCCTCAGCAACTGGTGTGACAAATTTGCTCAGCTGCCTGTAGTCAGCTGTAAGCTGTCCCTCATAGGCCACACAGGGTTATAATAAAGGGAGCAGGTGTAAGGAAGTGCTCTGCCCTCCTTACCCTCCACCACTAGGAAGCAAACAGACCTCACTCTTCTGGGACTTGGGATTATTTTATGTTAATAATACATGAGATGTCTCAGGCAACTCCAAGGGTTTCACTTTGGTTCTAGTAAATCAATAATAATAATAATTATTGCTAATAATAATTATTAGCAAAGAAGTTGCCATAAGGGGCGTGTAGGTACAAACTTCCCAGAGCTTATGATTCCTCTCCCTTCAATAGTCTGTTTCTTTAAACCCACATGGAACAACCCTGAGGAATCCATTTGGATTTTCCTGGTTTCCTTGTTGCTGTCTAGAAGCCCTTTATATCCAAATGAGGCAGGGGCTCTCAGGATACCTTAGGCTTTGGCTGGACTTGATTGCCTTGGTGCTGGCTCTTGTGGTACAGTTTAGTAGCACCCTCCCCCCCATAAACTGACCATTGATTTTATCAGACTTATGTTTCAAGAGTCATACTCAAATGTCCTTATAGGAGGTGTCATCACCTTCTGCCCACCTAGCAGAGCAGTGGGTGCCATGCTCCTTTTGCCTTACCCAAGGTACTTACTAGAACATTTATTACAGCAGCCATGTTTCCCTGGAGGTTATCTCTCCCAATATTCCATTCACATTTCATATTTTATAGCTATTTAGCTATTTTATTAGGTTCTTAATTGTTGGTATTTAATTTGTTATAATACTCCCTTATAATTTTCTTTTATTTCCCCTCCATTTGATTTCCCATTTTGATTTCCATTGTTAGCTAATACCTTATTCATTTTATTAGTCTTTTTTAAAAAAGGTTTTTAATCAATTCAATTAAAATTTCAATTGTGTCTATTTTGCTTTCAACTTTAAAACTCTCTTATATGCTTGTTTTTAATGTGGATTTTCTATTTTTATCACTTACATGCTCACCTTATTAGCCTCCTCTTTTCTCTTTTGTTAATGTGTGTTGCGAGTAAGACATAATTTCATTCTATAACATTTGGTATTTTGTCTCATTGTAATTCTCTTTAATATATTTTGTTACGATTTCTGTAATATTTGCTAAGGAAGACAGGGCTGTTTCTTTGCATGGTGCTGTAGTTGGATCATGGGGCTGGAAAGGAGGTTGGTAAGGAGTTATATTGATCAGGACATCATCATAAATTGTGGCACTGAAGAGAACTTTTGAAAGCACAGTTGACTGTTTTATGGCAATCATGCTGGAGAGAGACCTCCGGTATGGGTGTGTATGTAAGTATGTATGTGGGTATGTGTGTGTTGGAAGAGGGTCAGTTCTCCCATTAAGTAGGGAGGCACGCCTTATTCTATGGGGTATCTTCTGGTCAGAGGCTGCAGCCTTCAGGATATCAGCTAAATCAGTGAGACTGGCCCAAACCCAACCAGAAAAGGAGCTGACATGGTGGAGTGCAGATTGGTCATTCTGGGGAAGACTGAAAAATCTCCAGACCTTGAGGCTTCTGATGAACTATTTTAAAAAACTATCAACTTCTGGAGTTCTGTAATTGTAAGACTATTGTTCTTCACTTGCCACATTATCTTTGGCTTTTTTTTGAAGAGTAATGATAAAAAAACTTTTATTCCTTTGTAGTCAGGGAAGGGACAATTTAAATATCAACTTGTCACCTGTTCATAAAATTGTAAGCTACTTACAGGAATCACTCCCCGAAATTCCCTGCACCTGTTGCCTTTGACAACACAAATCCAAATCATTGCCCTCCAGTTTCCATGGAAACCATTCCTTGTGAAATCCAATTCCATCACTCTGCTTGCGTAGAAGACCAATTTAGCAGCAGCATCATAGGGACAAACCAAAGTTTAGGAGAATACAAAGCAAACTGAATAACCCTTGGGGAGGATGAACAGAAGGAAGACTTGCTACAGAAGACAGAAGGGAAAAAAGAACCGGTGTGGACAAAACCAGCAGGCCTCAGAATAAGGTTTAACTTGATTGCATTAAATTACAAATAAACTTCAGGGATGATACAGGAAAAATCAGCCATGTCATATAACATACTCCCTTCAAACAGACCCGAAAGAACAAACTTGATATTTTAGGACTAGTAAATACCATAATCTATAGAATGAGGTGTGGAAATACAAACCAGTTTTTTAATACAGACTCTAGTCAGTTAAATGTCAAGCTATGGTTTGGGTCTTTTGCTTGAGGGCTACAAAGCTCTGACTCTACTGCAGCACACTAGAAAGCCCTGATGTAACTACATAGAATTGACATTGACTTTGAAAGAACATGAGAATGTACTTGCTTGAAGGCCATCAGGGTGTACTAGGAACATCTGTATCAAATCTAAAAGGAGATGTGTAGGTTCCCTCCTCTCCCAGCCTGGATCTTTATAAGACCCACAGGAATTTAGTATTTTATCTTAATGTTAACAGATCTTTTGAGACCAATTTTGCTTTCCTTGTGGGCAACAGGAATGGTCTCTACTCGTACTGGCCATCTTGGGATTTTCAGGTTTTTGCTCATCTTAGCCAAAGAACAATCCTGAGGCTTGGCCTGGACTATGTGAAATTTTAGCAAGTCTGTGAAGATTTTGAACTTATGGGGGTGTATGTAGAAGCAGAGCTGAGAACCACAGCAGCAACAGAGACAGCTGTTTGTCCTCTCGAATTCATCAGGCCTCTGAAGGAAAAGGAGAAAGAGACTGCCGGACAGATGGACCACAAGAGAAATGGCTCAAATAGGGATAGGGGTTAGAGGCCTTTGAAGCTCCCAGAATCTTCCGCAGGCAGTGTAGAAAGCCGTCATCTTTGAACCTATTCGGTAGAGGGACCTGCTATCTCCTCTACTCTACCTTCTCCTTTCTGACAGACTTTTAAATGCAAATTTTCCTGTTCCCTTTATGCTGTTTTTTTCCCTTGTTGCTATGGTGATTTTGTTAAGCTGGATTCCTTTTGATAAGAGTTTAAGTAATGTAACACCCTTCTACATGTAAGGCCTGCACTCTACACTTCTCTGACGCATTCATTGCTTACAATGTCATTTTAAAGTCTCAATTTAGATCTGGATCTTTAGTTTATGTTTCCTTTATTGATTCATTTTATTGCATTGTGGTCTATATATGATGCATTTATAACTTTTGTCTTTATGAATTCTTTGTGGCCTCATGTACAATCATTTTTAACAAAAGACCAAGGGAACCTGAAGAATACTCATATTTCTAAAAACCTGGGGGGTAGCTATGTTATCCTTTTCTTGACATAATTAATGTTACTTTGAAATAAGTCTCCATTTTCATGAAAATTGGCAGGCGTATCTGACCCTTATGTTTTAGTTCTCCTCTACTTCAGTTTTTATGTAAAAACTAGCACAAGACAGGTAGAGTCCACCATATCTCAGATCCCTGGGCAATGTCAGACTAGCAGATGCAGAAAATCTCTGTCCCCTCCCCTGAAGCACAACAGACTTTCCCCAAGGTCAATTCCCCATTTGTGAATCCAGCTTATGTGTTGTGGGTCTGCCAACTTCCATTGAGATAAGCATTGAAGGAAGTGGGAAAAATGAAAGTTTAACTAGGTGGGAGCAGAAAAAACCAAACAGGGTTGTAAAATGTGAATAGAGTTATCTCAAGTTACTTAGAGTTTCTGTTGACTATTGCCTGAGAGAGCTGCCTGTGATGATACATAATTCAACATTTGAGGATAAAAGCAACATCCCATGATCTGATGAGACCCTCACCTTGTGCTGGCTGCTATGAGTGATTGAATTTGGGACAAAGTAAAGCATGGGATGTCTGTTTGCTGGCTGCAACTTTTATTGGGTTCAATCTTGTAGTCTTGCCATGTTTGAATACTGTCCGTTCAAACTAAGTATACTCTTCTTGGAATCTGTCTCATCCCATCTCCAAGTGAGACTGCAATTTCGGCCCTTTGTGGGGTAATGTGCCTGTACCACTAGCCCGTTGGGGCAGGATACAGGGCCAGTGTGTTTTGGCAATTTGTGTCACTCTCCTGTCTCCATGAGGGGTCTAGGGCTAGAGTTATATCTATTTGCCACATATTTTATACTCTAGGGACACAGCGGTAACAAAAAGGGATACAGTAAGGAGTTCAGAATAAAAGGCATTTTTACGAAATGAGCAGAACCAAGAGAGCATTGTACACAGTAACAGCCACATTGTGCTATGACTAACTTTGATAGACTTAGCTCTTCTCAGCAATGCAAGGGTCTAAGATACCTCCAAAGGACTCCATGGAAAATGCTGTCCACACCCAGAGAAAGAACTATGGAGTATGAATGCAGATTGAAGCATACTATTTGTTCTCTCTTTTCTTTTGTTCTGTTTTTTCTTTCTTGTGGTTTCTCCCATTCATTCTAATTCTTCTTTACAACATGACTAATGTGAAAATATGTTTAATAAGAATGTATATGTAGAGCCTTTATCAGATTGCATACAGTCTTGGGGAGAGGAGGCAGGAGGAGAAAATTTAAAACTCAAAAGCTTGTGGAATTGAATGTTGCCAACTAAAATTAAATAAATTAATTTAAAGAAAACAAAAGAATAAAAGATACTTTCTCTGATCACTCCCAAGGGGGAGAGTAACACTTAGTTTACTATTGCCAGTTTAGCTTCCTTCCCTCCTGCCTAAATACTGATTGCAAAAGACCATCATGTAAATCTTTTAATCAAATTGAGAAGAATACAGAAATTGGGGGAGCTATACAGATTAGAATAAATGGTTGAGTACACAAGAGTAAATGAACTCTTTAGCTAGGAGACAGATGTTTCAGCTCCCAAGGAGATAGAATGATCTCACAAGAGTAAGTTTACTCTTAGCAGTCTCTAGGGTTGCTGGTACCAGAAGTCAAGGACAAGGTGGGAGCCACATGTCAGGGGCTACAGGGAGCCAGTCTGCCATTCAAAAAGTCCATGCTTGTTTCTGTCACCCAGTTTTTCAAATACCTCCTTTTGTGCATCTGCTCTCTCTGCAGGTATGCAGTACTGATTGATGTCTGAGATCCCTCCACTGATAAGAAGTCATGTATGCCTCCACATATGTAGCATCACAGGGCTGTCACTGAGGAAAACTGTCTCAGTCTTGGTTGGAAGTGAGGAGATACACACACACACACACACATGCACACACATATGTATATGCATTTTTGTATTTGTATATACCCCTTGCTTGTATTGGCCAAATCATTTTTATCATATCAGTATGACTTATTCAGCCTCCTAAAATATTATCTGTTTGCTGTTTACAGTAAGTACCTGGGAAATTGAATCATATTAAGAAGCCCATTGGCACTATAGATGCTTCTCTTTTTTATGTGCTAACTGATGCTCCTTCTTGCCTTGGCTTGTAAGTATGGATGAAACAAAGGCTATTTACTGACTTGTACCTTGAATTGTGAAGAGTGGCCTTTCTTTCCATGGCACCATTTAGAAGTCTCTGTGGGTCAGAGGGTTACAGTATCACAATAATAGATTTAGAGGTAGAAAGAATCTCTGTAGTCACCCAGTCCAACACCTTCATCTTACAAAGGAGGAAACTGGGTCCCCAAAATGGTTAAGTCACTTGCCCTATGTTACAATTGTCATAAGTAGTAAGTAGTGACTTGAACTCATATAATTTTTCTACAAATCCCACAATCTGGTATGTTTGGCAAATCCAGTTTTTCCAACATTTTGCTCAAATCTATAATTTCCTTCTTATTTAGTTTTCTGTTGGATTTATCTAGTATGTATAGAATAACCTAATATCACCCAAATCTAGTCTTAGTATCTAGATCTTTTCCATGTCAGGTAACTTTTCCTTAATAATGATTCCTTTGCTATTCACTGTTTATATATTTGTGATTGATGTAGTTTAATTATCCTTGTCTCTCTTAATCTGATCTATGTTTGCTACTACCTTAAGTATGTGGAAGCCTATGCTCACTAAGACCTTTGTGCTGCAAGACTTCATGCTTAATGTTGTAAGAGTAAAAGGATTAAGGAAGTATTCTTAGCTTCCTGAGAGGTCTGAACCTACCTATCAAGTCTTTCCAAGGGAGTGTACATATTACTCTTTCCTCTTTTTGTTAAATACTACAAAAGCATAACTGAGAGATTAAGTTCTCATTTCTTTATCTTTTATTTCATTTACTATAAACGTAAGTTGGAAGTTCCTTTAATGAGAGTTCCTTGTCTACCAGAGAAATTCTGACCATCAATAGAGATCTCTACAATGGCCTATACCATCAGCAAGGTGTTTCTGACAGACTTGAGCCCAAATCCAGAGTGAAGGTTGTTTCTTACTCAATTTGGTGCCGTGAATTCAATGACACTACCCAATATGAGGTCACATTTCAGGTGCATTCTCTGTGAGCCTCTGGTGGTGGCTAAAAGTAAGAAACCTTTTGAATTTCTAAGAGGAATTTTCATGGGAGAACTGCCCATCAGGCTAGCTCCTGTTTTAACTGAGTCTGTCAAACCTACTATGGAACATGTGTGTGATGTTTCTATGTCTTGATGAGTGCTTTTAGATAATTGAGAATCCTGAATCTTGCATATCCAAGGTAATCCTGTAACTTTATAAATGGCTCACCAGATCTGAGACTTAAGCCAACTTCAATTACCTCACTGTGCTTGTGAATACTTAGGAGAGATGACCAGATAGGTTCTGAAAACAAAGGAGATAGGTCAAATTCTATAACCTAGCAATAGGGGCCTCTTCGCTTTCCCTTGATCTTGGTATATAGGGTAAACATCTGACCTGGGACTAATGGCTTATAAGAGAAGCACTGGGAATATGATCACCCTAACTCCTCTGGTAATCCACAAACTTCTTGGTCACCCTCTAAGGGAAGGGTGGGAAACCTATGGCCTCGAGGCCATATGTGACCCTCTACATCCTCAAGTGCAACCCTGTGGCTGAATCCAAACACTACAGAACATATCCCCTTAATAAAAGGATTTGTTCTGTAAAACTTGGACTCAGTCAAAAGGCTGCACCCAAGGACCCAGAAGGCTACATATGGCCTTGAGGCTACAGGTTTCCCAACCCTGCTGTAATGAATCTGACATATTCACAAAAAGCAAAACCCTGTCGTCCTATACCATATGATGGTAGTGAGTTTATGAACTTGTTGCTCCTTTATTTGGAGAAATACTGGATGTGAGCATAGGTTGTATAGTTAGGAAATCAGGTAGAATTTGTGCAATGTACACTTGAGTCTATATGAGAGTGAGGTTTTTGCACACAATGTTATTGACTTTACATGTAAGTGAGGTAAAGTGTGCTTGGGTTAGTGTGAGAATAAGGGAAAAGGAAATGACCACCTAATGGATTAGGAATGGAGAGACATAGACATATTCCTAGAATTAGGAATGGAAAGTTCTAGAGGTGCTTCTGGGATAAGGAAAAAGAAGCCATAGAGGTACTTGTGGGATTAGGAATAGAGGGCCTTAGAGGTTCCTCTAGGCTTAGGAATGGGAAGCTTTAGAGGTATTTACAGGTAATGGGCAATCTTACCAAAGGGTTGGTAAGATGGATAATGGATAAGCTAAAGTAGAGATGTTTTTAACCTATAAAAAGGAAGCCCAACATTTTACATGTTGTCCTAGAAAGCTGATGACATCCAGCTTACACCCAAGCATCAGAGTGGCATAAATGGATGACCCAATAAAAACAAGAGATATCAAAGGAGGCTTGTAAGGATGTAGTTGTCAAACCCAAGGTAAGGTACCAGTTTAAAGTTCTGGTTCTGATGAGCACTGGCTCACCTTATTCCCCTTCTGGTTTACCATGGCGATGTGCTCAGAGAAGTGACTGATACAGTCTTTTATTGAGAGAAGGGAAAAGGAACCAAGGGTGTGCTGGTAAATGTTTAACAACCGGCTCCCTGTGAAAAATGTACATTTAACACACTTTTAAGTTTTATCTGCATTATTAACATTTTCTCCATCATTTTATTATGACTAGGCAATCAACAGAATAGTAAACTAAGCCTTGATTTGTGGCATTTGCTGGTTTCTAAGGTGTAAATGTTCACACTGAAAATGAAGCCATGAACTTTCTCTGAGCTGGTTTGAGCTAGGTCCATTATACCCCTGGGAGGAGCCCATCAGGTCTGAAGAGGCAAAGATTTGCCCTCCTTTACCCCCAAGCTGGATGTTTTTATATTTCTCTGGGACTACCAGCTATCATATCACTAGTGCAAAGCCTTTCATTGTGCTCGAAATAAAACAAACTTCTGTGCTTCACTTGCCTTCGTGGCAAGTCGTATTGCTATATTCCCTAGTTCCCAAATGACTTAAAATTCCAT
Source organism: Trichosurus vulpecula (assembly GCF_011100635.1). Classification (NCBI taxonomy): domain Eukaryota; kingdom Metazoa; phylum Chordata; class Mammalia; order Diprotodontia; family Phalangeridae; genus Trichosurus; species Trichosurus vulpecula. Next base: position 136,825 of record NC_050575.1, on the reverse strand, counting down.
CTGCTGGAACTAGGGGAATAATTTATACAATAACAACCCTGTAAAGACAAACAATTTTGAAAGACTGAAGAACTTTAATACAGTGATCAAACACAATTCTAGAGAAGTGATGATGAAGCATATTGCTTATCTCCTGACAGAGTGGTGATGAACTCCAGATCGGTAAACGGGCTTGAATCCTGGGCTATACTTGCTTCCTCATCCCTGTAGACTAGGGTTGCCTAGTAACACTAACAGTACAATTCACTGTGAAGCATTTCCCTGTTTCTTGTCATTGTTACAAGGATATGTTCTAAAAGGAAGAAGAGGGAAGTGGATGAAACACTGTTGAAACTGACACACCTTTGCTTTGCAAGTCTCCAGGAAAGATCAAAGGATATAAAACAATTACTGCAAGTTATATTGTAGCCTTTGTTGAATAGTGGCTTCATGAGCTTCAACACTGTATTTGAAGGCATGCTGGTATCATGGCTTTGAGGAACAAGTGACTTCTGATAATTTTCAATAAATGGATTCCAGACGGAGGATGTTAGACAAAATTTGTCCTGAAAAACTTGCTGCCTTTTAGTTTTCAGGTAAAAGTGAAGTTACCTCGTTATATCTAGGAACCAGTTATGTGGCATAGTTTTATTGAACAAAGGACACCTTCTGGATCTCTTCCACATACTTGTTAAAAATGTGTAGATTTTGTCCACTGATAATACCACAAGCAACAACCAAAGCAGTGAACTTTCTAATTCTCCTAATAGAATGGACTCATTAGACCTCAGCCTTTGTAAACTTCTGAATACTTCCAAGAATTGTCTCACCAAATAAAATTTAGAAAGAAGAAATGAGACTTTTCTCAGTTACTCGGGGTGCAGAAGATGCAGGTGGGCCATGAAAGTGAAATAATATTTAGTTACTGCAAGTATCATTACAGTGATTGAGAAGCAGCAATGCATCGCTGAGAAGAACCATCTTTACCTTTCAGACATTGTAGCTCTTCATCTCTTTTGTAGTGAAATTGGTCCTGACAAGAATCACATTGCTCATTACCTTTTAGACTGTCACCTGTGGAAGGAACTTCACTGATGGACTCATCACTGATGGAATCAGAAGAGGAATGCTTTTTCTGTGCCTCATGGGTTGCAATTGTAGCATTTATGCCACCGACTTCACTATCTGAAAGTCCACCATGGAATGAGCCGGTGGGATAATTCTTATTAGTTCTAAAATTTGCTCATCAGAGAGTCTCTCAGACTTTTTTTTTTATCAGCAAGGATACAAGCAAAGGTATTCTGAAAAATCAGGAAAGTGAAATAAATGAATAAAATAGTGGAAACCATATGCACAGATAAAATGTTATTTTATGAATATATAATTTACAAAGTTTTATAAGCATTTGATTAATTCTACTGCTGTTTCAAGGGAGAAAAGACTAATACAGGCAAAGAGATGACCTAATGGAAATAAATGGAGGGACATTTCTTTTTATTAAAAACAAAAATAAAAAATGTTTAAACATATTTGTCATTTGGTACATCAGGTCCTTATAGTTAGAGTTACATGTTTTACTTCTTTTATTATTTGAAAAATCCTGGAGAATATTGATGTAAAAAGTCATGAAGCATAAAGTAGAAATATCTAAACCTTTTGAAGTTTAAGGTATTGAAAGTGTGTGTGTGTGTGTGTGTGTGTGTGTGTGAATAGTCCTTGGTCCTTCTAAGAAAATGAAATTTTTTTTCAGTGATGAAACATCCCCAAACTATCTGACTGGTGCCATAGTTTAATTTAAGCATCACTCCCGCTTCTTCCCCCTTGTTTTGCTCTGGCCAAACAGGAGGGAAGGAAAAAATAAAACTAAAAGTGATAATGGAAAAAATCCATAGAATAAAAGATTTTTTTGCTAGATTATTATTTTTAAAAGAGACAAAAACTACGACTCCACAAGTTATGGCTCTTCTCATCAAGGCAAACACTTGATTTCACCGCCTTCCAACTTCTCCAGCAGATAGTCCTCATTAATATTCCCTTTCTTTAATCTTCAATTTCTCCTTACTGTTTCTGTTGTTTACTTCTCTACTGACTACAAACATATGCAAGTTCTCTACCCATATTTAAAAGACCTTCACTCGATCTTTACTACTCCATCAGCTATTATTTTATGTATCTTCTGCTCTCAGCTTAAAAGGCTACCTGTGCTTATTGTCTCTATGTCCTGTTTTCTCACTCTCTTCTAACTTTCTGCAATGTGGTGCTGATCTCATTAGTCAACTGAAACTTCTTTCTCCAAAGTTATCAGTGATGTCTTTTTTTCCCTCAACAGTATTTTATTTTCCTCCAATTACATGTAAAGATAGTTTTCAACATTCTTTTTGTAAAATTTTGAGTTCCAAATTTTTCCCCCTCCCCAAGACAGCAGACAATCCAATATAGGTTATATATCTATGATTATGTTAAACATATTTCCACATTGGACATGTTGTGAAAGAAGAATCAGAACAAAAGGGAAAAACCACGAGAAAGAAAAAAACAAAAAACAAAGTGAACATAAGGTGCTTCGATCTGCAATCAGATGTCATAGTCCTTTGTCTGGATCAGTGATGTCTTAATGGTCAAATCTAAGGTCTTCTTTTCAATTCTCACCCTTTTTGACATCTCTACAATACGGGACACTTTTTATCCACTTCTTGATACTCTCTCCTCTCTGAGCTCTAGTGACACAGCTCTTCTGGTTCACTTCTCACAGTCCTAATTCACCTATATTATAATATAGAATTATATATTATATAATGTAATATATATGTATATATACACACACATATACACATATATACATACATATATACATATACATATGTATATATGTATGTATATATGTGTGTATATGTGTGTGTATATGTACATACATACATCTATATATATATATATATACACATATATATATAATATTCGTTGTGTCACAGGTCTAAAATCTGTCTGCTGATAATTGGAGCTTGGGCCAAGAACAAGCAGTTTTGGTGTTGTAGCTTTAGGCATTCTAAGTGGCACAAAATTCAGCTAACCAAACCTGGAGGCACTGCATGAACTATATGTGTAGGGCCTAGTCCTAGACCTGCCACATCTTGCAGGTCAGTGGTGATCAGAGCATTGTGGCAGAGGAGGTATAGACCCCTAAATTCCTGAGGATTGGGGTTTTTCTAGTTCTATTATGCATAGGCCCCCATGTAGTATCCTCTACATTGATTACCCATCAGTAAAATTGATTTAAAAAAAAAGGTGAGAGGACAGTATTTACTAAGGCACTATAATAAAGAGTTGTAACCAAATAATTTCTTCTCTACCCCACAAAGTCTGGGACAAACTCTCCCAGATATGCATATAAAATGCAGGGGGATATGGGCTCCAGCTTAGACAGCGCATGTGTCAGAGGTGTAATTCATAGCTCCTGATTGGATGGAAATAATTTTCTGCCTTCAAGGAATTCTTACGAATTTCCCCTGAGGTAGCTCTTTGCTGGACTCTAAGAATCAGTGCCTTTGTAGAGTGCAAAGCTACACTTCTCTTTGCTACAAAGAGGTCATGCTCCCTGAAGCTGTTGTGTTTAGTGTGTCAACTCCCAGCTGATTGCATTGTTCACACCCCACCTCCTCCTCATCTAGCTCCATGGTCAATGGTGGGTGGGAGTCAACAGGTATTTATTAAGTACTTACTTTATACAGGCAGGGTTGTGGGAAGAATTGCCTCTCCCCTTTCTACCTTCTGGTACAGGTACAAGTGTCTGGTTCCTTAAAGTACTTCTGAAGTTTAGGGTTAGCTAGGTGACCCAGAACATTGGACCTGCAGTCAAGAAGATTTGAGTTTGAATATAATCTCAGATGCTTACTATCTGTGTGATCCTGGTCAAGTCATTTAACCTCTCTCTGCCTTAGTTTCCTTGACTATAAAATGGGGATCATAATAGTATCTATCTCATAGAGTTGTTGCATATTTGTAAAGAGTTTAGTGTCTGGCACATATAGTTGCTTAATAAATGCTTATTCTCCCCATTCCACCAAGTTTGATGGCCATCATTATTAGAATTCCTTCTCTGATATACATAGGCCCAGGACTGTGTCTACCTATTTCAACCAGTCCCAATATATTTTCTTTGTAGTGTCACCTGATTTCATCCAGTGGTTTAATACGCTTCACTTCTTTCAAACTTTCAAATTGAGCCAAGATGTGTTCAAACCTCCATTTATGCCTTTAATCGAATGATTCAATAGAAATGTTTAGGTTTTGCTCACATCTAGTTTATACTCTTGATCTGTGACTCAATCAGAGGCATTCCTACCTGATAAACACATTAAAGCCTGGAGCATCTTGTTAGTTACATTAATTAGGTCTGAGGGGTGCAGTGTCATACTTGACACCTCACTTTTACTCATCCTGTATAGTCAATCAATAGCCCAATTTGGTCTTTTCGATCTCCCTAACCTCTCCCACATGTCTGTTTCTCCCCATTCACATAGTCATTATCTTAGTTCGAGTCCTTATCTTGTCTTGCTTTACTCTTGTAATAGCTCACCAATTGGTTTCCCTACCTTATGTCTTTCCTTACTCCATCCCATCCTCCATGCAACTGACAAAGTTATTTTCCTAAAGCACAGTTATGACTATGTCACACTTCTACTCAATACGTTCCATTTTTTTCCTGATTAATTCTAGGATCAACTACAAGCTCCCCCATTGGACACTTAACGCTCTCCACAACTTTGACCTTTTCTACCTCTCTAGCCTTCTAACATATCATCCCCTATGTGTACTCTATGACCCAGCCATTTTGCTCTATTTGCTGTTACTCACAAATATCACTCTATATTCCATCTCTATGCCATTGTATTGGTAGTTCCTCCTCACCTCCAAATTTGGAAGTCCCTGGTTTCCTTCAAGCCTGAGTTCAAATGCTACTTTCTTCAGGAGGCCCTTCCTGGTCCCCCCAGCATACTTTGTTGTTCCTTTGTGTCTTTCACCAAGAACATGGGTGCCACAATCAAGGAATAGATACAGAGACTACACGGTGTAAGAGTTACTTAAGCTATGTATTGACTCTTCTGACTTCTACATGATAGAAATGCATTAATGTCTTACATGTATTTCCCCCTTCTGTGGGTTGAGCCCCAGAGTGAAAATAGTATCTTTTTTTAAAATTTATTTTTTATTTTTAGTTTACAACACTCAGTTCCAAAAGTTTTTGAATTCCAAATTCTCTCTTTCTTCTTCTCCTTCCCCCTCTCCCCCAAGATGGCATGTAATCCAGTATAGGTTCTATATATGCCTTCACATTAAACTTATTTACATAATAGTCAAATTGTAAAGAACAATTATAACCAATGGAACGAATCATGAGAAACAAGAAATGAAACCAAAAAAGAAGGGAAAAAAGGGAGAGCAAATATTTTCTTCAATCTGCATTCAGATTCCATAATTCTTTCTCTGGATGTGCATAGCCTTTTCCATCATAAATCTTTTGGAGCTGTCTTAGAACCTTGAGCTGTTGAGAAGAGCCAAGTCTTTCAAAGTTAGTCCTTACAGATACTGTGTGTCTATAATTGTGTATAATATTCTCCTTGTTCTGCTCCCCTCACTCAGCATCAGTTCATATAAGTCTTTCCACGTTATAATGAAGTCTGTCTGCTCCTCATTTCTTATAGAACAATAGTATTCCATTACATTCATATACCACAGTTTGTTTAGCCATTCCTCAATTGATGGGCATGCCCTTGATTTCCAATTCTCTGCCACCACAAAAAGAGCTGCTATAAACATTTTTGTACATACTGGTCCATTCCCATTTGTGTGATCTCTTTGGGATACAGCACTAGAAGTGGTATTGCTGGGTCAAAGGGTATGCACATTTCAATAGCCCTTTGGGCATAGTTCCAAATTGCTCTCCAGAATGGCTAGATCAGTTCACAACTCCACCAACAATGTATTAATGTTCTGATTTTCCCACATCCTCTCTGGCATTTATCATTTTCCTGTTTTGTCATGTTAGCCAATCTGACAGGAGAGATTGATTTGCATTTCTCTAGTCAATAGCGATTTAAAGCATTTTTTTCATATGACTGTAGATATCTTTAATTTCTTCCTCTGAAAACTCCTGTTCATATCCTTTGACCATTTGTCAATTGGGGAATGACTTGTATTCCTGTAAATTTGACTCAGTTCCCTGTATATTTTAGAGATGAGGCCTTTGTTAGAGACACCGATTGTAAAGATTCTTTTGCAGTTTTCTGCTTCCCTCCTAATCTTTGTTGCATTGGCTTTATTTGTACAAAAACTTTTCAATTTACCATAATCAAAATTATCCATTTTGCATTTTGTAATGCTCTCTATCTCTTGTTTGGTAATGTATTCTTCCCTTCCCCATAAATCTGATAGGTAAACTATTCCTTGCTCTCCCAAATATGAAAATGGTACCTTATTGTTTTGTCTTATATGAAAGCAAAATTGATTAGAATGTGATTAGAAGCTGCTTCAGTCAATTCCTTCATTCCTGTAGATATCTGATTAGGCTAATTTTCATTTTGTATTTTGAAAGTTGGATTGTTTCTAATTAAGTCAAGCATAATTTGGAAACCAAGTGGCTTCCAAAGTGCAGAAGCCACTGAAGCATCTGAAGTTGATCTTGCACTTGAGAAATCCATCTTGGAATGTATTACCCTTTAACTTTTAACCTTATAGAGAAAGCTTCCTTTTTACTCATAGAATAAATATAGTTATATTGGAAGGTGGTACCTTAGGAAAGACAATGTTTCATTTATTGAGGAAATATTTTTGGGAAGAGGCAATATTTCATTTTAGTGGGGAGAGATTCATTTGCCCATCTGAACCAGCCTGAATGAATGATTTGGTTGAATACAATTGTTTAAGAAATTTAAGTAATGCATCTCTAAATCAGGTTATAATCATCTGAGCACCTAAGAGAATTATAAAGGAAGAAAAAAAAAGAGGGAGATTAGAAGGCACTGTGTAGCTGTGGATTCTTTAGCAAGAAACCAGATTATTAGATTGGTTTATAAAGAAGGGAAATTGTCCTTGGAAATGTGGCACTTTCACCTCTGATGACCCAGTAGGAAAGTTATGTAATGAGTTCAAGAAATTTTGCAAAGCACAAAAACCACATGGTGTCCCAACAGAAAACTGATGTACTATGGGGTGAATGGAATCAATAAAAGGTCCTCCTTTTTGTTCCAACTATAGGAGGCAAGGTCCCCTAACTGAAAAATAAAGCAATTCACCAAAAGTTATCAACATATCAACTAAGTTTGATACTAAATTTAATATTCCTCATTCATAGATCTACTTTCTGCCAAAAAAGGAAGGAGACTCAGTTTTTCATCCCTTTTTTGGACTCAAGTTGTTGAAAGGACAAAAATTTGTTCTTTCTATTTAGATTATTGTAGTTATTGTATATACTTTCTTAGTTCTACTTAGTTTACTTTTCATCAGTTATTATGTCTCCCCGTGCTTCTATGAATTCATATTCATAATTTTTTATGACATAGTGAAATTCCATTACATTTATGTATCACAATTTGATTATCTATTCTTAAATTAATATCCAGCTTTTTACTTTTGATGAGGTGCTTGTGCTTGAACCCTAATTCTAACAGCCTCTGCTTGGGTGCCTGTGCCAGAATCCCATTTCCAAAACATATACAGTTCTCAAAACATACTCTGTCCCAGGCTGTCTCTCTCTAGCTAAAGGGCAGCATGACCGAAGTTATCTCTGCTTCTTCCTTCATAAGCAGCTATGTGCAGCTATAGATTGATTTCCAGATGCTGATGATTGACCAAACACTGAGTCATAACCATATTTACTATTCACTGCCTTTTCTAACATGTGTCCTAGACCTAGTATTTTGTCTAACAAGACCCTAGATAAGAAACGATATAGAGATTCCCCTTCAGCCCCACCGAGAGTGAACTTAATGATGTTTCACAGTAAAAACCACACCCACAGTAGCCCTGCTGTGGGCTATTTCCTAGAGAACTCTGGGTAATACACCTGCGCAATAGATACTAAGTGTGCATGTTCCTTTAAGAACCAACCACACCTCCACCACTACTAATCCCACCTGCAAACACTTAATTGACATGTTCACCCCTTTAATCCCCTAGAAACTTCTATAAAAATCCCCCCCTGCACCCCTCTATGGTTGCAGGTTCCCTAAGAACTCTTGCACAATAAATCTTTACCTCCTTGACTTAAAGAGTGCTTGCATCTGTGAATTCATTCCAGGCAGCCTCGCCCTGGGAACTTTGGTTTGGGATTCCTACATCCCTGGGTTTCTTCTCCTCCTCTACACTTTGAATCTGCATGAGATATTATTTTTTAGATATTTTTCCTTGCAAGAGCAAAATGTTGGGTTTTGTTTTCTAATTTATTTTGCAAACTGCTTCCTTTTTGTTGGTGAATTCATCTTGTTAACATTTGAGTCTATGATGATCATTTGATTTTCCTTCCATTAGATGTTATTTTATTGAAAGGTAATCTCACAGGGCAGCTAGGTGGTGCCACAGATAGAGCACTGGCCCTGGAGTCAGGAGGACCTAAGTTCAAATTCTACCTCAAGACACTTGGCCCTCACAACTTGTGCAACCCTGGGCAAATCACTTAACCCAGACTGCCTCCAAAAACAGAAAGAAAGAAAGGAAGAAAGAAAGAAAGAAAGAAGTGTGTGAGGTAGTGAGGGAATAATGTGTGAAGACTTCACAGGGTATATACACACACACACACACACACACACACACATATATATATGTATTATTAATGTTTGAGAATCAATATTTAGAGAAAAGGGAAATGGGTTAAATTTGAGTCTGTGGGAATCTGATTATTTAGCCTTTAGGAATGTCTTTCTCCCCCTTCTTTAGATTTATAGATGTCACCTCAGCTGTGAATGGAATACAAGATTGTGAAAGCTTCCCTATGAATAACTCAGGCAAAGTGATACTCAAATAGTACAAATTTAGTTAGGATGTGGACCTCACTAGGCCTAAGTTTCATTTTCCTGTAAATCATATGATTTGGGGGAAATCAGGTGGTATTCCCCTCTCCTCCTCCCCTAGCCTACTCACAAACTGCCATCCTAACATTAACGTTTCCTATAAGGTAATTCTGTAGTTTCTGTGCTGGTATTGGGTAAAACTTATTCCTGGTTAGATTGTGAGGCCACCTGTCCCTGTAAATGGGGACAGAGTTCCAGCCTCTGGGGTGGGATTTCTTAGAATTGTTGGTACAAGGATATATATCCCCTTGCTTGCCTTCTCCCCCTTGCCTCTCTTCACTACTATCTCCGCCCTGGTAGTGGGAGATGCCCAATTCTCACAAGACTTGATCAAATAAAGCTTCTGTTTTGTTTCTACCTTGAGAAAGCAGAGACACTTCTGTTTTTTCATTTGAGTCAGTGGTCTGTTGACCCACACAGAAGGAAGGAAGGAAGGAAGAAAGAAAGAAAGAAAGAAAGAAAGAAAGAAAGAAAGAAAGAAAGAAAGAAAGAAAGAAAAAGAAAGAAAGAAAGAAAAGTTATCTCACAATACCTAAATGGGGTGTGAAAAGTCTCCTTCAGAAGATGGGATTTGAGCTGAAACTTGAAGGAGGCCAGGGAAAATAAGAGGTAGTTTTACATATGTGAGAGTATATTCCCAATTGGACTCAGTCCAAACTTACTTTCTAAGTGGGATTCCATTCTCTACAAGCAGAAGCCTTTCTTAAAAGTGGGTGTCTTGTTTCTTTGTATATTTCTGGGAAACTAACCAACTTCCTCCACATGTGGGAGCCCATTTACACATGTGGAGAGCCATATGCTACAAATGGGAGTTCTGTAATTAGTACAGGTTCATGTGCCTCTTACATGTGGAAGCTCATGAAGGTTATGACTGGATTTAGGTCCTGAAAACAGTGTGGTGTAATGGTTAGAGGTCCAGTCTCAGAGTTAGGAAGACCTAGTTTCAAGACCTGTCTTGGACAAATATCAGCTGTGTGATCCTTATCAAGTCACTTAACTTCTTAAAGTATCATGGCCTCTCTGGTTCTAATTGCTTTGGTAGAGGGAATCCCTTGATTGGGAGTTCCTTATGCTAATGATGAAATCACAGGCCAGGACTATCCCAGGGTACCTCCTCCCCCCATCAATTTGGAGCCTTTTTCTTATGTACTCATTTCTTCAGTTTTTGTTAAAGGTTTGTTTCCTCTTCACATTTTTCTTTATTATTATTATTTTATTTACTGAATTTTGGGATTGATTTGAGGTGGGGCAGGAAGTTTGGCTTACTCATGAATACTGTACCACCCAGACAGAACTACAGACTATTTTGTAATTCATTTTCTGACCTCAGTATGGAGGTAGGTTCCTTTTTCCTTCTCTGATTTGTGATTAAATTGGCATGAAACTCCTCAGCCCTTTTTAGACACCCAAAGTAATTGCACAGTGCAAGTATTTGTACACTGTAAGAGATATGTTTTCCATTTTAGCCTGCGTAACACATCAAATTAAAGACTTTCAAGACTTTCTAGTAGTTACTTTCACTTTCATTCCTGAACGCTGATATTCTTATATACACAGCCAGGTTTCACATTTCTCCTCTACACATAGGGCAACACCATTTCATGAGATTAATAGCAACTTCTTATAAGGAATCCGTTCAGGGTGTAGTTATTCTAAAGCCTTGTGCCCTTACGTGGAGTTATATGGCCATACTCATTCATCTGCTGTGTTCCAGGCACTATGCTAGGCCCTAGGAATACATCAACAAAAATTAAAGTCTGCCCTTAGAGAACTTACATTCTGTAGGGAAAAACCACATCTACATAATATTAGATATACATATATAACATTAAAGGAAACACTGATGGACCCAGAGGGCTGGAGCACTGTGACCACTCTTTTCCACTGAGGGATCCCTCTGCTCTAGACTCATACATTCAGCTGGACCAGGTTCGACTCTGGGGGATCCTGGCTGCTAATGAGGGATGGGGCTAGGCCTTCTTTTCTCACACTTTTTAGCTCATTATACCCCCTACTATGGTGCCTCAGGAATAAATTGCTTAAGGCTTAAGTCGTAATTCATGTTTAGGTCTCTCCAAAGTGGTGGGTTAAAAAAATGTACTCAATTTAAAATATGAGTCAAGTATGAGACAGAATCAGGGGTAGGGAACCTGTGGCTTCGAGGACACATGTGGCCTTCCAATTCCTTGAGTGCAGCCTTTTGACTGAATCCAAGTTTTACAGAACAAATCCTTTTATTAAGGGGATTTGTTCTGTGAAGTGTGGATTCAGTCAAAGGGCCACACTCGAGGACCTAGAGGGCCCTATGTGGCCTTGAGGAAGATGGTTCCCCACCCCTGGGACAGATATTTACTTGCTAACAGAGGCGAAAGACAGAACAATGTAAAATAGGTTTCAGTAACTTAACTGATAATTATGATTATGATCTGCTAGGAGACTGATACATAAACATTTTAGCTGAAGGTCTAAACATGAAGTAATATTCAGGACTGATTTCACCTTGACTCCATCAAGTTTCAAAGTCTATGTTTTCTGCCAAGACAGGCCAGGGACTTGGATTTTAATTCGTGTTGGTGGCTCTCTTCTCTGATGCAAAAGCTTCCTTTTCCACTAGTCGGCTTCACTCAATGAACCCAGGACCTCCAGACCTCTGGAACTCATGAAGCTGCATCCAGACCTCGATGAATCTACCTCAAGAACAATGTTCAGTCACCTACTGAGGAAAGGAAACACAAAATGGGAAAGGACTCCAGTGGCCAAGCACAAATTCACTTACCTGTGGGGCCACATGAGGGTGGGGACAAAAAACCACACGTGTCTCTACCCTAGAGCTGGGGAGAGTTCTACTTGTCACACTGATGAATGTGAGAGAGAGAGAGAGAGAGAGAGAGAGAGAGAGAGAGAGTGAGCAAGAGTGCCAAAAGTTGCCTCTTCCTTTCAACTAACGTAGAACCCTTCCGCTTGCTGCTAGCATAGTAAGACCAAGAAACCAGACAGAATTTCCTACATCATGACAAAATTCCTAAACCTTTTAGCCTTGAGTCACCACATGGTTAGAAGCAGACAAGGAGTTAGTCATCTCTGATACCCCCAGATGTTTATTCACACATGTGGTGAGCCGGAAGCAGGAAAGGCACCTTAGCTCATGTTCCATAGCATCAATTGCCTATACAAAATTTGTTGTTGAGTTGTTTCGGTCATAGTTGACTCTTCGCAACTAATTTTTGGGAGTTTTCTTGGGAAAGAAACTGGAGTGGTTTGCCATTTCCTTCTCCAGCTCATTTTACAGATGAGAAACTGAGGCGTTACATGACTTGCCCAGGATCACACAGATAATAATCATTTGAGGCCAGGTTCAAGCTCATGAACATGAGTTTTCTAGTTCCAGGCTTTCTCTATCCTCTGCACCATCTGGCTGCCCTGTCTACAGAATACATTCATGTTAATTGAGAGCACTAGCAGCATGGAGGAAGAGCCTTACACAGGTGGTATAGCATTTTCTTTGAGCTTTGAAGGAAACTCGGGATTCTAAGAGGAATGGATTCAAAGATTTGGGAGTTGAAGGGTCACTCTCCCATTTCAATTATTTCTACAATATCTGATATTGCTTTCCATTCCCCATTAGGGTAGTCCATCTCTTAAAGTACTTAGTGCCTGGTGCAGGATGTTGGATGATTACATCACATTTGGAAAATTGGAAATCTCTACTGCTTCAGAAAACACACAGGACATTATTCACATTGTGTTCCTCACTGAACCCAATTTTCTAGACTTTCCCAGATACTTCAAAGAAGTTTGAATGGTCCTTTCTATTGTGTCCTTATGATAGCCTAATGACATTTTTGAAGCCAATAATGCACTATGCAAGTCTCTCATTTGTCTCAATCTACCAGTCCTTTAACAACAGAGAATCCATTTCCTTAATGCAAACTCATACTATCATACACTAAAGTATGTTGACCTCTAGGCTCACAGTTGCAAGTAGGTACCATTGATACTCAAGTACTACAAGTGGAGCTTTATGCATAAATAAGCAATCCCGGATGATATTCCCTGATATATTCTTTCTGTCATGTATCCTCCTATGAAATATATGACTTGGGTACACTTTGGGGAATTTATTCACTTCTTGGTTCATAGGACCTACCCAAGGAAACTTAATAAACACATACATGGTGCTCTCCAGGAAAACTAAAGCTGGTTCCTTACTTGGAAGCATGTAGTTTTATTGGAAGGAAGGAAACAAACAAAAATCCTTTGTTGAGGAATCATTGGTCCCAAAGACATATGTAAATCCCCACAGTCATTTTTAGCCTTATAGTGGAAGTCTTGCTCCATATATTCTGCCTGAGGCCATGTCTCCTATCCATTTAAAGGAGGTGTTGATAGAAGTGTTGGTTTTTCTCTCCCCTTCCCAACTTCTGGCTGATTATCGTGGCTCCATAGCACACAGTTTACTGTTTTCAAATGATATTAATTTCTTTCTTTCTTTCTTTTTTTTTTTGCAATCATGGGTTTCTTTCTTTCTTTTTTTTTTATTTTTATTTTTAGTTTACAACACACGGTTCTACATAATTTTGAGTTCCAGATTTTCTCCCCTCCCTCCCCCCTCCCTCCCCAAGACAGCATGGAATCTCATATATAACTTGGCATTGAATTAATTTATACACTAGTCAAGTTGTGGAGAAGAATTATGACCAATGGAAAGAATCATGAGAAAGAAGAAACAGAACCAAAAAACCCCCCAAAAACAAAAACAAAAGAGAAGAAAAAAAGGGGGAAAAAGGGTGAGCATGAAGTGTGCCTCAATCTGCATTCAAACTTCGTAGTTCTTTCTCTGGATGTAGATAGCATTCTCCATCATGAGTCCTTTGGAGTTGTCTTTGTACCTTGTGTTGCTGAGAAGAGCGAAGTCTGTCAGGGTTGGTCCGCACAGAATCCATATATCTGTGGTTGTGTATAATGTTCTCCTGGCTCTGCTCGGCTCACTCAGCATTATGTCGTGTAGGTTTTTCCAGGTTGTTACGAAGTCCGTATCATCCCCATTTCTTATGGCACAATAGTATTCCATTACCTTCATATACCACAGCTTGTTCAGCCATTTCCCAATTGATGGGCATCCCTTTGATTTCCAATTCTTAGCTACCACAAAAAGAGCCGCTATAAATATTTTTGTACATATGGGTCCTTTTCCCGTTTGTGTGATTTCTTTGGGATACAACCCTAGAAGTGATATTGCTGGGTCAAAGGGTATGTCAGATTGTCAGATTGGCTAAAATAACAAAACAGGAAAATGATAAGTGCTGGAGAGGATGTGGGAAAATTGGAACATTGTTACATTGCTGGTGGAGTTGTGAGATGATCCAGCCATTTTGGAGAGTAATTTGGAACTATGCCCAAAGGGCTATAAAAATGTTCATACCCTTTGACATTAATTTCTAATGACAAGGCCAGAGTCTCTAGAGAGTCCTCCAATTTTTCATATTGTATCTCTCTGATACAATGTGAAGGCAATAAACTCCTGCCCCCAACTATTTTTCTTTCCTGTTTGTTGCTTCTACTTTTACTTCTGGTGTCCTTTCTCTTGTCCTCCTTATTCCATTTGTAGCACCCACTCTGGATTATTTCCTCAGTTTGCACTCACACTCATGGCTTGAGTACCTGAGAGTAGCCCTAGTTGTCTGAGTTTACAACCCACAGTCTTTTAATCTGCTCTTTAAACTAATTTCCTCACACTCTTCTTGCTCTGACTTAGGGTTAGAAAGACTCATTTATTTCCATTTCATTTCTGATTGTTCACCGTGGGCTTCATTGCCACTATCTGAATTATACAAAGATAGAAGCATTGAGTAGGAGCAGGAGGAGGTGCTGAAGCCAAATCATACTGGCTGAAGAGAGCTGACTATTAATTTTCATTGTGAGAATTTCGACCTCAGAAATCAGCAAATGCTACAGATCAAGGCTGGGTTTATTGTTTTGTCAATTGCATAAACTTAAGAATATGATGGAGGAAATGTTTATAGTATAGATTAAATTTTAAAATGTGGGTACTTATTTTCTTCTAACAGCCATGATTAAGCATTTACCAGCACACTCCTGCCCTTGTGAGCTGTGGCTTTTCTCAGCTTGGCAACGCTCTTTGGGGTTCCTATTCAAATGAATGGGAGTGATAAAGAGGAGGAAGGGAATCAAGCTTAATGTGGGCCAGGGTGCTTTCTGCAAACACAGGTTAATAACTTGCCCAGGGTCACATATCTAGTAAGTGTGTGAGGCTGGAACTCAGTTGGATTGTTGAATACTGAGTGAACTCAGATCTTTTCTGATTCCAGGCCTGGTGCTCTATCCTTTGAGTCACCAGCTGCCTCTAACTAAAAAATCTAGGGACAGCTGTTAAGAGGTATTGCCCTCTACCTCATATCCTTTGTTCTATATTTTTACTTTTCACATGTAATTGTGGCTGGCAACAAAGCACCCAAGTTTTGAGATATCCTTTACAGGTTTCTGTGATTGCTAAAAGATGTGTGAGGAAGGAGTATGAAGAGAAGAAATCAAAGACAAAGCATAGTTTGTGAAAAATAGAACTGAATTTTAAGAGGGGCCCAGTGGAAGGGGTAGGCCTAGGAGGAAAGGAACTGGGTCAGGGGATTGCTGAGCTGCAAGGGTGTGTGTGTGTGTGTGTGTGCAGAGGGCTCTCTGCCTGCACGGATGGCACTGCCTCTTCATTTCTAAACTCTCTTCTTTCCTGCTCCAACTCCTGGATCTTAGATCCAGTTATCCTCCACATCAGAAGCAGAACATACAGGGTAGCCCCTGAAGCTCTCTAGTAATCAACCATATTTCTCTGCATGAGGTCCCTACTATGCCTGCATCACATCCGGGGCATATTCTAGCCTTGTGGCATTATGGCCTTATGGCACCTGCCTTCCACGTATGCCCTCTTATCCACATACAAACACGGATGTTTATCTGTGTACCTGCCTTTTATCTGCCAACTACATTGAAAGCTCTTTGAATCTCCCTTGGAACCTAGCACAACATAGATGCTTAATATTTTGTTGAATACTGAGTGAAATGGACATGTTTAAATGTCTCCATTTGTAGTGTGGGAAAGTCATTTGACCTAGTTGAAAGTTGTTTTATTTTTAAGTTTCAAAATAAAATAACATACCTTATAGATATGTTTTTCTAATGTTATTTATCATGTATAGGGATTGTTAAGTAGCAGTAATAAGCATTTCCTTTTTGGATTGTTATATCAGTAAGGCAAGATTCATGACCTTGAGGATGAACATGAGCATGCCTGAATGGTTCGGAATCGCAAAGTATGAAAAACTTTCTATGTAGAAGGAAGAGGAAGTATAACATTTATTTAGACTCCAGAGAATCAAATTCAAGAACCAATACCCCTAATCTGATATAGTAACAGTTATATTCCCAAACCAGTAAGCCTACCTCAATGTAGTAACAAGGAAATTATAACATAATATTATAGCAAGGAACCAAGTCATCCTGTAACCTTCTCCCCCCTGCTAGGGCCTTCCTGTAAATAATCCCTCACCAATCCTAACTCTCTGCTCAGTGCTCTCTCTGCAGCTCTGTTGACTGTTCACACTTCTTCTCCTTGGGCTGAATTCTGATTCCTGTAGCTCTCTTCAGATTCTGGTCTTTGATCTCCACAACTCTCTTGTTGTGCACTCTCCGCTCTGCAGTCTCTCTTGATGCTGGCTCTCCCTCAGTGTCTGCTGCCTCAATGTCTTCTTGATGTCTGCTTCAGAATTCTGCTGCTCTCAGTTCTGGGCTGGCATCTGATTGGCTAGAACTCAGGTCTCTGATTGGCTGAATTCATGATTGACTAGAACTCAGTGCACATATCATTGGCTCCGGTCTTAGCTGCTCCCCTTAGGGGTCTGAGGACTTCATGCCCACATTGGCTTGGCACCTAGTAAGTAGGGGCTTTAGGCCTACTTACAAACAAAGATATAATCAAGCTTTCCTACCTAGGCCCACCTGAGGCCTATTGAATGGGTGGGAAAGATCTTCAATAATGCTACAATTGTTTCAATAACTTTATACTACCAGGAGTCATTTTTAATAGATTATATTATTATTAGACCATATTAAAATATATTAGACTATAATATGTTACTATATTCAGTAAATATAGTAATCTGACTTATTCACTCTGTTTAGTGTTAGATAGTTTCAAGCCATTTAAGATGCAATCTGCTTACATGTTGTAGATGGAGATATTCACTTTCAGAACTCACTTTTCTCTAAGTTAATTATGGTCACCACTTTGTTTGCAGAAGTGTTTGGCAGTCCTTTTGTTATACTGGCAGCGAGCAAGACACATCACAGAGAATAAGTTTTAATTGGAGAATTTATTAGCCGGCGGCCGTCCGGGGCACAAGCAACCCAAATCAGAGCGGCCCCGAACAGAGCTCAGGGGGAAGCTTTTATACAGAAGCAAAGGTTCAGCGGTTAGATATTTTCTTAACTGTATGGGTGTTGCACAAGGTTTTTGGGCACAAGAGTCAAGAACAGGGATGTTAGCAAATGTCTGTCTTTTCATAACCTTATCCTTTTTAGCTGACAGGAACAGGCCTCGAGGGGCCCCTTGAGGCCTAACTGCATTCATGTTGCCTTATTATTTTACTGTTTGGGGGCAGGGGCATTGAGGGACATACCCATAACAGGACTTGTTTGTTCACTTTGGGTGTAGGTCAGTTCCTTGTTCCTAAAGCCTGAGTCTTGAGACAGGGTCTTGTGCTAATTCAGGTTGAAGCAAGAGGGTGGGGGTCCCTCAGGGATTACAGGAATGTGTGGCAAGGCATTTTCTTCTTGGTACACGGATGTGTGCTGTAATGCAGGGAGGGGTCAACAACTGTCCTAAAACATGGTTCTTTATTATAGATCTAAACTGCAATCTTAATTCCAAGTATCACACTTTACGGAGAGGTCATTCTTACCTGTTCTACAGCAGATTTAGTGTAAGTGAGAGTCTCAGTGAGATATGAGACCAACGTGTGGATACAGGCAAAGTTCCTTTCAACAAGGTCCACACTTTATGGCTCACTGACATTCATGTTGTTTAATGTATAGGTTTTTCTTTGTGCTAAAATGTAGGATCTGAAGGTTCTGTTGGAAACACATCAAGGCTCAGCAGCGTCACTGAGCAATTCATTGTAATTTTCTTGCTGTCACAGAAAACATTACATATTGCCCTGGTGCCCTAACACTATGGACTCAAATAGACTGGGACCTATCCTGAGGAATGATGCTAAGATGATCATTATCCCTCACTAGGGGGTGCAACAAAATCATCTCCTCATCTACCTACGGCAAAGCTTGTGGCTAGGTTTCCCCAAAAGTGCCTAATTCCCATTTAGGAAGCTCTTTATTGTTATGACTGGATACTGGAATAAAGAACAAGGAAAAAGGCAAAAAGAGAGTCGTGAAGAACGTGTGTGTCTGAGAGATTGTATATTAGCTTGCTTTTATAGACCACGGAGGAGGCAGTTCTTCTGACTGATGTCTGTCTTCCTGAGTTTCAGTCAGCTAATCATCCTGAAGGCAACCTAAGCATCTGAAACACAGCCAGAAAATTACCAGTGGGCATGTACGCTTCCACAAGAAGGTGCCCCTAAGATGCCCTCCCCCCCAAATGTACTTGCCCTGTTATAATATCAGGTTGATTGCTGAACTCATCAAATTGATCAGGGATCCCTCCAATCAACCTCTCTTATACTCTACATTTGCAAAAACATGTCTCGATTAAGAAAATATTCAGGTAATTGAATTCAATTGATTTTTTTAATCACTTGATAGAAAACATATTTCTTTAACAGTTCTTGTATATACAGAATGAGAGAGAACAAAAAGAAAAATTTTAAAATGCTTTCAGTGTTGTATTTTGCTTTTACACATATTACATTTCCAAATATGCCACTTACCATCCCCCAAATCTACCCTTTGTAATAAAGAATAAAATAGAGAAAAAACCCTACAGCTCAGCAAAAGAAGCCCAGACATCAACCAAGTCTGACAGTATGTGTAATGCTTCTCACCTATAGTTCCCCACCAGTGCAAAGAAAGGAGGAAAGTGCATATTCTCCTCTCTTCTTTAGGCCAAGTTCAATCATTATAATTATGTAATCATTCAGTTACTGTTTGTTCTTTCCTTTTGTATTGTTTTAGTTATTGTGTATATTGCCTTCCTGGTACTCCTTACTTTCCTTTGTAAGAGTTCATAAAAATCTCCCTATGCTTCTCTACATACTTTATAGTCACCATTTTAAACACTTCATTGTGGAAGAAAATTCTGTATTCTATATTGTGGGTACTAGCCTGCCAGAAATTTTTTTTATTAATTTAGGGTTACTCTAACTCTAGGCATTTTTCTTCGTAGAGAAAGAAATGTCTAAATTGACAAAAGTTCCCTCATGCCTTTGGTCGTCTCTCCAACACAAGTCATTCTGAACTCATAATTTATAGGATTCTTGAACAAAGAATATTTCAGTCAAGATTGAGTGTGTCCAGAGTTTGGGTAACAGGTCAGTCAACAATCTGCTTCATCTAACAGAACTATAGTCACAATTTTTTACCTGTCCTTAGATGATCTCCTTTCTAAAACCATCCAATCTCTCTTTGACCAGTTCCTTTATGTTCTCCTTTCTAGTTGGTCAGAGGTAAACAAAGAAGATATTTTCATGAACTGAAACAAAGAGGCTTTTTTCTTCTCTTAGGTAGACTATTATTCTAATCTCTTCAGGACATGAGGGAAGAGGGTACAACTCTCCTCTAGACATTTTTTTTTATTTTTAGTTTGCAACACTTGGTTCTACATAATCTTGAGTTCCAGATTTTCTTCCCTCCCTCCCCGCCTCCCTCCCCAAGATGGCATGGAATACGATATATCTTCTATGTATAACTTTGCATTGAACTTATTTACACACTAGTCAAGTTGTGAAGAAGAATTATGACCAATGGAATGAATCATGAGAAAGAAGAAACAGAACCAAAAAAACCACAAAAACAAAAACAAGAGAGAGAAAAAAAGGGAAAAAAGGCGAGCATGAAGTGTGCCTCAATCTGCATTCATACTTCATAGTTCTTTCTCTGGATGTAGATAGCATTCTCCATTGTGAGTCCTTTGGAGTTGTCCTTGCACCTTGTGTTGCTGAGAGGAGCCAAGTCTGTCAGGGTTGGTCCTCACGGAATCCATATATCTGTGGTTGTGTATAATGTTGTATTGGCAACCAAAAATGGGCTCCTTAGCACTTAGTCAACAAGTGCCCTTGACTAGTTTGGCTTTTTCCCCTGAACTGAATGCTGTTTGTACGTTGGACTGGAGTAAGCTTGTCGGCCCCTTCACCTTGCTTCCCTTGCTTAAGCTGATGGAAAGAACCTGTGCTTTCCCGGTCAACCCCTTCACCTTGCTTAAGCAGATTGAAAGAACCTGTGCTTTCCCCGGCGTACCTTACACCCCCGCAGAAGCTGGATGGTTAAAAGCAGCTCCCGTTGGAGCCAGAGGCTGCTATAGCTATAGCCACAGCCGAAGCAGGAGCTGCCAGTAGCAGAGCTGACCTACGGGAGGAAGCTGAACAAAGACTTCAGGCCAGTGGGTAATCTTTTTACCATAGAGGGGGAAGCATGATTTTGCTTTATGCAATCATGCTTCTCTGTAGCCTCCTGGTTACTCTTTCAAGGCGTACTTATTGGGCCTGGAAGCTTTTGATCAATATATCAAAATGGGGTTGCTGGTTCATGGGTTGGTTACTGTGGAGCCTAAATATATGTTTTGATTCTTCTGCCTTCTATTTTGAGAGTTTCTTATATCCGGCGGTTCCGAACCTTTCAGACATGTTTATGATCCTCTTTGAGATTATAAACTCTGCCCTCCTAATACAAATGTTCTCCTGGTTCTGCTCCACTCACTCAGCATTATATCGCGTAGGTTTTTCCAGGTTGTTATGAGTCCATATCATCCCCATTTATTATAGAACAATAGTATTCCATTATCTTCATACACCACAGCTTGTTCAGCCATTCCCCAATTAATGGGCATCCCCTTGATTTCCAATTCTTAGCTACTACAAAAAGAGCTGCTATAAATATTTTTGTACATATGGGTCCTTTTCCCACTTGTGTGATCTCTTTGGGATATAACCCTAGAAGTGGTATTGCTGGGTCAAAGGGTATAAACATTTTTATAGCCTTTTGGGCATAGCTCCAAATTGCTCTCCAGAATGGCTGGATCAGTTCACAACTCCACCAGCAATGTAACAATGCTCCAATTTTCCCACATCCTCTCCAGCATTTATCATTTTCCTGTTTTGTCATTTTAGCCAATCTGACAGGAGAGATGTGGTACCTAAGAGTTGTTTTGATTTGCATTCTCTAATCAACAGTGATTTCGAGCATTTTTTTCATATGCCTATAGATATCTTTAATTTCTTCCTCTGAAAACTCTCTATTCATATCCTGTGACCATTTGTCAATTGGGGAATGACTTGTATTCCTATATACTTGGCTCAATTCCCTGTATATTTTAGAAATGAGGCCTTTATCAGAGACATTGGTTGTAAAGACTTTCTCCCAGTTTTCTGCTTCCCTCCTAATCTTTGTTGCATTAGCTTTTTTTATACAAAAACATTTCAATTTAACGTAATCAAAATTATCCATTTTGCATTTTGTAATGCTCTCTATCTCTTGTCGCATCATGAATTCTTTTTCTTTTCCATTAATCTGATAGGTAAACTATTCTTTGCTCTCCCAAATTGCTTATAGTATCAGCCTTTATTCCTAAATCATCAACCCATTTTGACTTTATTTTGGTATATGGTGTAAAATATTGGTCTATACCCGGTTTCTGCCCTGACATTTTCCAATTTTCTCAGCAGTTTTTGTGAAATAGTGAATTCTTAGCCCAGAAGCTGGCCTCTTTGGGTTTATCAAAGAGTAGATTGCTATAGTCGTTGACTACTACTTCTTGTGTACCTATCCTATTCCACTGATCCACAGCTCTGTTTCTTAGTCAGTACCAGGTAGTTTTGATGACTGCTGCTCTATAGTACAGTTTAATATCTGGTATGGCTAGGCCACCTTCCCTAACATTTCTTTTCATTAATACCCTAGATATTCTAGACCTCTTGTTCTTCCAGATGAATTTTGTTATTATTTTATCTAGCTCTGTAAAATAACTTTTTGGTAGTTCGATTGGTATGGCACTGAATAGATAGATTAATTTAGGTAAAATTGTCATTTTTATTATATTAGTTTGGCCTAACCATGAGCAACTGATATTTTTCCATTTATTTAGATCTGACTTTATTCGCATGAAAATGGTTTCATAATTATGTTCATATAGTCCCTGGGTTTGTCTTGGCATATAGATGGTACAACTCTTAAGTAAATAAATCAAGAATCCCTCATTCTTGTCCTTGTCTAGCTACTGCCCTAATTACTTTAGGGAAGAGATCTTCTTGGGCTGGACAGAAAGAGGGGAACAGTGTAATGTTCCAGGATTTATTGTTAAATGAGGACTGATAAGGTTCCTCTTTCAGATGAGTCCATAAGCTTCAGTCTAGGATAATTTTTCAATGATTTCTTAATATTTCTGAAAGAGGAAAGAGGAAGGAAAAAAAGCTCTCTACTTCCACAGCAGTAAAGTTCCATTTCATTCAAATGACACAATTTGTTTAGCCCTTCCCCAATTCATGAACATCTACTTTGTTTACATTTCTTTGCTACTAAATGTAGGAATTGGGCCAATGGAGCTCTATTCCCAGAGCACATATAGTGTGCTCTGCCTGCTGCCAGCCCATGTGGAAAAGGCTGGGGAACCTGTTTCAAGAAAGGAGTGATGTTATGTAATGGAAGGGCCTTGTGCCCTGATATGAACCATTTTCTGACATTCTGTAACTGGTTCTGTTCTTTTAACCATGTGGTGAAGAGAGGCAGCCTGTTAATCAGCTGAAGAGGCAGAACTCTTGTATAGTAAAAAAAAAAACCAAAACCACTAACTTGCCAATACAAGACGTCTTCATCTTTCTTACTGGATGTGTTCAAGAGAGGAGGCAAGGATTTCTAGAAGCCTTCAGTGGCCTAATTGGTGCTATTCCTATGCAGCTCCTTAGCTCATGGTCCTCCTGTTGCTTCTTTCCCTGTCTATTCTTCCTGATTTTAGGTGAAGGAGTATTGGAGACAGCTTCAACCTTGTAAGTTTTGATGGTTAGAATAGCAAGTACCAGAAGTCTGGTAGCTTAAATCCATACTTAGATTTGTGGGAGGCCAAGCACAAATGAGGCAGCAGCTAGGCTCCTAGCAGTAGCTCAGTTGCAGACTGAGGGGGGAAAGAGGGGGAAGCTACCACCTCTTGAGTTACCATTCCACTTTGGGCAGCTCTGTTAGAAGATTTTTCCTGACATCAAGTCTAATTCCAGTCTCTGTTTCTAGTTTTTCTCTATAGGGCCAAACAGAGCAAATCTAATCCTTCCTCCATATGACACCCCTTCAAAATACTTGAAAACAGCTATGATATTTCTTCTGAGTCTTCTTTTCTCCCTGGTAAGTGTGTCCCATTCATCTGGCTTTCATATGCCCTGGATTTAAGCTCCATCATCATCCTGATTTCTCTCCTCTGGATAATTTCTAGCTTACCAATTCAATGATCACTGAATAAAGAAAGAAACAAAGAAGGAAGGAAGGAAAGAAAGACAGAAGAGAAAAAGAAATAAAAAAGAATATTTCCATATACAAAGTAGGTCAGAAAAAAGAGGAAATGTGTTAAACCACAAATCTCCATTATGTCCAGCTTGTTTTAAAAAGTAAATAATAAATTCATCATATTACTTTCTTTTTTTCTTCCTCTTTTCTTTAATTCAAATTCTATTTCTACATCTTTAATACTCTCTCACTCTCTCACATGAATTCTTCCCCTTATCCATCTCTCCTTTAAGTAGGCATAAGGGAGAGAGGTTGATTGACACACTGACAAATCAAAGGAGGCAGTCCCCTTTGTAAAGACTGATATAGAGACCCAAAGGAAAACAATAATGAACAATCAATTGTCCCGTTAATATTCAGAAGTCTTGTCTCATGTAGTCTCTGTTCTTATAGAATCAAAATTGTCCATTATTCATTCCCTATCAGGAGGATGAGATTCCCCTAAGGAATTAATAACAGGCTCCAATATATACGCAAATATACTGAGTACTCAACCTTAACACAGTACATATCAAGTCATAAAATTATTCCAACTTCTGGTCATATTATGCTTTTTTTGGTGGGGGGGAGGCAGGGCAATTAGGGTTAAGTGACTTGCCCAAGGTCACACAGCTAGTAAGTGTGTCAAGTGTCTAAAGCCAGATTTGAACTCAGGTCCTCCTGATTCCAGGGCTGGTGCTCTACTCACTGTCCTACCTAGCTGCCCCTGATGTTATTCTTCTTTTAAAACATTTACAGGATAGACCACAAACCAGTCTTCTTTTAACATTAACTAATTGTACAAGTGGGATATTGATTGAGTAACAGAATAATATCCTGATCTCACAAGCCTTTGACCTAATTGTCTCCATGCCATTACGAAGAATACAAGAATATATACCAGTTAGCAGATGTCAAGGCTAAATAGTTAGTTTTTTTTGCCACAATCTTAAGCAAATAACTCAGTCTTATACTTACATCTTACTATAGTAACTTCAGATACTGCAGTACTAATCTTATTATTTAATAGGTATGGTATTACAGTATGTTACTTTCAAAGCTATTCTGCTTGTCCGAGATTCCTTCTGGGAATTTTAAAAGACGTTTCAGTGGACTTTTATTTCTTTTTTCCTTCTTTATGGCAACAGTACCACTAGTTCCCTATTTCCCAATCTTCCCCAAATAAAAAGAGGAAAACACAACCCTTATAAGATATAAGCATAATTAAGCAAAAAAAAATTCACACATTTGCCATCATCAAGTTCTGTTTGATATTTAAAATTTATCTATATTTGCTTTTATTTTTTTTGGTATGTCACTGTTCTTTCATTGTTTTTTGTCTAAGTACATTATTGTAGTGACTATGAAAATTGTTTTCTTGGCTCTGCTCACTTTACTCTGTATCAATTAATACAGATTTTTCCATGCTTCTCTCTATTTATCACATGTAATTTCTTATAAGACAGTAATATTCCGTTACATTTGTGTGCCATAATTTCCTTAGCCATTTCCCAGTTGATAGGCACCTACCTTGTTTGCAATTTTTAGCTATCACAAAAAGTGTTGCTCTAAGTATTGTGGAGTGCCAAGAGGCCTTTTTCTTATCAATGGCTTCCATGGGGTATAAAAATTCAGTAATGGAATCTAGTTCAAATAATATAGTTTGTGCCCTATTTTGTATGGATATTTTAATCACTTTATTTGCATAATTCCAAATTATTTTCCAAAATGGTTGTGCCATCTCATCACTCCTCCAAGAGTGCATTAATGTGCCTATCGTTCCACAACCCCTCTAATGACTATTTCCATTATTTTTGCCATTTTGGCCAGTTTGCAAAGTGCGAGGTGAAATCTCAAGGTTGTTTTCATTTGCCCTTCTTTTGTCGTTAGTGACTTGGAGCAGTTTTTCACATAGTTGTGAATATTTTGCAGTTCTTTTGATGACTGCCCATATCCATTGACCATTTATTTCTTGGAGAAGAGCTGTTAGTCTTATGCATATTTATGGTTTGTATATATTAGGTAAACAACCTTTATCAGAAAAGTTTGATACACAGACTCCCCCCGACTGCTGCCATTTGGCCACTTCCCTTATTATCCTGAATGCATTAATGTTATTTGTGCAGAAGCTTTTCAGTTTCATGTAATAATCAAACTTATTTTAGCTTTTGTAGTTATCTCTATCTCTTACTGTGTATGAGAGGTATATGTTCTGTTTCTCTTCTTATTTTTTAGTAGTGTGATCTTTAATATTAAGGCCATATATTCACTTAGAATGTATTGTGAAGTGTATGACTGAAGGGCAAATAGTTGGCACAGTGGTTAGAGTGCCTGGCCTGGAGTCAGGAAGACTCATCTTCCTGAGTTCAAATGTGGCCTCAGACACTTACTAGCTGTGTGACCCTGGGCAAGTCACTTAACCCTGTTTACCTTAGTTTTCTCATCTGTAAAAGGAACTAGAGAAGGTAATGGTAAATCACTTCTGCATATTTGCCAAGAAAACCCCAAATGGAATCATGAAGAGATGGACATGACTGAAATGACTAAACGACAATAATACATGCGAAATCAGATAAAACATATTTCCATTTTAGCTATATAGCCAAAAAAACCCAACAAAAATAAAGAAAGCAGATAAGTTATACTTGAGTTTGCTCTCAGAGATCATCACTTCTCTCTCTGGAGGTGGATAGAATTTTTTCATTGTGAGTCCTTTGGAATTGTCTTGGATCATTGTATTGATCAGATTAGCCAAGTCTTTCACAGTTTATTTCACAGTCATCACAACATTGCTATCATACAATGATCTCCTGGTTCTTTTCACTTTACTGCATCAGTTCATATAGGTCTTCCCATGTTCTTCTGAAACCACCCCTCTCATCATTTCTTGTAGCACAATAGTACTCCATTACAATCATATGCCACAAATTATTCAGCCATTTTCCAATTGATGAGTATCCCTCAACTTCCAGTTCTTTACCACCATAAAAGGAGTTGCTGTAAATATTTTTTGTACATATAGGTTCTTTTTCTTTTTCTTTGATTTCCTTGTGGTACAGACCTAATGGTGAGTTTGCTGGGTCAAAGGTTATGGACAGTTTCATAGTCCTTTGAGCATAATTCCAAATTGTTCTCCATAATGCTTGGACTAGTTTGTAAGTTCACCGAACAGCTATTTTCTCCCAATCCCTCCAGCATTTATCATTTCTGATAGCTGTGAGGTGGTAGTCCAAAGTTGTTTTAAATTTGCGTCTCTCTAATCAATAGTGATTTAGAGCATTTTTTCCCCATATATCCACAGATAGCTTTAATTTCTTCTTTTGAAAGCTGCCTATTCAAATCATTTGATCACTTAATAACTGGAGAATGGCTCTTATTTTATAAATTTGACCCAGTTCCCTCTATATTTGAGAAATGAAACCTTTATCAGAGAAACTTGCTGTAAAATTTTTTGATATCACTTCATTGTCTATGGTACCTTTTAGTAAACTGTAGTTTCCCTGATGATCTCCTTTAATTAGGTTCATTTTTGCTTTCACTTTGTCTGAGATCAT
Organism: Trichosurus vulpecula; assembly: GCF_011100635.1. Lineage (NCBI taxonomy): Eukaryota > Metazoa > Chordata > Mammalia > Diprotodontia > Phalangeridae > Trichosurus > Trichosurus vulpecula. The sequence goes on along the minus strand of NC_050575.1, from coordinate 109,524 downwards.
GATTACTACCCCAGCCTTTTTTACTTCAGCTAAAGCATAATAGATTCTTCTCTTATACTTTAACTACATGTGTGTCTTTCTGTTTTAAGTGTGTTTTTTGGTAAACAACATATTGCTGGATTCTTGTTTCTAATCCATTCTGCTGTCTGCTTCTGTTTTATGGGTGAGCTCATCCCATTCATAGTCACAGTTATGATAATGGTGTATTTCCCTCTATCCTTCTTTCTCTCTTTTTATCCTGTCCCTCCTCAAAAGTCCTTTTTGCTTTTGACCATTGCCTCCCTTAATCCACCCTACCCCCATATCTCTTATCCCCTTCTATTTCCCTGTTACGGGCTGAGTTAGAGCTGAGCCCTGTTCTCCTCAGACCTCCAGGCCCAGGGGCCTGCTGAGATAAACTCAGGGCTTTGGGATGTGGGTGGAGCCAGGAGGAGGGGTCTCGCCTTTGTTGCCTCCCTGGCAATTCCAGGTCGGACCTGCCTGACCACGTGGAACTTCCGGCTCTCTGGCAGAGCATGTGGAACTTGGACCACGTGGAGTTTCCGGTCTTTGCCTGGACTGCCTGCCCGCAGGGAGCTTTGGGTAGTGTGGGAGGAGAGTAGGCGGAGTCAGGGCGGTCCTAGGACCCAGGTGTATTAGCTTTACCTGTCTTTCATCCACGTAACCAAAGAATGTACCTACATCACTAAAGGTATAAATGTGCTGCTTGCTGAAATAATAAACGGAGTCATTCACCATCTTGTTCGGCTCCCGCCCCGTACATTGTCCGCGAGATCAGGCCCTTTGCTTAGGCAGAGGCCTGGGGCTTGGGGGGAACCCCGAGCGTAGTCACGAGGCTTCGGAAGCCCGTGACATTTCCCTATTGAGTCAGATAGATTTCTATACCCAACTGAATGTGTATATATATTGTTCCTTCTTTGAACCACTTCTGATGAGAGTGAGATTAAAGCATTGCCTGCCCTCCCATTTTCCTCTCCACTGTAAACATTCTTCCTTGCATGCCTCTTTTATGTGAGAAAACTTCCCCATTCTGTCTCCCTTTTCCCTTCTCCCAGTGCATCCCTCTTTTATTTTTTTTGGGAGAAATCACCCCAACATAATTGACTCATACTCATGCCCTCTGACTGTGTTGATTCCAAATAAATATAAAGTTCTTAGGAGTTACAAATATCATCTTCCCATATAGGAGTGTAAATGGTTTGAACATATTAAGTCTCTTATGATTTCTCTTTCATGTTTACCTTTTTTTTTTTTTTTTTGCATCTCTTGAGTCTTATGTTTGCATGTTAAATTTTCTATTCAGGTTTGGTCTTTTTCTCAAGAATGCTTGAAAGTCTTCCATTTCATTAAATGTCCATCCCCGCCCCCCTGAAGGATTATACTCAGTTTTGCTAGATAGTTCATTCTTGATTGTAAGCATGGTTCCTTTGCCTCCCAGAATGTCACATTCTAAGCCGAACACTTATTTAACGTGGAAGCAACTAAATCTCATGTGATCCTGACTGTGACTGCACAATATTTGAATCATCTCTTGTTGGCTGCTTGAAATATTTTCTCCTTGACCTGGGAGCTTTGAAATTTGGCTGTAATATTCCTGGGAGTTTTCATTTTGGGATCTCTTTCAGGAGGTGATCAGTAGATTCATTCAAATTCTATTTTACCCTCTGGATTTAAGATATCAAGGCAGTTTTCTTTGAATTTCTTGAAATATGATGCCTAAGTAATCCTTTCCTTTGATCATAGCTTTCAGATAGTCCAATAATTCTTAAATTATCTCCCCCAATTTATTTCCCAGATCAATTGGTTTTCTGATGAGATGTTACACATTTTCTTCTATTTTTTTCATTCTTTTGACTTTGTTCCACTTTTCTTAATGTTAGCTTCCACTTGCCCAATTCTAATTTTTAGTTCTTTTCTTCAGTGAATTTTTGTACCTACTTTTCCATTTGGTGGATTCAGCTTTTTAAGGAGTTATTTTCTTTATTGGATTTTTGTGCCTCTTTTTAACGTTAGGCCAATTCTGGTTTTTTAAGGTATTTTCTTCAGTATTTTTTGTGCCTCTTTTACCAAGCAGTTAATTCTCTTTTTGTAATTTTTTTTTGCATGCTTCTCATTTCTTTCCCCAATTTCCCTTTACCACTTTCATCTCTTCTTTTGACTCTTCCAGAAATTCCTGTTGGGCTTGGGTCTAACTAGCATCTTTTCTTTGAGGCTTTGGCTGTAGCTATTTTCACACTGTTGTCTTCTTCTGAGTTTATGTCTTGGTCTTCTCTAGTACCATAGTAGCTTTTAATGTTCAAAATTTTTCCCCTGTTTGTTCATTTGTCCAGCTTACTTCTTGACTTTGAACTTTATGTTGAAGTTGGGCTCTGTCCCACCTGGCGGTGGGAGGGCACTGTACCAAGCTTTAGACTTTTTTTGCGCTTCTATTTTTAGAGCTAGTTCTGGGGGATCTACAAGTTTTTGGTGATTCCAGGTTGGTGTGATATGGGAGAGGTGTGGCTACTGCTCTCTTGCTCTGTCCTCTGGTCTTTATCCAGTGTGGGGTCCTGATTGGGAAAAAGCCATAAAATATAGTAATAGGTGAAAAGCCATAAAACTTAAACTCCATGAGAGGTGGAAGCCTGAACATGGTAACCTGTTTACAGTCGTCACTTAGATACTGAATTATGTTTGAGACACTGAGCCAGAACTTAAGATACTATGACCCATAAAAGCCATAATAAGAGCATTGTGACCCAGATGTGACTGGTATATGATCCATACACAAACTTATGTTTGAGCATAACATTGGCTTGACTCTCAAGCTCATTACTAAGCAGAAAACCAAAAATGTCCACCAATCAGTAGTGATGCACTCTCTAGCTCCTGCTGCCTTTCTCTGTTTTCTATAATTACCATGGGGATTTTGAGGGTTCTTTAGTGGGGGTCCACTGAACTGTCTGGCAGCAACCTCAGATTGCCCCTATTTGTAAGTATATAATAGTTGATTAAACTACTACCTATAATCAATCTAGAACTCTGTGGGTTCTTCCTTTGGCATAAAAAGAACAAACCATGGTTATGGGGGAGGTACAGGGCTCTGCAGTCAGGGGAATTCTGGACCTCACATCCAGGAAAGGCCCCAGCATCCCTACAGCCACAAGCACTAGAACTCCTCTTGACCTTGGAACTGTGACCAGGTCCTTTCTTCCCCTGAAGCTGTAAGTGCTAGTGCTCCTCTCCACCTTGAAACTTTGACCCAGAAAGTCTCACGGCTGAGAGCTCCTGAAGCTGCTGCTACCACTGTGTGCATGTGCTCAGGACAAGCCCATACTCTGCCATCATAGACCTCTCCTGCCAACCTCCTAAGTTCCCTTAGGCTGGAAAAATGTCTCACCTCCACCTTTTGTTAGCTCTGCTACTTCATAATTTGATTTGAGGCATTATTTTAAGGTTTTTTTTTGGAGGGGAATATTGAGAGAGTTTGGCTGTGTTGCTGCCTGTATTTGACCATCTTTGACAGGATTTTGTTTACATTTTTGAGTGAATGTTCATTAATGATATTGACCTATATTTTTCTTTCTATATTTTATCTTTCTCTGGTTTCAGTATTAGGATTATATTTGCTTCATAAAAAGATTCTGATAGGGTGCATTCATTCTCAATTTTTGAGAATAATTTGGGAAATATGGGTATTAACTGTTCTTTAAAATTTTCATAGAATTTTCCTGCAAATCCATCAGGACCAGGAGTTTTTTTCTTTAGTAATCTATTTACAATTAATCTTATTCCCTTTTCTGAGATTGTTTTATTTAAGATGTCTATCTGATTTTCTGATTGTTTGGTATTTTATATTTTTAAAGGAATTCTTCTATTTCTTTTGTGCTCTTGGTTTTGTTAGCATATAACTGGGGATAATATGTTATAATTACTCTTTTTATTTCCCCTGGTTTTGCTTTTTCACCTTGCTCACATGCTATCACATTGATTTTATTTTTTGCTCTCTTCTTTGTGGTAAAATTAGCTAAGATTTTATCAATGTTATTAATTTTTTCAAAGAACCAACTTTAATTTTACTTATCATTTTTTATGTTTTTTGTTTCCAATTTATCTATTTACTCTCTAATTTTTATATCTCCTTTTGATGGTAACTTTAGGTTTATTTGTTGATTTTCTATTATAAAATGCACATTCAGTTCATAAATCCTTTCATTTTCTATTCTGTTAATGCATAACTGTTGTTGTGCCGAAAAGAGCGAGTGATACCTGGATATAAATTTTGATGTGGATTTATTCAAGTGCTTGACTGTTCAGAGTAAAGAGTCAAATCGAACAGCCCCCAGCAGGGGTAGGGTCAGGTTATTCAAAGGGAAAGAACACAAACTGATTTCTGTGGAGATGGGAACACAAAGAGTGGGACAAGCTGGGGCAGGATTATTCCCTTGGAGATGGGAACACAAACAGTGGGGTCCGTGGAGATGGGAGTACAAACAGTGGGGTGAGCTGGGGCAAGATGGAGGGTAAACTGGGGGGGGCAAGCACAACATTCCCCACTTTTTTTTCAAAGTGTGTCAATTCCTTGACACATTCTCAGGGGATCGATGGCAAGAATCAGGGGGACTGGAATTTGCAAACCGGTAATGGAGATCCCTAACCAATAGCAGTTTAACAGAGTTTATGCGGGACTTGACAAATTGCAGAAAACGATTAATGAGGCAGTGGCCCACAACCAGAGCTATAATGAGGAGGAGGAGGGGGCCAGCCAGGGCCGACACTAGGGTAGTGAGCCAAGGGGATGTACGGAACAGGGACTGATACCACTTCTCAGAGTTTTCAGCTTCCTCTGTCTATTGGCAATATTTTGGCATACCAACCTCAGGCTTTCCCGCACCACCCCAGAGTTGTTAGCATAGAAACAATGAGCCTCACCGAGGGCCGCTCATAGGCCACCCTGCTTGAGAAAAAGAAGGTCAAGGCCTCTGTGGTTCTGGAGGACCACCTCTGCCAGAGAGTCCACTTGTTTCCCTAGGACTGAGATGGACTGCTCTATGTGGGAGAGGTCAATGTTTACCTGTGCACTTAATGCCTTATAGCTGAGATCCCCTTTGACTAGGGCTGCCGTCCTAGTGGCAGCGGAGCCCACAAGTCCCAGGCTCACTAAGATGGAGATGAGCAGTGGTACTGCTTGCCTGTGATGGTGATTTGGTTGCCCTTCAGGGGAAAAATAGCACCAGCCTTCCTTACCTGGGAGGAGGGAAACCCAGGGAATTATGGCCACCAAGATGCACAGGGGGCCCTCCAGGTGTTGTTGGTGTCTGAGGAACACAGTAGCAGAGACACACTGGGTAAGGCTATCGTGACATGCCCACCAGGCTCCTTGAGGGGCTGGGAAGTAGTCTGAGTTGGAAGCCTCTCCTGAGTTTGTTTGCAAATGGAGCCATACTGAGAACTGGATAAAGTGGTATTAGAAGATGTAAGGCAAAGGCCTGTTCCCTGCATATCCCCAAGTGTGAGCCGTGGTTGGTTCCACTTGCAGTTCTCCTTGTTGGGGGTAGGGGTGATGTAAGCATTTATTGCTGCCACTACATAGTAAGGAGGCTGGGACTTAACACAGATCCAACAATTTTTGCCCAGCATGTGGTTAGAACTGTTAAGTGTCTCATGAATAGCCGATAAAAGGGCAAGCAAGAGGACCTGATAGGTGTGGGGTTCCTGAGTAATAGGTATTGGGGCAGGGATGGCTAAGTTCCCTAATGGGGCAGGGATGGCCAGGTCCCCATGTGATACCTGAAGCAGCCAGCTATTGCTAGAAAAACCCTGCCCCCAGCCCCTAATCGCAAACCCCAGTCTGCATAAGAAAAAAACAGATTGAGTTCCTGCCGTTTGGCGAGTGTCCTGGGCCCCTAAGACTTTTCCAAGGAATGTAAGCTAATTACCAGGAAAAGCCTAATGATCTTCCTTTGTCTAACTGAGTGGGCTGAGAGACCACTCTATCTCCCTCGGTCTAACTATGGCCTTGAAGGATGAAAGCCTCAGCCCCAGATATTCTTTTGAATTATATGACTTCTGCCTTATCTTGAGCCTTCCTTGTTGTGGGAGTTATGGCAAGATGGACACAGGGATCCTGGGTTGTAATTTCAGTTGACACTTTGTCAGCTATCTGATATGTTGTATTTACAATCTATTTAGGAGGTTCCTCTTATTGTATCATGGTCATAAAAAGTGACGTAACACAGGCTTGCTGAGTCTGCAAAATGACAATTCAAGAGATAATTAAGCACTGAATCCTGTATTCTCTATATAAACTACCCTTTCGCTTCAAACGTTGCCATTGATTTGGGAAGACCCCAGTGGCCACCAGCTAAATAAATTCTCCACTTAAAACTTATACTCTGTGGCGTGTCTCACTCGCTTTTGGTATAACACCCTATTGGGCCAATGGGACGGGGACCTGATAAAGGCATCTTGGTCACAGTCAGGGCCACCGTCTCCTCCCATGTGTGCCAACTCTATGATATCCCGAGGCATAATGAGTCCCAGTACCTGAAAGACCGGGGCTCTGCAGGCAGAGTTGAAAGGGTCTTGGACTTTAAGATTGAGTTTGGGGTGCCAAGGGTCAGACTCAATTGTACGGATGTGGAGTAACAGATCTGAGCCCCCAATACTGCCCGCTGAGACGCACAGGGAGTCACTAGGGTCAGTCGAGGGGAGGTTGTAGGCTGTGACACAAGAGTAGGCACATGTGGTTGGCCATCCTGAAGTAGAACAGAGCAGGTAGCCTGCATCTGCTGGTGGGCCCCCAAACGGGCCCAGCTGGGGAAAAAGGGTATTGAGGGGGAGATGTATGACTTTGGGATTTTGGAAAGTCCAGGACTGTCCGTTCCCTGTAGTAATTACCCAAGTAGAGCTTGGCTTGGGGGCATGGGGATTGCGAGGGACTGCGCAAGGGGGTGATAGGAGGATCAAGAAGAGGGTCGGGACAGTCTTAGCCTTTGGGGGTCCTGGAGGGGCTCTGCCTTCCATTGTGTGGATGCAGCTGCCTTCACAGGGCTGTGGTGGAGCCAGACAGGAAAAGACCAGAGGTTGTATGTTTCCGGATTAGTACAGAGTCCCCAGGCTGGAAGCGGTGGAGGTGGTCAGAAGTCGGAATAGGCGGGGCTTCCTGGACAGATTTATGAAGCTGAGACTGGGTATGTTGCAGACCCTGTAGGAACTTAATGAGGGAAACGTTAATAGTAGGGGGCCACCCAAAAAGAATTTCAAAGGGGCCAAACCAAGTTTATTAGGGGTGCATCAGCTGCGGAGCAGGGCCAGAGGGAGCAGAGTGACCCAGTTCTCTGTTCCGCCCCTAAAGCTCTGGCCACACTCTGAGAAACTTTGGGAACAAAGCTAGGGCCATTATCTGAGCCAGTGCTAAGGGGGAGGCCGAAACGAGGGATCGGTTAATTCAAGAGTTTCTTCAACAAAGATCGAGAGACATTTAAAACCTGCTGGTGGTGGTTTGACTTCAGTAAAATCTACTTCCCAATGCTCCCCAGGTTGCGCTCCCTGCAGCCTTACCTCCAGTGGAGCTGTCTTTGCCTGTTTTGCATTCACTTGGGCACAGGAAGAGCACCTGGTGACTGTGCTGGTAAGGATGTTATCTAGGTGGGGGATGTAATATCTATCCCTGAGTAGCTCCCCAAGCTTTTGCCACCCCAGGGTTGTGATCTGATGGAGTCTTCCCACCCAACCCCTCCCCAAGACCTCAGGAACAAAAGTTCGTCCATCTCCCAAAACCCACCACCCGGACTCCTTCCCCGATCTTTTTTTTGCCTCGAAGGAATCATCCAAGGGTGAATAAGAGGGAGGAGGGGTGGCAGAGGGGAAGAGGTCTGAAAAAAAAGAAGGGGGGCAGCGTCTGAGAGGGATGCCACCTGGGCACAACTTCACAATAATACCATTTTCTGACAAATACCTTTTTTTTTTAAAGCTTTTACCAGGATCTCACAATCAAATTTTAATTTTTAAAAGAATGTCCTAAAAGCCAATCATTAAAAATTAGTCCTACTGTCTTTAAAAGCCAGGTTCAGAAGTCAGCTAGTTTCTGACTCCACTGTTCTCTCTCTTTCAGTAAAACTTCCATTTCCAGGCTTTCCCAACTTATTGTACAAATAGGGATCCCAGTACTGCTGCTACAAAACCTGGAAGTTTATAACTTCTTAAATTAAACTTCTTTAAATACAACAGTACCATAAACAGATGTCATGTATTTAAACCTTTTAAAACCATAATTAATTAATTACCAATCTGGCTGGATGTATTCCCACCTTCATCTTATCACCACTGACATAAACTTCACATCTGAGAAAATTCGCATATGAAGCAATTCTATTTAACTCAAACATTTGTTTTTGCCAATCAATGTATTAAATACTTTTACAATTATGAATACTATTACAATTTTGAATCATCTGTTATAACCAGATCAGTTTAAAGTGACATACTGGACCAATATTCATGTTAAATTTAATAGAACCTACTCACAGATCTAGTCCAAAGGGTGGGTGGACATAATCCCTTCCATCTCTCTATAACTTCATCTATTGGGTTTTTAACTCAGGCTATCAAGCCTTTTACTCTGAGCTGCTTGCTCAAGATTTTAATTCACTTTTATCACAGTCTGTCTTTTCCTTTTCCCATAAACTTTAGTGACAAGCAGTAAAATGAACTCTAATTTATCTTAAGCATTAAATTAGGAATGACACATCTTAACTTTTCACATTTAGTTCAATTCTTTTCTGCTTGGGTCCCATTACACAAAAACTTTTCTCCTTTATGTAGGCAGAAAAAGGGTTAAAATACTTGTGTAGCTGCTTCCCTTAGATCTGATCCCTTCTTTTTTCTTAACCCTTCCTTATCTTGAAACTTTTTTAGTGCAGAGAAGTTCAAAGGAACTTTTCCCATGTACCTTTAAGTCTTCCTCCTGCTCAGATAACTCTGCCTTTTTGAACGGAGGTTATAACAAACATCCAAAAACCCTGAGAACTCAGTCTTAACAATTCTCAGGCTTTCTTTTCTCACATACCCTGTTTTCTCCCCGTTTTCAACATAAATCAATCTCTCCCCCCTCCCCCCATAACTTGACTTTGACTTGTGGGTATTTCTCCTTACTATGGTAAACTTTAACCAGACTACGGACACATAGCCTGCTCTGCTCCCTCCTCAGGAATGCCAGTGGGATAGGGAAGGGCAAGGGGGGAGTTTTACTGACTGCCTCTGCAGCTGCTGCTGCTGCTGCACAGACACAAACAGACACACAGAAACACACAAACACAAAACAGAGAGACACCCTGGGACAGAAACCAGAATCGGTCAGGGGCCTAACGTCTTAGGCACGCCCGGAGGTTTGGTGTGGTTGTTTTTACTTTACTGACCACTTTAGCCGCATCCTGCCCCGAATCCCCACCAGAACCAGGAGGGAATTCCCACCAAACAGAAACCAGAAACCTAACTTACCTCCAGGGCTCTGGAACGTCTCAGAGACCGGCCCCCCTGGAGGTCTGGATCCACAAGAGTCTGAATAGGGGGCAGGTCGGCATTGGGGGATGGGTGGGTTAGTTCTCCTCCCTTTTGAGCTCCGGGGCTCTGGAACGTCTCAGAGGCTGGCTCCCCTGGAGGTCAGGACGAGGAGACACCCACTACCCGAGGATGAGACCCCTCTTGGCCCGGGTCTTGGGGGGTGCTACAGGCCACCCCCAAATCTCGCTGGGGCCTCCAGAAATGTTGTGCTGAAAAGAGTGGGTGAGACCCGGATATAAATTTTTATGTGGATTTATTCAAGTGCGCAACTGTTTGGAGTAAAGACTCAAATTGAACAGCCCCGAACAGGGGTAGGGTCAGGTTATTTAAAGGGAAAAACCACAAACTGATTTCCATGGAGATAGGAACACAAACAGTGGGGTGAGCTGGGGCAAGATGGAGGGTAAACTGGGGGCGGGGAGGGCACAACATTGTAAGGATATGATTTCCCCCAAGGACTGCTTTAGTTGCATCCTAGAAATTTTGGTATGTTGTTTCATCATTATCATTTCCTATTACATAGCTAATAATTATTTGTTTGAGTTTTTCTTTGACTCCTCATTATTTAATACTTCATTGTTAAGTCTGTGATGGGTGAAATCTGAAATAACTGAGGAAACAAAGATTTGAGCTTAGGTGGTGTTAATGTGATTAAAGATCTTCCCTGCCCATTGATCCCCTTAATAGGCCTCAGGTGGAGCTAGTTAAGGGAAGCTTGATTAGGGGAGGCTTGTTTGTAGGAAGGCTCACACCCTTTCGCTAATTAGGTCACAAGAGGTGTGAAGCCCTTGGGCTCTAAAAAGGGCATATATCTATCTATATCTATATCTACATCGACACCGACATCGACACCGACACCGACACCTACACCCTGGGGGTAGCTGTTAAGCTCTCAGGACTGCAAGCTCTCAGAACTTGGGGAAGACAACTAGGATTTGTGAGTGAGTGTTTATGGGAAGGCACCAGGAGAGGGGAAGGCAACAGGATGGCTTGGCTCCCTGCTTTGAAATTATGTTTTAATTTCCCTGCTATTATAACGAAGTGAACTTACCGGTTTTGGGATACAATGCTGCTATCTCGAATTGGAGTTATTGGTTTTGGGATTTGATCCTCTGGTGTCCGAATAAATGTTTTATTTCTTCTGTCTTCTATATGGAGAATTTCTTATATTCTCCAATACAGAACTATACAGGCATATTCATGGTCACTATCGATACTGTGACACTTGCCTTAGAGATACAGCTTCTGAGCATGCTAATTGTATAACAAATCAAGACTAGACCTCCTCAGATCAGCACTGGAACCCTGATACAGGGGAAGGCATATTTTTATGCACTGAAAGAAAACAATTAACAGGATGTAAACCAGGATAGAGATTAAGCAATCTGATTTCTAATTGCAGGAAATATTAGGAGATTTCTTAATTAAGAGGGGGATGAATGAGTTTTGAGAGTTGGGAGGGGAGAGGTATACTTTTCCAGACATGAAACAGAATGTCACTCAATTCCCATGATTAGCATGCAGATGGCACTGACAGGAAAATGAAACTTAGGTCTCAAAATGGAGTCAGTTTGGTTCACACAATTCCTACAATTATCTCAATTTCCCCCTTCAATTTATCAGGGAGGGGCCAGCCCACTCCCACCCACGGATCACTTATCAATAAACAGAATTTATAAGGTTTTTAGTGTGCTCGTGCTCACCATCAATATTATACACTAAGAGAATACCACTGGCAAGCATCCTCTCACATAGCTTAGTACAATAGCTAACATAGAGTCTAAGAACAATAATGATAATATACAAGCCTTGTTAAATAGCCTCTATAGGTAAACTAAGTCAGGATACAGATCAAACTACTTAGGAAGCCCACAATGTACTAACTTTGAGAGGGGAGATTTACATGGCACCAAGGTAACAAAAACCCCTAAGCAAACATAAATGCCATGAAACAAAAGGAAAAAGCAGTACAATAATGATCATCAATAGTAAATAACATCAAATCACCTTGTATTGTAGTAACCCACTTCTAATGTCCATTTAATCAGTACATTTTTCTTGAGTCCCAGATGTTCCATGCAGTTATCTGGTCCCTGGAAATATCTTCTCTTGGACATTCTGTGAAAGGTTTAATTCTCAAGGCATCTCTGAAGGGGGCTCTGCTTCTCTGGTTCAAAATAATTTGTAGAGATTCCTAGATAATTCTGCTAAAATCTGTCAGTAACAAGACTTAATATAATTTAATACAACCTATTACAATTGGTTTTCCAATAACTAGTTCATATGGTGAAAACAAGTTCAAGCCTTATGATGCTAGTCTTATTAACAACAGAGCTATAAGCAGAACATAAAATTAATAACCCATAATTTGCCTGAGACTTCAGAGAATTTCAGTTTTATATACCATTTGTTGTTTCTATCTTGACCTAAACCTTGTGCCTGTCATAAGAATCTAAGAAAAAAAACTCATGAGGGTTTAGTAAAACAACCCCTTTTGTCTTTTAAGATTATCAGACAGAAGGAAATAAGATATACAGGCAATGGGGTATAGAAATTTATCTTGCCCTACAAGAAAGTAAGGGGAAAGAGGATTGGCGGGGGGAGTGAGGTCACAGAAGGGAAGGCGGAATGGGGAATGGGGCAATCAGAATATATGCCATCTTGGAGGGGGGGAGGGTAGAAATGGGGAGAAAATTTGTAACTCAAAATCTTGTGTAAATCAATATTGAAAACTAAAAATATTAAATGATAAAATATGAAGAATTTAAGTAAAAAATAAATAAAAAAGATTATCAGACAGATACTTTAAAATGGGTAAATAATTTTCTTTTCTTTTCAATTTTCTATGTAAAATCCTTAATCCAGTTTTGAGAACATATTACTAAAACACACTGAAAGCCTGAATTTCCATGTTAGATGCATCTGGAAGCCAATCATATGCATATGTGTAAAGTTCTTAGAGAAAACAGCCTAATTCTATGCCTTCTCAAAATTTACTACTCCATTTAATTAGAAAACTTTTACATTACCTGTTTGTGCTATTACTTTGTCTGTTACCTCCCTTAGAAAGATATCTTTATATTATAATTTTACCACATATATAGATTAAAATTGTGAGATTTTTCATGCTTGCATCCTATTATAGTAATTCAGAGATGTTCCAGTATCAATCTATTAATTAATAGATATATTATTGTACTTACAATACTTCCACTGCTCACCTGCTGAATAAAAGCAGTTTGCTATGAAAGGAAAAGGAGGGACATAGTTTTTTATAACAGGGGGAAAAGCTCCAATAGCTCCTTTGATTCCAGGAGTCAGTCTTATCTGACAGCTAATCATATAGTAAAGCTCCACTTTATTCACAGGGTATCAAAAAGCCAGGCTCAGGATTAACCAAGGAGGGAAATTTTCTTTTCAGAAAGGAAATAGCATAATAGGGAAACTTAGACCAAGCCAAAGTCATCCCCTCAACTTTTTTGAGGGACACATATCCAATTGTAGCAATTCTTAGACTGCAGCACATACCATTTTCTTCTATTGGCTTCATGATAATTCAGACAACCATCCCTGTTCTAAAAGCTCAGAACAATATTAAAGACCCAAGAGTTTTTGCCTCAAATAGGGCTTCAGACACACAGTGAATATCTGATAGATTACTCATTTTTAATATTCATTTTTAAATAAAATTTTGAGCTCCAAATTTTCTCCCCTCTTTTCTCTCCTCCCCCCTCCTTAAGATGGTAAGTAATTTTATACAGGTTTTATATGTGCAATCATGTAAAACATATTTCCATATTAGTCATGTTGTGAAAGAAGAAACAGAACAAAAGGAAAAAAAATCACAAAAATAAAGTGAAAACGGTATGCTTTGATCTGCATATGCTTTGATACATCAGTTCTTTTTTTTTGATATGGACAGCATTTTTCATCATGAGTCTTTTGGAATTACCTTGGATCATTGTATTGCTGAGAAGAGTTAAGTCAATCAGAGTTGATCATTGCACAATACTCCTGTTACTGTGTTCTGTGTTCTGGTTCTGCTCACTTCACTTTTTATAAGTTCATGTAAGTCTTTCTAGGTTTTTCTGAAATCTGCTCGCTTGTCATTTCTCATAGCACAAGAGTGTTCCATTACCTTCATATACAAAAACTTCTTCAGCCATTCCCCAGTTGATGGGCTCAATTTCCAATTCTTTGCCACCACAAAAGGAGGTGCTATAAATATTTTTGTATATGTTGGTCATTCTCTACCCCTCCTTTTTATCTCTTTGGGATACAGACTTAGTAGTAGTATTGCTGGATCAAAGGGTATGCACAGTTTGATTGCCCGTTGGACATAATTCCAACTTGCTCTCCAGAATGCTTGGATCAGTTTACAATTCAACCAACAGTGCATTAGTGTCCCAGTTTTCCCAATCCTCTCCAAATTTATCATTTTCCTTTTTTGTCTTTTAGCTAAAGTTATGAGGTGGTACCTCAGAATTGTTTTAATTTGCATTTGTCTAAGCAATAGTGATTTAGAGTATTTTTTATGACTATAAATAGCTTTGCTTTCTTCATCTGAAAACTGTCTGTTCATATCTCTTGACCAGGTATCAATTGGGGAATGATCTGTAGTCTTATAAAGTTGACTCAGTTCTCTATATATTTGAGAAATGAAGCCTTTATCAGAGATACTTGCTGTAAAAAATTTCCCCAAGTTTTCTGGTTTCCTTCTAATCTTGATTGCATTGGTTTTGTTTGTGCCACCCCTTTTTAATTTAATATAATAAAATTATCCATTTTACATTTTGTAATGCTCTCTGTATCTTGTTTGGTCATAAATTCTTCCATTCTCCATAGATCTGACAGGCAAACTCTTCCTTGCTCTCCTAATTTGCTTATGGTATTACCTTTATGTCTAAATCATGTACCTATTTTGACCTTATCTTGGTATATGGTGTAAGATGTCAACCTATACCTAGTTTCTGCTATATTATTTTCCCATTTCCCAGCAGTTTTTGTCAAATAGTGAATTTTTATTGCGGGAGCTGGGGTCTTTGAATTTATCAAACACTAGATTAATATGGCCATTTACTACTGTGTATTGTGTACCTATTCTATTCCACTGATCCACCACTCTGTTTCTTGGCCAGTACCAGATAGTTTTTTATGACTGCTGCTTTATAATATAGTTTTAGATCTGATACAGCCAGGCCTTCTTCCTTTGCATTTTTTTCATTAATTCCCTTGATATTCTCTAGCTCTATAAAATAGTTTTCATAGGTTGATTGTTATGGCACTGAATAAGTAAATTAATTTAGATAGAATTATAATTTTTATTATCTTTTCTTAGCCTACTCATGGCAATCACTATTTTTTCAATTATTTAGCTCTGACTTTATTTGTGTGAAGAGTGTTTTGTAATTGTGTTCATATAGTTCCTGGGTTTATCTTGGCAGGAAAACTCTCAAGTATCTTATATTTTCTACAGTTATTTTAAATGGAAATTCCCTTTCTATCTCTTGCTGCTAGGCTTTGTTGGTAATATATAGAAGTGCTGATGATTTATGTGGATTTATTTTACATCCTATAACTTTGCTAAAGTTGTTAATTATTTCATGTAGTATTTTAGTTGATTCTCTAGGATTCTTTAAGTATTCCATCATATCATCTGCAAAGAGCAACAGTTTTGTTGCTTCGTTGCCTATTCTAATTCCTTCAATTTCTTTTTCTTTTATTGCTAAAGCTATCATTTCTAGTAGCTTATTCTCATTACAGATAATACTTGCTGATGGTCAGATGGTTAGAAGGATAGATAGTACTTAGCATTTTAAAGAAAGCTCCATTTATTCCTATGCTCTCTAGTGTTTTTAATAGGAATGGATGCTGTATTTTGTCAAAAGCTTTTTCTGCATTTATTGAGATAATCAGATAATTTCTGGTTTTGCTATTGTTATTTGTAGTTTTGTTATTTGTTATTTGGTTTTGTTATTGATATGGTCAATTATGCTGAAAGTTTTCCTAATATTGAACCATCCCTGCATTCCTGGTACAAATCTTACCTGGTTATAGTGTATGATCCTGGTGCTATGCTGCTGTAATCTCCTTGCTAGTATTTTATTTAAAAATTTTGCATCAATATTCATTAGGGAAATTGGCCTATAGTTTTCATTCTCAGTTTTGGCTCTTCCTGATTTAGGTATCAGCAACATATTTGTGTCATAAGAGGTATATGCTAGGACTCCTTCTTGGCTTATTTCCCCAAATAGTTTATATAGTATTGCAATTAATTGTTCTTTAAATATTTGGTAGAATTCACTTGTAAATCACTTTGGCTCTGGGAATTTTTTTCTTAAAGAGTTCATTGATGACTTGTTCAATTTCTTTTTCTAAAATGTGGCTATTTAAGTATCTATTTCTTCTTTTGTTAATCTGGGCAATTTAAATTTTTGTAACTATTCATCCATTTAACTTGGATTATTAGATTTATTGGCATACAATTGGGCAAAATAGCTCTTACTTATTACCTTAATTTCTTCTTCATTGGTGGTGAATTCACTCTTTTCATTTTTGATACTGGTCATTTGGTTTTCTTCTTTCTTTTTTTCAAAAAAAATCAAATCAACCAATGGTGTATCTATTTTATCTTTATTTTTCATAAAACCAGCTCTTAGTTTTATTCATTAGTTGAATGGTTTTCTTACTTTCAATTTTATTAATCTCTCCATTGATTTTCAGATTTCTAATTTGGTGCTTAAAAGGGGATTTTAAATTTGTTCTTTTTCTAGGTTTTTTAGCTGCATGCCCAATTCACTGATCTGTTCTTTCCTTATTTTATTGATATAAGCATTTAGAGATATAAATTTTCCCCTAAGTAGTACTTTGGTTGCATCCCATAAATTTTGGTATGTTGTGTCATTATTGTCATTCTCTTTGATGAAATTATTGATTATTTCTATTATTTGTTCTTTGACCCACTCATTCTTCAAGATTTAAGATTATTTGGTTTCCATTTAATTTTTAATCTATCTTTCCTTGGTCCTTTATTAAATATAATATTTATTGCATCATTCTCTGAAAATGATACATCTAATATTTGTCTTTCTGAATTTGATTGTGATATTTTTATGCCCTAATACATGGTCAATTTTTGTCCACGTGACATGTACCACTGAGAAGAAGTATATTCCTTTCTATACCCATTCAATTTTCTTCAGAGGTCTATCACATCTAATTTTTCTATAATTCTATTCACCTCCTTAATGTCTTTCTTTTTTATTTTGTGATTAGATTTATCTAGTTTGGAGAGGGGAAATCTGAGGTCCCCCACTAGTATAGTTTTACTGTCTATTTCCTCCTATAACTCATTTAACTTCTCCTTTAGAAATCTGGCTGCTATGCCATTTAGTGCACATATATTTAGTATTGATATTACTTCATTGTTGATGGTACTTTTTAGCAAAATGTAGTTTTCTTCCTTGTCTTTTTTAGTTGATCTATTTTTGCTTTTGCTTTGTCTGAGATCATGATTGCTACCCCTACTAGTTTTTTTTTACTTCAGCTGAAGCATCATATATTCTGCTCCACCCTTTTATCTTTATTATGTGTATATCTCTCTGCTTCAACTATGTTTCTTGTAAACAGCATATTGAAGGATTCTGTTTTTTAATCCACTTTGCTATCTACTTTCCTTTTATGAGAGAATTCATCTCATTCACACTCACAGTAATGATTAATGTGTATTTCCCTCAACTTTATTTTTCCCTATTTATACTTTACTCTTTCCTTTCACCCTGTGCCTCCTTACCAGTGTTTTGCTTTTGACCACTGTCTCCTTCAAGCCCTTCCTTCCATCACCCGCTCCCCACCTGTTTTGTCTCCCTCCTCTCCTACTTCCTTATAGTGTAAGATAGATTTCTGGATCCAACTGTGTGTGTGTGTTATTCCCACTTTGAGCCAAATCTGATAAGAGTAAGGTTTAAACAATGCTCACCCCCTCCTTTTTTTTCCCTTCACTGTCATGCTTCTTCATGTGTTATACTTTTATAATGGCAAATGAAGTGAGACTTTTTGCTGTTTTTTCTTTTGGAGTGCTTCTCAGCACTAAGGCAATCAGGTGCCTTTGACTGAGTCTTGCCTTTGTTTGAATAAGGAGTTTTCAATTGAATCAAGAGTCCTTGATTGGAAACAGTGTATATACTCTGAGGTTAGCATTTTGCTTTGGGGCTCACTCATGGGAAGAGTGTTCATGTGATTTGGCCATACAAAACTCTAGGTAGTCATTAAGGAGCCCCCCCCCCCAGCTTTGAAAACCCAGATGTTGGTGCTTCTCTCTCTGGTAACTGTATGTATTGTTATAGTTGGACAGTTAGAAGCTTGTCTGTTGATTTGTGTTATTTTTACTGTTGGTAATTTCTGTTTGTATTTGCTCTGAAGTTCAGGGTGCTGACTTTTCCCCCTGAACCAAGTGAATGATATATGTATGCTTAATTAAAGAAAGATTGTCGACCCCTGAAACAGCTATCTTTCCTTAGTAAAGCAGATAAAAGAAGCTGCACTAGCAGCCATCCTGGGTATGCCAGTGTGGTTGCCTTTACAACTTTACCTCATTCTGCCTTTTGCTTCCCTTTCTCCCAGGGCAATACTCTTTCTCACCCCTTAATTCTTTTATATTATTCCATCAAAGTCAACTTATATCTGTACCCTCTGTTTAGGTATACTCCTTCTAACTACCTTAATAGAGATACAGGTCTTAAAAGTTACAAGTATCTTCCCATATAGGGATGTAAAAAGTTTAACCTTATTGAATAACTTGTGTTTTTCTTTCCTATTTAGTTTTTTGTGCTTCTCTTGAGTCTTGTATTTAAAAATCGAATTATCTGGTCATCCCTGGTCTCCTCATAAGGAATGTTTGAAAGTCCCCTATTTCATTAAATGTTCATTTTTTTCCTCCTGAAAGATTATGTTCAATTTTGCTAGGTAGTTGATTCTTGGTTGTAATCCAAGCTCCTTTGCCTTCCTTAATATCATATTGCAAGTCTCCAGTCCTTTAATGTAGAAGCTGCTAAATCATGTGTAACCCTGACTGTGACTCCTCAATATTTGAATTGTTTCTTTCTGGTTGCTTGCAGTATTTTCTCCTCAACCTGAGAGTTCTGGAATTTGGCTCTAATATTCCTGGGAGTTTTCATTTTGGGATCTCTTTCAGGAAGTGATCACTGGATTCTTACAATTACCATTTTGTTCTCTGATTCTAGGATATCAAGGCAGTTTTCCTTGATAATTTCTTGAAAGATGGGGTGCAGGCTCTTTTTCTGATCATGGCTTTCAGGTAGTCTGATAATTCTTACATTATCTCTCCTGGATTTGTTTTCCAGGTCAATTGTTATTCCAATCAGGTATTTTACATTTTCTTCTATTTTTTCATTCTTTTGATTTTGTTTGACTGATTCCTGATATCTCTTAGAGTCATTAGCTTCTGCTTGCCGAATTATAATTTTTAAGGAATTATTTCCTTTAGTTACCTTTTGTACCTTCTTTTCCTTTTGGCCAATTCTACTATTTAAGGAGTTGTTTTCTTTAGTTAATTTTTGTACTTCTTTTCCCATTTTTATGCTTCCTTTACCAAGTTGTTGATTCCTTTTTCATGATTCCCCTGTATAACTCTCATTTCCCCCCATTTTTTCTTCTACCTCTCTTATTGGATTTTTAAAATCCTTCTTGAGCTCTCCCAGGGAACTTTTTGGGCCTGAGAAAATTCACATAGAAATATGAGGCATTGCACGTAGGAATTTTGATATTGTTGTCCTTCTGAGTATATGTTTTGATCTTTCCTGTCACCATAGTAGTCTTCTGTGGTCAGCGATTATTTTTTGCTCATTTTGCAGCCTATTTCATGACTGCTATGGTACAGGAGGCACTTTCCCAAGTTTCTTGCACTGGGGGCAAGAGGCCACTCCTACTCACTGTTTTGTTGTGTTGGGGTCTCTGGGGCTGACAGCATCCCTGTTGCATGGGGGGGATCCTGGGCTGCTGGCTTGCCTGCGATGCTGGGGCTGGAGGCTTCACATCTGGCTCTCTGAGCCACTGGCCTGCTGAGCCAGGAACACAGAGCCATGGTTGCTGATATGTGCTGGGGCCTGGGGTTTCTTGCTGGCTTGCCTGAACACTACCTGAACTGGGCTATGCTCCCCTTTTACCCATATGAGACAGACCTTTTCTGCAGTCCTTCTAAGTTACCCTGGGCTGGAAAATTGTTTCATCTCATCCTTTTGCTGGTTCTGTGGCTGCAGAATTCATTTTGAGGCTTTATTTAAAGTTGTTTTGAGGGAAATTTGGGAGAGCTCAGGCAAATTCCTTCCCTTTTTTCATTATCTTGGCTTTGCCTCATTGACTCATATTAATATATTAAAGTTATATATTTAAACCACCCTACACATTTTAGTAAGCTTATTTTGTTATATGTTGTTGCTGGGGCTGATAAAGTCTTATGCCTCTACCTGAATCCAAAGTCTCAAGGGATCTCACAGATAAGGACATCTTAAAGGATCTATGCAAACAGTATATCTCCCCAAACAGTATCATCATCATCATCATCATCATCATCATCATCATCATCATCATCATCATTTATTTTTCATGGTCATCCCCCACTTCCCATCATTATTAATATCTATAACCATTATCCAGAACAAAGCTTGGACCCAGGCTGTGGTGGGGATGGGATGGATGGTCCCTCTTCATAGGCTACTTTTCAGTTTAAATCACCTTTTCTATTCCCTAATTAAATTTTACTCATTTTAAGCTGCTCCCTGATTTAAACAAACATCTCTTTTCATGGTCAAGAAAGGGTTAACAAAGGGTGGATGTAAAGTTTCAGATAAATTTAAAAATACAAACCACATACCTATTTTTCTTCACTCTGGGATTACTTTCAAACTAGCTGCCTTCTTTC
Organism: Trichosurus vulpecula; assembly: GCF_011100635.1. NCBI lineage: Eukaryota > Metazoa > Chordata > Mammalia > Diprotodontia > Phalangeridae > Trichosurus > Trichosurus vulpecula. The sequence continues at coordinate 89,042 of NC_050575.1, read as the reverse complement.
ATTACACTAAAATAATAGCTCTATCAATCTTCAGGGAAAACATGATCTAAGTGCTATTTAATCCTGAAACTTTTTACAGAACTAAATTCTTATTTTTTCCATAAAGCAAATTCTACAGAGTGGTACTCCAAAACTCACTAAGACATTTCAGCATATGGTAAGTTTCTGCTATGTGCTTTATCAGATGGGACAAAGAGAAGGGGGTGAGTCATATTTGCAGGATAGGCCTCCTGGGGCTGCATCTTGAGCTCCATTGTTCTTCATAATGCATTATTCCATTCCCTACATTTTCTAGTGGGCACGGAACAGTTTGCAGTATTTGAATGTCTTTTCCTATGTATTTGAAGGTCTTTCTCCTGATCATTTGCAGACTTTGTTTCTGAACTGAATTGTTATATTCAACCACTATGTGTTTCTGACTTTGTAGCCTTGAGTTTTGTTTTGTTTTGCTTTCTGGAAGAGATATGTGAATTTTTTCAATTGGAATTTCATTTTATACGTTTAGAAGTTTTAGGCAGTTCTCTTCAATTATTTCCTTTAACATAGCATTAAGGATTTTGGTTTTTCTGGGTCCAATCATGTTTTTCTAGGAAACCTATGATCCTTAGGTTGTCTCCATGGATACTGTCCTTGAGATCAGTATATTATGCTTGCATAGTGAGCATATTTTCTTTCACTGCAATTTTTTTGCTTCTCTTTTTCTAGCTTGGCCTTCACTTTTATGCACTTGTTACCCATTTAATATTTTCTTTTTTATTTCTTTAGTGAAGTTTGCCATTGCATATTCTCTCTCTTTCAAAAATTCTGCTAATTTTTTGTTTGCTATGTAGGCCATAAATTCTCTCATAATTCTCATTCCTATTTTGAACCACTTAGGAACAGTGTGTTGTGAGTCTACATTTTCCTGAAGTTCCCATAGGGTCCTCTGTCTTCTCAAATATTGGATCATTTCCCTTTATTTTGCAGTATTTATTCACATAAGCTTGAACTTGTTAACTAGATATGGAGGCCATATTTCCTTCTGTTGTTATTGTTTGATTGATCTAATCATATTCAAGGTATTTGAATGTTCTTCTTTCTGAAATCTTTGGTAATTTCAATCTTTCCCCCTCCCTTTTTTTTCTGCCTATTACTCACTTTCTGACTCTTTCCCTTCTGATTGTGGTTTCCTTGGGGACTGGATATCAGTGTATCCGAGGCTCCTCCCACACTCCTGCAATTCACAGTTCACCAACTGACTTTTAGGTGGCTAGAATTGGGTCTAGCTGGATATGGTCCTCTTTTCCTCAGGCTTGGTAGAAGACCACAGAGCCTCTACACACATGGGAAAGATATTTAATACTTTATATAACTTACTTAATACTTTATATAACAAAAGGAAGATTCAAAAAGGTTTTTGCCTATGAAAACATTGGGCCTAATCTAATACAGGTAATTATAAAGTCTTCAGTGTAAATGTGCCATGTAAAGTGAGATTAAATAAATTCCTTTATATTACTAGTCAATAACAGAGACATGTAATTTTTATTTTTTCTAAAATTATATTAAGTTCTTTAACTTCTTTCTTGTTTATCTTTTGAATAGAACTTTCAGTGTCTGAATGGAGTCTATTACAATCATCTGATATCATAGTTTTGCTTCCTATTTTTCCCTCCTAGTCAATTGATTTTTTCTCTAAGTATTTAGATGATATGCTTTTAGGTATGCAGTAAGTGCTGATATCTATTTGGTACCTAAGATTCCTATAACCATAATATAATCTCCTCATGGTCTTTTTATTTATCTCTTCATATGTATTTCCTATAGTCTTAGATGTATTCATGACTAAACCCCTGCTTTTTTGGGTTCACCTGAAGCATAATAGATTTTACTCCAGCACCTCATTTTAACTCAATCTGAATCTTTCTGTTTCAAGTATGTTTCTTATAAGCATCTCATTACTGGATTCTGTTTTCTAATTTATTCTGCTATCATTTTCTGTTTTATGGATGAGTTCTCCCCACTCATGTTTGTGGATATGGTTGTTAAATGTGGACTTTGTTTTGTCCTGTCCTCTTGTACTTTTCCCTTTATTCCCTTTATTCTCCGGATGAATTTTGCTGTAATTTTTTTCTATCTCTCTAAAGTAATCCTTCAGCAGTTTGATTAGTGTAGCATTGAACAAGTAAATTACTTTTGATAGTATTGTCATTTTTATTATTTTGGCTCAGCTCAACCATGAGTAATTAATAGCTCTCCACTTATTTAGATTCTGTAAAGAGTGTTTCATAGTTATATTCATATAGTTTCTGCTTGTGTTTTGGTAGGAAAATTCCTAAATATTTATACATTCATTAGTTGTTTTGAATGGAATTTTTCTCTCCATTTTTTTCTGTTGGATTTTATTGTCAATATAGATAAAAACCAATAATTTATGTAGATCTATTTTTTAGCTTGCTATTTTGTGGAAATTCTTGTTTAGGCTAATTTTTTTCATTGCCTTGCAAGGGTTCCCTATGAAGATAATTATAACTCTATGAAGACTATAGATCAATAATTTTGCTTCTTCTTGGCTTATTTTTATTTTCTCAATTTCTTTTTTCTTATCTTATTTTTATGGCTAGAATTTTTAAGTAGCAGTGATGACAATGAGTATCTTTGTTATACTCTCAAGTTTATTGTAAAGATCTCTAATTTAACTAGATTATTTATAATCCTGACTCTTGGTTTTAGATAGATACTATTTACCACCTTGTGTGGAAGTCTATTTATTCCTATGCTTTTTTGTTTAAAAAAAGACAGAAAAAACTATTGTACTTTTCTAAGAGCCTTTTCTATGTCAATTGATATATTCAAAACATTTCAATTGCTTTTATTATTAGGAAAATCTACTACTTTTTTAGTTTTCCTATAAACAAAACAAACCTGCATTACTGGTATACATTTTTACTAAATCATAAAGTATAATACTTTTGATTTGTTTCTGTGCTGTAGTCTCTTTGTTAATATTTTATTTACTATTTTTGTGTCAATATTCATTAAGATATTTATTTGCAGTTTTCTTTCTCTGCTTTATCTCTCCCTGTTTTAGTTATCGAAACCATGTCTACATAATGGAAGAAATTTAGTAGGATCCCTTCCCTCCCCCTTTTTGCAAGCAGTATATATGGTACTGGAATTCATTGTTTTTTGAATGTTTGATAGAATTTACTTGTAAATACATCTGGTTTTAGGATTTTCTCCTTTGGGAGTTGATTTACAGCTTGTTTATTTTCTCTTTGTGAAGCTTGGGTATTTGAATTCTCAACTCCTGTTAATCTAAACATTTTATGTTTTTGTAGATATACATCCATTGAAATTAAGCTGTCAGGTTTATTGGTATATAACTGAGCAAAATAATTCTTAGTAATTACCCTTATTTCTTCATTTGTTCTGATTTTTCCTTTTTTATTTCTGATGCTGAAAATTTGGTTTTCCTCTCTCCTTTAAATATTAGACTAGCTAATGGTGTATTTCATTGTCCTCCACCCCAGCCTCTAGTTTCAGTCATCATTTAGATGATATTTTGCTTTGAATTTTGTCAATTTCTTCTATGATCTTCCAAATTAATATTTTGGAGTCTAGATGTTTCTAAAGTATTGGTATTCTAGTTTTTAGAGTTGCATTCCTAATTTTTCATCTGTTCTTTCTCTATTTTGCTGGTGAGAGTGCTTAAAGATATAAAACTTTCCCTCAGGACTTCTGTTGCCTCGTTGTCATTTTTTAAATGAAATTTTCTATTTTCCATGATTTGTTCTTTCACTCATGAATTCATTGTCATTAAATTACTTAGCTTTAATTTTAAATCTTTTATTCAAGAGCCCTTTATTTAACATAAATTTATTTCATTGTGATCAATAAATAATGTGTTATTATTCCTACTTTTATGCATTTGTGAATTTTTAAATTTGCTAGTTCAGTCAATTTTTGTTAAGGTGCCATGCGCACCTAAGAATTGTATAGACCTCTTCTTTTCCTCATTCAGTAATCACTAGAGAGCTAGCATTTCCAACATTTCTAAAATTTTGTTCAGGTCCTGCACTTCCTTCTTGTTTATCTTTAAGTTAGATTCATTTATTCCTGAGAAGAATGCCTTGAGATCTCCAATTATTATAGTTTTAATGTCTATTTCTTCCCATATTTGTTTATAATTTTCCTATGTTTTCACCCTATTTCTATTTAATTAGCCCTTTAAGTATTTAGAAACTGCTACTTAATGTATACTTATGAAGCATTATATTATTTCATTGTCAAAAGTGCTTTTAAACAAAATAGTTTTTCTGTTTATCTTTTAAAATCAGTCTATTTTTACTGCTACCTTTTCTGAGGTCTTAATGGCTGTCCTTGCTTTTTAAAATTCACATGAAGCACAAAAGGCTTTGCTCCAGGTGTTCATTTAATTCTGTTTGAAGCTTTCTGTTTTTTTGCAAAAACATAACAACAACATGTTGGATTCTACTTTCTAATCCATATTCTTTGGCCTAGCCATACTAGATCTCAAACTGTATTACAAGGTAGTAATCATCAAAGCAATCTGGAACTGGCTAAGAAATAGAGTGGTGGATCAGTGGAATAGATTAGGTACATAACACACAGTAGTAAATGATCATAATAATCTAATGTTTGATAAATCCAAAGATCCAATCTTTCAGAACAAGAATTCAGTATTTGACAAAAGCTGCTAGGAAAACTGAGAAGGAACTTGGCAGAAACTAGGTATAGACCAAGAACTCACACAATATACTAAGACAAGGTCAAATGGGTACATGATTTACACATAAATGGTGATACCATAAGCAAATTAAGAGAGAAAGAATAGTTTAACTGTCAGATCTATAGAGAAAGGAAGAATTTGTGACCAAACAAGATATAGAGAGCATTACAAGATGTAAAATGAATAATTTTGGTTCTATTAAATTAAAAAGGGTTTGCACAAACAAAACCAATGCAACCAAGATTAGAAGGAAACCAGAAAATTTGGGGAAATTTTTTACAGCTAGTATCTTTGACAAAGGTCTAATTTCTCAAATACATAGAGAACTGAGTCAACTTTATAAGAACGTAAGTCATTCCCCATTTAATACCTGGTCAGAGGATGTGAACAGGCAGTTTTCAGATGAAGAAATCAAAGCTATCTATAGTCATATGAAAAATGCTCTAAATCACTATTGCTTAGACAAATGCAAATTAAAACAATTCTGAGGTAACACCTCATAACTTTGACTAAAAGACAAAAAAGGAAAATGATAAATTTGGAGAGGATTGGGAAAACTGGGACACTAATGCACTATTGGTGGAATTATGAACTCATCCAATCATTCTGGAGAGCAATTTGGAATTATGTCCAAAGGGCAACCAAACTGTGTGTACCCTTTAATCCAGCAATACCACTGTATTGTATTGGTCTGTATCCCAAAGAGATTTTTTAAACAAGGAAAAGGACTAAATGTACAAAAATATTTATAACAGCTCTTTCTGTGATAGCAGAGAATTGAAAGTTGAGGAGATGCCCATCAATTGGGGAATGGCTGAACAAGTTGTTGTATATGATTGAGATGGAATACTATTGTGCTTTAAGAAATAATGAGCAGGATGCTTTCAGAAAAACGTGGAAAGACTTACATGAAGCAATGCAAAGTGAAGCAAGCAGAACCAGAAGAACATTGTACACAGTAACAACAATATTGTAAAGATATTCAACATTGAATGACTTAATTATTGCCATACTAATCAAACAAGAAAAATTGCTTTGTAGAGTTTAAAAAATAATAACAAAAATCTAATCTATGTTTCTACCCTCTTCTCTTTTGTCTGTGAGATCATAGTATTCAGGTTCACAGTTATGATTGTTAATTACATATTTCCTCAATCTCATTTTTTAATGCTTTTTTTCTGCCTCCCCCTTCCCATATTCCACTTTACAAGCAAGAAAAGGGTGTTCAGAGAGAAGGTATGTGCTCAATAGTAGCATTATATATTTTATGTAGTCTCCTTCTACTTAACTTTTCTTTCCGATGTAATGGTTTTTACCTTCCTTCCCTTCCTTTTTTCTTTCCTTTTCTTTCTTTTCCTTCCTTTCCTTCCTTCCCCTTTGCACTCCACCCTGTGAAGGTGGATTTTGTTTTGTTTATTATGTTTTGGATTTGTTTTTGCTTATTTCTATTCCCTTCCTGAATCTACTCTTCCTCTTAATCTCTCTGCTTCTCCAAATCCCCCCAATTCCCTGTTAAATTTAATGTATTCCTATACCAAAATATGTATGTATGTATTTACAATCCTCCATTGCCTGGTTCATATCAAAGTTAGGTTAAAATGTAGCCTCCTCTCCCATATTTTTCTCTAGTCTTTTTTTTAAAGGAGACTGATCCTGATCATGTGAGATAATAAGTTCTATCTCCTTCCTCTTCCTTCTTTACCTAATGCATTCTTTTTCTCTTAAATTCATCAAAATATGACAAAATTGCTTCCATGTATGCTCTGTTATTTACTTCCTCTATACCCTTATTGGCATTAAAGTTCTAAAGGGACATTTGTTTCTTCTTCCTCTCGATTTGTAGTATTTGTCAATTTCTGAGGTGTAAATGCTCACACTGAAAATTTAATAATCAGTTGGAGCTGGCTCAAGCACATTCCTGGTTATACCATTAGATAGCAAATATCTGCTGTGTAAGTTTACAGATATATCTACCTAGCCAGGATAAAAAGATTGTACACTAACAAAAATATAATAAAGAAAACCAACCTTGAAAGATTGAAGAACTCTAACGCAATTGACCAGCCATGATTTCAGAGGACCAATGATGAAATATATTATCAATTCCTATAGAGATATAACGGAATAAAACATTTATTTTTAGAAATGGCCAATGTAGTAATTTGTTTTTGTTTGTTTGTTTGAAAAGGATTTTCTCTTTTCTTTTTAAATGGGGAGGAGGTGAGAGGGAAGAAAAATAAATTGTTGTTAACTGAAATAAATTGAATTTAATAAAAATTGATATACACAGTTAGCTCTTGGTAACAGCATTGGCTAAAATAACAAAAGAAGAAAAGTAAATACAAAACATTTTCCCTTACCTTCTTCAAACTTGGGTTCACTCTCCTATAAATACACACAGAGTCCACAGGAAGAGAGAACAAAAACTTACAATAATTAGGCACTCATGTAGGGAACACATTTGGCCAAGGCTACCCATGACTCTGGTATGGCAGGGACTCAATTTCCTTTCTCTCTTTAAGGTGCCATCATGCATTGCACCACACGATTGCCTGGGCAATCTCTGTTTTTTCTTCAATATCAGTTCTCTTTTGTGCTCTCAGAAGTCCTCTTGCCTCAAGTGATTACCTCTCAGTAACTGTGTCTGTTTAGAGTATGTCTCTGTCTCTTCAATTATAGCTCTTTTGATCTGACTCTCTAACTGCTGGATGAGGTGTCTCCTTCTGGGTGGGCAACTCTGCTGCTAAACATCATGACTGATAGAGGGGGTTGGCTCTGAAAGTTCTAGCACTGATTGAGGCCATAAAAGACCACCACATTGTTCCTTTTATCCTTTCCTTTCTGTCACAGAGAGGTTTGTGTGATCTTAGGGTGGTTCCTTTATGGCTGAAAGGCCCTAGAATCTGAAACGTCTACCTCCCTACATGAATCATCTTAAGCCCAAGGAGAGACATAAGAGGCAGTGAAGATAAGGCAATTTTCCTTGTATATTATTGGAAAGTTCTGGCAAAGAATTGGTTGTTGGCACTGAGGGAAACAAAATAGCACAGATAATATAGAGGTTTTAAGCCTGGGTAACTAGAAAGGTAGTGGTATACTTGACAGAAATTAGGAAGTATGGAGGACGGGTGAGATTTGGGAGAAGATGATCAAGTTTAGTTAGAGACACGTTGAATTTGATGTAGTGGCACGTATAGGTGACAATGTCAGCCAAAAAGTTGAGACTGGAATTCTGAGGAGAATGTAGAGCTAGATATAGATTTTAGAATCATTTGTGTAGAAATGATCATTGAACTCAGATATAGATAAGATAATCCAAGGCAGTGTAAAGGGAGATTACAAAAGGGAGCTCAGGACAAAAGCTTGGGGGATAAACATGGTAAGGGTGAGGAAGATCACTGAGTCATTGGATTTAGTACTTAAGAAATCATTGATAACCTTTGGAAGAGAAGTTTCAATAAAGTAGTGAGGTCAGATGCCAGATTACAAGGATTTAAAATATGGACAGATGGTAAGGAAATAGATTGATAGAAAATAAATTATTCTTTCTAGGAGTTCATCTGTGAAAGGTACAAGAGATATAAGATGAAGAAGAGTCAAGGTAAAGTGGATTTTGTTTTGTTTTGTATTACAATATGAGTGATATTTGAACAGTTGGCAGTTTGGATGAAGCTAATAGATAGGGAGAGATAATGATCAATGTTTGAGGAAAATGAGACAGACAGATATTAAGTGACTTTCCCAGAGTCACACAGCTAGTAGATGTCTGAGTACAAATTTGAATCCAGTCCTTTCTTACTATGGGCCTAGTGCTCTATCCACTGTGCCACCATTTGCAAATGACACAAAACTGGGAGGTATAGCTGATACAGAGGACAGAAAAATCAGGATCCAAAAGGACCTTGACAGGCTAAAATACTGGACTGAATCTAAGAAGATGAAATTCTATAGGGATAAATATAAATTCTTGCATTTGGGAATAAGAAATCAACTTGACAAGAATAAGATGGCAAAGGCATAGATAGACTGTAGTTGTTCTATTATTTTCTTTTAAAAAATTCTTTTTCAGTTCCAGATTTTGTTTCTCCCTCTGGCCCTCTCCCCACTCGTTGAGAAGTCAAGCAACATGATACACGTCATACATGCGAAGTCATGCAACCATATTTTCATATAAAGACTGCAATTGTTCTTTAAAAAGATCTGGGAGTGTTGGCTTTCTGAAAGCTCAATATGAGTCAGCAGTGTCATGTGGCAGTCAAAAGTGCTAATGTGATATTGGGCTTCATTAAAAGGGGATAGTTTCTAGGAATAAGGAGTTGACCATCCCTCTATATTCTGTCCTTGTCAGACCTCATTTTCAGTTTGGGGCACCATAGTGTAAGAGAAGCAATGATTAACTTGGATAAGGTCCAGAGATGGACAACTAGGAATGTGAAGATCACTAGAAAGAAAGAAATATGTTTAGCTAGGAGAAAAGAAGATTCCAGGGGAATGTGACATTTGTCTTCAAATATATAATGGATTGTAATGTGGAGAGAAATTAGACTTATTCTATTTGGACCCACCAGGCAAAACTGGGAGTACTGAGTGGAAATTACAAGAGAAAATTTATACCTGATGTTAGGAAAAACTTCCTCTTAATTTCCCAACCTCCTGAACTTCTCTCAATTTTCCACCAAGTCTCAGGAACCTCTTCATCCAGCAAAGTTGCTAAAGCCCTAGAACTCACCTTGTCAGTACCCTTTACACCTGAGTCCCCTCCCTCCCTCTGATTGGATGGTGGAGAGCTTTCTTTCCAGAGTCTCTATTTAAGGTGGGAGTTGAAGTTAGCCATCTCTTCATTTGCTGGCTGCACTTCTCTGGATTTCTCCATTGTGCCTTAGCCCTGGCTATATTCTTCCCCTGCCACTTGTTTTCTGCTTCATTTTGTATGTTTTCTCTCCGTGCCACCGACCACACCCTCCATTATATTACAAGATCCTTGAAGTCGGAGACTGTCTTTTGGGTTTTTGTTATATCCCTAGCACTTGGAACACTGCTCAGCACATAGGAAGCACCTAATAAATGTTTATTGAGTAACAATCAGAGCTATCCAAAAGTGCAATGGGTATCCTCAAGTGGTGGTGAGTTCCCTGATTTCTGAAGTCTCCAAGAAGAATCTGGATAGTCATTTGTTGGGTTCAGTATAGTAGGGATTCCTTTTGTGGGAATGGAATTAAATGGCCTCTGAAGTCCCTTCCAGCTCTCAAATTCCTTGATGTCTTGAGCAATGATATAGGAGTACTTTGAGGTGTGAAGTAGATTATAGTAATGGCCTCTACTAGGTTGTAAGTTTATCTTCTGAGAGATGGGGCAGGATATTATTGGGGTCTTGAGGAGATAGGAGATTTGAACAGCTACTGCAAGGAACAGCAACCAATCATATGTAATAGGCAAGAAAATAAGTCTTACCTTGTAGCCAGAGGACCCAGATGAAATTGAATAACATGAATGTGTAGTGGACTCAAGTAGCAACTCCCTGAATTCCTCCAGAAATGCTCAGCATATAAGGAGTAGGGTCAGAGAAAGCAGATGTAATGCATGACTCAGGGTCGAGAATTAGAAGCATATAAATGAATGAAGGAGGAACAAAGAAATTAATGGGTAGAGGACATTGCCTGGTTGAAATGGTTAACAATGCAATACAGATGATGGAAGGAGAAAAATGAAACTAGGAGTGTGTATGAGCAAGCACTCTGGCACATCCAAGATGGCCTGCTAGCACAGGTTCTTTGATCTGCTTTTCTTAAAAGAAAGGCAACTTCAATGGGGTCAACAATCTTCTTTTAATTACATTTAATAATTCAAGGGAAAGGTCAACATCCTGAACATGGAGAAAATACAAACAGAGAAAGGACATTCTCTAGATCAGGGGAAAGGTCAGCACCCTGAACATGGAGAAAATACAAGCAGAGAAATTAGCACAGAGATTCAACAGATAGGGCTCCAAACTGTAATACAACCACCTACATACACCACTAGATCAGGGGAGCACTAACATCTGAGTAGTTGGTGGGGGGAGGGCTATTAACAAACAGCTAATCAGAGTCCTGTCCAGGGAATCAAAATGTTCTCATGAGCAAACCCCCAAAGCAAAATTTCACCTCAGAATATATATACATACATACATACATACATACATACATACATACATATATATATATATATATATATACATACATACACACACACACACACACACACACACACACACACATATATGCATATACACTTTGGCTAATAGGCCCAGAGCCAGAAGGCATCACAATCTTCCTGACTCAGTGACTAATTAGCTTAGTTCCAAGAGGTGTAAAAGCCTTTCTGCAAGCAAGCCTCCCCTAAGCAAGCCTCCCCCTAAGCAAGTTCTTCCCGCAATGGGCTCTATGTGACTCAGGATGTATCACAGCTGGGTTGGAGCTCAAAGCAGTAAGACATCCGTGATTGAACACATGTGGTCACATAGGCCTATTAATAGATGGGGAAGACCTTCCTATTCTATTAACATTACAGAGTGACAGACCCATGGGAACTGGGAAGTTGCGGTTACAATGAATAGCAGGTTCAAGAGATGTGAGGCAAAAGTACAAAGGGAAGGACATTTGTTTGTTATCAGAAAGAATTTCAGAGCTTGAAATCATGAAGATGAAAGTAGTGGATGCTGATGATGTAAAAGGTGTGATCCTCTTCTCCCTCCCTCCACCCTCATCCCAGAGGGTCCCTAAATCAGAATTAAAGTTGAGAAAATTGATGATCTGGGAAGTGTGGGTGTTTGAATGGTCATCACTATGGATACTTAAAGCATCAAGGATAAGGAGGGGGTTGTGCTGGAGAGGATGACCTTGAATCAGGTAGTTGGTGAGGGTGAGAGTATGATTTGGAGGGAGACAGATGAAAGTAAGAATGGACTGTGTGATACAGATTTATGTAGTGAACCTCAAAAGAGAAGTTAGTGAGAGATGGAAGTAAAGAGAAGATAAGAAAGTGACAATTGACTCCAAGGAGAATGTAGGCTCCTTCTCCAGACACATTTTGTTTGGGGAGGGGAAAGGCTGAGGTATGAGAGAAGGAGCACTGGAGAAGCTAAAAGATTTGTTTTTTTTCCAGGGAAAGCCAGGTTTCTGTGGGGAAAGGGAGATGGAAGGTAAGTGAGTCGAAGAAATCAAAGATGAAAGAAAACTTGTAAACTACTGAATAGAATTCCAGAAGAGCCAGTGGAAGGAATGAATTGATACAGAAGTGGCAGTGGTGAAAGGTGGGGCAGAGATGGAAGGGATACTAATGTGGGGAGAGGTGTTTTCACTTTGTGGATGGCCAGCTGTTCTACCTTTCAGTCTCCAAACTCCTTTCCTTGCTTGAATTTCTGGGATTCTAGGATTTAGTCACATATCACATCTGAAGGGGAATGTAGGAAAGATGGAATACGGCTCTCTAGGGGAAGTCTTATCTCTCTTGAGACAGAAAGGACTAAAGTAATTCTAAAGTATTCTAAATTCTAAAGGACTAAGTAATTCTAAACCCTGCTTTTCTAGGGCACTTTATTAATGGTTTTTAGTTTCTCATGCCCAAAGAGCAGAGATCATCCTACAATAATACTTTGAGAATATGCCTTGCACATGATGGAGAAAGCTCTGATGGTAATGATAAGGACAAAGTAAAGTTGGTTGTGTAGGTGTCTCCTACTAAATTATTATTGATTTAGAGTTAACAGAAGACAGGGGCTTTTGACTGTGCAGGCACGTGACTATTATAAATCACAAGGAATAGGGGACCAGGAGGTGGGACTTAGACAATTGTGGGACAAGGAATAAGAGGGACTTGCCCAAAGTCAAATAGCAAATCTGAGGTAGAGAAAAATTTCATGCTAAGTCTCCTGACTCTAGGTAATGTGCTTTCTTTGCCCCATATCTGTTCCCCTTGCTTTCAATTAAACCTTCCTGTACTTCTTCTCCATCTCCAAGTTCCCTTCCTTCTAACTATCATTACTGGGATCCTTAGATTTCTCAAAATAGCCTTTCTTTTAAACCACTGAAAAACATAAATGTCATGATCTTGAGATTTCAACATTGTAATCATATTGCTCTCCAGGCTCTTAAGTTTGCCCATGTCCTTTCCAAAATGTGGCACACAAAACTGAACACAGTATTATAGATGTGGCCTGACAAGGTGAGCATACAGGGGAACTATCACTACCATTGCTCTGGACACTGTACCTTTTTTAGTGAAGCTTAAGAACATGTTAGCTTTTATGGCTGCTATTTCACACTGCTGATTCATACTGAGTCCATTAAAAACACTAAACCTGTTATCTAGCTATGTATCTCCCATCTTGTACTTGTGGCATTAAAAAAAACAACAACCCACCTTTACATTTATCTCTATTAAATTTCATCTTGCACCATCGTTCTAGATTGTGAGATCTTTTTGAGTCCTGACTTATCCATTGTTAATCATCCTTCACAGCTTGGTATTATCTGCATATGTATACTTTCTATGCTTCTATTCAAGTCAGTTGGAAAAAATTGTTAAATAGAAATGGGCTAAGGACAGAATCCTGGGGATACTTGGTTAATAGCTTTCCTTTAAGCTAACATGGAGTTATCTATCATGTGTTCTTCCATCATTTAGCTCACATTTCCATCTTTTTCATATAAAACTTCTCAAATGCATTGCTGAAATTTGAGTAAACTACGGGTACAGCAGTTCCTTGAGTAACTTTGTCAGTTCTTTGGATCCCTTACTGTACCTTGCACATAACTGACTCTCAAGAAATGTTTCTTGATTTAAGGCAGTGTGGTGAGATAGAAAGATCATGGGATTTTGAGGCAGAGATCTTCTGTTTGAATTGCATTTCTGCTCCTGTTACATATACAAATTTGAGCATAGGACAACTTTCCTGGTTCTCAGTTTCGTTATCTTTTTTTTTCTGGATGGGGGAAGGCAAGGCGATTGGGATTAAGTGATTTGCCCAAGGTCACACAGCTAGTAAGTGTCAAGTGTCTGATGCTGAATTTGAACTCAGGTCCTCCTGATTCCAGGGCTGGTGCTCTATTCCCATATTCCCTGAGCCACCTAGCTGCCCCTACTTTCCTTATCTTTAAACCAAAGGGGTTGGACTAGATGACCTTCCAGCTCTAAATCTATCCTTTTATGTCATGACTAGTTAGTTTTGCTTGTTTTGTTATTTTTTTTTCAACTAGCAAAAATCTATTTTCTCTCTTTTCCCCTCATTGGGAAAACCATCTCCCCCAAACCCTTCCAGCAAAAACTCACAGCCATACAAAAGAAATGGCTCATATTGGCTATGTTTAAAAAGTATGTCTCAATCTGTTCCTGAGTGAGTCAAATAATATATGCAAAGTACATTTCAAACATGAAAGCACTACATACACGCTGTCATCATCATCATCATTCATCATCATTCATCATCTCTCCTCTGAAATCAAGGTTGGTCAGTGCTTTGAGCAGAATTCTCAAGTCTTTCAAAGTGGTTTTGGCTGGTTGTTTAATATAGATCTTGTTCTATGCATTTGATTTTAAATAAATTCTATTTAAAATGATCTGAGGCAATTGGCGACTTAGTAAGCAAACAACAGGGAGCTGTCCGAGGCCCTTGGTGCTGAAGTGTCTTGCCTAGGATCACACGACTTGTAAAGATCAGAAGAGGGGATTCCAAATCTACCTGGTTTCCTCCGCTACCATTTAACCTTTAGCTTATTTGTTAGCTTATGTTGTTACATTGTTAGACCAAAGCCTGAAAGTTAAGATTTTACAAAGAATTCCCCAAAGGCTGGATTGAGCAGGGTGTTACTATTCAAAATGCTAACGTTAAATGTTGGGGTGGATTAAAAAAAATTGCCTGACACATTGCTTACCAATCGAACAAAATTATTGTCTACAGACCAGAAACGGAAACATCGCGAGAAGTTCCGTTGTTGCGGGTATTTCTTTCCCGGAAGTTCAGGGCAGAACAAAGGTCAAACGTCGGGGGGGGGGGGGGAGGGGAGGGAAAGAAGGCGGAGACCTGGAAATGATTGTTCATTTTCCAGAGCTGCCGTTACACGTGTAAGTGTCCTCAGAACTTCTGCATACTTTGTTATTGCCTCTAGGTTTTACTCAGGGGGATCAGAGTTATGAGGATCTGTGTAACTGGCCGCTTGAGCCGTGGAGAAGAGACCTCACCCTAACCCTCAATGTCCCGGCTCCAACCCTAAATGCGCAGACTCCTGGGAATAACGGCCGCCATTTCCTTTCTGAACCGGAAGAGGATTCAGGTTCAGGAACGGCCAGGAAGTCGCGTTTTCTGTGTTAACACTATCTCAGTTCTTCACTCGGCACCCCCCCCCCCCCCGGTTCCTTGTGTTGCTAAATGTCTCTCCCAGGAAGATTCTAGGGAAGACAACAACAAAAACAACCTTAAAGAGTGAAATCAGGGGAGAGTAGAGGAAGCTGGTAAAGGAGAAAATGAGGGTTCAGAGAGTGGGGACTGGCAGTGGTGGACTGGGGATATCGGACTCTTCAGTAGAGAGACAATGGACACCCCTAGCCATACAAGATACAGAATACAAAGTATACAGAATAAATTAGAGATCGCATCAAGGGGAAGACGCTACCACTAAGAAGAGTTGATTTAGTGATGACCCCATAATGTGACAGCACTCAGGAAGCTCTCAAAAATGCCATTATAGATCTGAACTCTCCTTGAACAGAGGGCAATTCTTAATTACTGTCAGAGAAGCAAAAAGGAACTGAATAGATTGAGGTTTTAGGGGACACTGTTATGTGTCTTTTCCAACATTGGGCACAGCAACTATTCCTCTTGCCCCTAACTTCAAACTGGTATGAAAAAATGGAAGGAGATCTTTCTCCATTTAAAAGCAACAACACTTTCCTCTTTAGAAAATGATTTCTTTTGTGCATAACCCCTAACACAAAAATGTTTCCTAAAAAGTGCAACTTCCCGCTGTAAGAAATGCGTCCCCCCCCAAAAAAAACCCCAAGGGACCTCTCATTCCCTAGCATTTTTGTCATCAAAAGATGTTTCAAATGGCTTTTTACATAGATACTCCTTAGTCTTTGATGTATGGTGAAGAGTCATAGACTCATAGGATCCCAGAGCAAGCAGTTTCTGAAGTAGTTGAAGACTATGACAGCTCACAGCTAGATGGAAAAGAAGCTGTTTAGTTTTGATCTAGACCTTTTAAACCACCTGGTCTTCTTTCTGCTTTAGGGAGCAAATCACCCTTTTTTTTCAAAAGATATGTATGATTCACTGTACCAGGTACTGTGAGGTTAGACAGGATATTCAAAGAACCAACAGTTGTTCCCTGCATGGGAAGAGCTCATACATTTATTGGAGAGACCCATACAAGAAATTATGAGGCAGCATGTGATTAAATGCCAATTGACTGATTAAATGCAGTAAATGTTATAAGGGTTTTGAAAAGGTATAGAGTACTGGGTAAAGGCCAGCACCTTGACTTATAAGCTTTCCTGTCAATTGAGTGAAAGAATAAGAAGAAAAGTACATTTTGTGGATTGCAATCGTAATTGACATGGTATCCATAACTTTTATGGGGAGGGGAGATAGGAGTACAACCACTAAGGTTTTGAGGTTATTTCAACCTCATTTAAATTTATACAATTCAGTTAAAACTTTGTCAGCTTTGTTTATTTTTTGGCACCATGGTGATAACATTTGGGGATCTTGAGGTTACAGATCAAAGAAATTATTTATGATTAAATATTGTGATTCAAAGATCATTAAAGGAAAATTATATCCAGACAGACAGAACACCTGACTTTTTTTTTTTTTAGGGAAGGATTCATGTTTTTTGTTTTTATTTTTCTGGGAGGGGCAGTGGCTTGGTTGGCAAACTTTTAAAGAAGATAAATCCCTTGGTAAAAAGATTATAATTGTAAAATATTATTCTAGACATTAATTCAAAAGTTATGATAAAGTCCTTGGTGCTCAGTGAATATAAAGAAGAAAAATGTCTCAAACAGTGATCTTTTCATGACACATTGATTGGGAAGAAATAGGGGAGATAAGGCAGCCAAAGCAAGGAGTGAACATTGATAGTTCCTAAATATGAATATTTCTTCCATATTTGTTTCAGTAATGACAGTAGGTATAAAAGAGACTAGAAGAGCCACACACCTCAAGGACTGGAAAAATCTGGGAGTGGAAGGAGATTCTTCTCATAGATTATGAAGAGAAGAAAATGGAAGTAAAGGAAATATGAGGTCATAATTCACTCTGAATTTCTAATCTATATTGTTATTGTCTAGCTGCTGGACAATAACATTATTTATGAATGAATTGCCTCAGTGAGTCGCTGTAATTGGAGAAATTCTTTCAATTTAAAGTAAGGGTCCATTTTATTTTAATATGGCATTTGTAATAGAATATTTTGAATCTGGTAAATGTTGAGCTTGATTTTCCCACATTTGGCTTTGTATAGTGTGTGAGGTAAATAAAATGTGAAGACTTCACAGGGAAGATACGTATAAATATATATCTATATCTGTAGTAAGAAATGTTTAAAAATCAAGAAATAGGGAAATAGGGAAGTGGAAAAATTCTGAGGCCATGAGAGTCTGATGGCTCAGCCTCTGGGAAAGTTTACCCTGAAACTTTTTGTTCTTTCTTCTGGTTCTGGTTTAAAGATTTGCTCAGTAAGAATAGGATCACTGTGACCTGCTTTCCTTTATTGTAAAAGTACTGTAAAAGAATGGAGAGGGTCTCCCCCTCCCCTTATCCTATTCTCCTTCTTTAGATTTGTAGATGTCACCTCAGTTGTAATCATTAACTAAGGGAATGGGAATTGGAGTTTCTGTGCCTCAATTTCCTGGTTCTTTGTGTAACTTTCATGCTCAGATTGTAAGCCCGCCTCCCAGCCAATGGTGAGAAGGGTCAGAGGTGGGCGGGAATTGTCTTGTGTTAGGTATAATTATTGGTGCTTTGCCTTTTATAAAGCGCCTCCCTTGCTAGATCTGTTCTGGCAGAGGACGCCCTATTCTTGAGAGTTGAATAAAATTCATTTCTGTTCCCACCCTGAGATGGCTCATTATTATAAATTAACTTTTTAATTGGTGAGGGTCTTTTATCCCACACGATAGTGTGCCAGGTTCATAGAATTGTACAGGCAAAGGTACAAAAAGCTTAACTGGTGATTTGCATTTTGTATAATTCTTACCATACCACAGAACTGAACTTAAAAGCATCCAAGAACAAATCATCCAAGATTGGAATTAATCAGTCAATAAGCATTTATTAAGAAATTACTAAGTGGTGGTAGTGGCGGTGGATCAGAACTGCCTCCTGCAGGAGGTAACATTTGAACTTCCTTTTGAAGGAAACCAGAGATGGCAGAATGTAGAGAAGAAGAGGGAGAGCATTCCAGGCAAAGGAAAGGAGACAGAGATGTAACATAATGTTCAAAGAACATCAGGTAGTCCAGTAGCTAAATTGTAATGTGTATGAATGGGAGTAAAGTGTAAGGAGACTAGAAAGTTAGGAAGGGCCAGGTTGTATGAAGCTTTAAGGTTAAAATTAAGGACTTTATATTGATCCTGGAAGTAATAGGGAATTACTGGAGTTTACCATATCACCAAGTAGGGGATGACAAGATTAGACCTGTGGTAATTACTTCAACCATAATTTTTTTTAGTGTGCCAAGCATAGTTCTAGGTGCTAAGTTGAGTGACATTTATGATTTATTGGCTTTCTAGTTTCTAGTCCTCTAACTTTTAAACTATTATCCTCAGTTGATTATAGGGTGATCCTATGCAGAATGGAAATATCCCAAACATCATCCTCATGTCAAACATCAACGAGATGTTACCATTCAGGTCTTAAGATATTGAACCTTATCTCATGTTCACTAATATTAATGTTTACAGATTGAGTGGTTACTTGAAGAACAAAAGGAAGCTATTACTGTTGATTTTGCCTTTCTGTCCAAAGACTTTTTTTTTAAAACCATGTTTCAAAATCACTACAAATAGGAGGCATTTAAGGTGATGCAGTGGATAGAATGCTGAGCCTGGAGTCAGGAAGACTTGAGTTCAAATGTGACCTCAGACACTATCAAATTCCCCAAATAATATTTTGTAGAGCTATGAAAAATAATGACATTCATATAGAGAAACACTGTGTCAAGGATCTCAAAGGTAATACTGAATAAAAGTAGGAAGGAAGGTGGTGTGTGTGTGTGTGTGTGTGTGTGTGTGTGTGTGTGTGTGTGTGTATCAGGACCAAATGTCAGGATGTATTTCAAATCAGTAATCCTTAAAATCATTTAGTGCCTGTTATGAAGAGAAATTGATCAGTGGGAAAGATTAGATAACATATAGAAATAAACAACTATAGTAGCATAAGTTTTGAGAAACATGAAGACCCCAGTTATTGGGAGAAGGGCACACTATGTGATAAAAACTGCTGGAAAAACTGAAGAATGGCTTTGCAGAATTTAGGTTTCAATCAATACCTCACACTTTACATCTATATAAACTCCAAATGGACACATGAACTAGATATGAGAGGGCACATCATAAATTAAATAAATAAGGAGAAAGTAACTTTCAGATCTATAGATAGTGGGAATAGTCACAAATAGGTGATGGGGAGGATCACATATGATAAAATAATTTTAATTATGTAATATATAAAAGTTTTTGCACAAATCTACTGTAATAAATTTTAGAAGGGAAAGAGGTAGCTGGTAGAAAAAGTCTTCACAACAAATTATTCTGACAAAGGTTTCATTTACAAGATATATAAGGAAGTAATTTAGATTTATAAGAGTAACAGCCATTCCCCAATAGACAGTCAAAGGATATAAATAAGACATTTTAACAGAAAGAAATCAAATATCAACAACCGTATGAAAAAAGCTCTAAATCACTAGCAATTAGAGAAACGCAAATTAAAGCAACCCTGAAGTTGCATTTCATACCTATAAAACTGGCAAGGACAACAAAAGAGGAAAATGAAAAATGCTGGGAAGGTTGTGGGAAAACAATCACACTGTTTGGTGGAGCTGTGACCAGAATGGTCCAGCCATTCTGGAAAGCAATTTTGAACTATACCCAGAAAGTTATCAAACAATGTTATCTCTCTTAATCCATGTACACCAGTACTAGGCCTATACACAAAAAAGGGGAAAAGGATCTATTAGTACAAAAATATTTATAACACCTCTTTTTGTAGTAACCAAAAATTGGAAACAAAGGAACTTATATTGGGGAATGGATAACCTAACTAAAATTTCATAAGAAATTTTGAAAATGATAATTTCAGTTGAAACTGGAAAAACTTCTATAAACTGATACAGAACAAAGTCAGAATTAGAACAATTTATGCAACAACAAAATTATAGAGAAAGCAGCTTTCAAAAATTTGAGAGTTCTAATCAATGCAATGATAAACCAAGAGTTCAAAAGAATGAATATGAAACAGTTGCTCATCTCCTAACAGAGAGACAATGAATTTAAAATGTAGAAAGAGACATGCATCTTCAGACATGGCTAATACAGGAATTTATTTTGCTAGACTATGTAGACATGTATTGTAAATTCTGTTTTTCAGACATTTAAAATTGCTTATTTGGGGAGGAGAAGTGGAAAGGAGAGATTAATTTAAAAATAATTGTTCCTTGAAAAATAAAAATGGTAAATTATAAAAAAGATATATAAATTTTTTTCTCAGTTTTTTTTCTACTCATAGTGAAATCCCCTAAATTACCATGGGACCAAAAAGTTCTTGCTATGCAATGTGAGCAGCATTTAACTTGCATTTAAAGGCATGTGCATATATTATTATTATTATCATACTGACCAGTAGGACAAATAAGAGAGCTGATGTAGAAGTCAGATGTTTGAAAACACCTATCTGATCATTAAATCTAATCATTAGATCATGAAGATGAAGTGGAAAAATCTCAAAGTTTCTGTTCTAATTTTCTTTAAAGGAGGTCACATGGTAACTTTCTAGATTTTTCTTTTTCTGGTTTGATTTCTGAAACGTTACTGTTGCAGTAAAAGATAATATTGAACATGGTAAGAAGAAAGTGTTTAGTGGAGGTGATTTTGATTCATCGTAATAATGTTCAAATTTAGAAATTAAAGATAAGGGATAAGAAAACAGTGCTTTTAGGTAAGATGAAGAATTCACACTTTAAACCACTTGAGGTCCCTGTTAACTTAGAAGATAATGCATTTTTTACTGCTGAGCTTCCGTAATCAAATAGTAGCCCAGGCATAGATTCCAAATCTATTATGGATCCATAGTTAACAAAATATGATTATTTCTACTTTAAGGGATTGAGGACCCAGTTTAAAGCCGTCGATTCACATATCTGGATCACGTAGATTGTGAAGGCGGCAGGGTACCGGATAGGCAGCTTCCGAGCCGGGCAGTTATTGCTTTGGTTTCTGCTATGCCCAACCTGTGCCAGAGAAAGCAAAACATTGTATGTTCGTGGGCAGCATAGCGTAGGAGTTGGGTCTGGTGGTTGGGGTTCTGGTGTGGTGACTGCTCTAGGCGATGTCCAAGGAAGACCTGGAGGTAAATGCACAGAAGGGCGTTTTGTTTGTGGATTCGGTGATCAACGTGGAGGAAATATACAGACGCAGCCCGGGGGAACTACTGGATTTTTAGCGTCTACATGGAGGTGATCCTGGACAAGACTCTATTCCATGTAAAGGTGAAAATTAAGGAAGCTTAATCACAACCTGTCGCTTTCTCCGCAACTGAAACAAAACTGTTTATTGTGGATTCCAAGCTGTCAGGCTTTCTATTGCCATTAGAGGGCCCATTGAGTGCCGGTGCTGGAAAAAATTTCATCTCGACCTCCGAGCTCAGTATCGACTAATTTTTTTTTCCTGACTGTATAAACCAAATATAGAGAAGGAACTGAACCTTAATTAATAATTAATATTAATCATTAATAAAGGGAACTCCTGGGTGATTAAACTCCCTTTACCTGTGCAGTTTGTCGCTTTTTATACAATTTATAGTCTTAGAGAAGTTAAGTGGCATGCCCAGGGTCACATAACCAATGCATTTCAGAAGCAGGACTTGAATCCTTCCTTGATTCAAGTCTGACTCTCTGTCCCGGTTCCCCCCCACCCCCATAAGGACTGTGGAAGTAAATTAGTCTACTTGGTGTTAAGAAATCTTCGAGCTTTTTTTTTTTTTTTTAACTGACAGCCCGATCTCAAGAGAACAGTGAAGCTCTTCTGGTGTGAACGACAATGCCTCCAAGTTTAAGCAGTCGGAATACGAGGTAAATTTATGGTTAATAGAGCTAATGGAACTTGAGTAATAAAATTAAGCACCTCTGATTTAAAGGTATTAATAAATAGTTCATATATAATTTTGATAATGTGATGTCAATCCAACTAAAAATATTTTCTCGTTGGACTTGAAAAAAGGAGAAATGAGAGTTACTGAAGTCTTAAATTCCGAAGCCACAAAGCCTATGAAATTCCTTTGAGAGGAATGGACATTGTCAACGCACTACAACATTTTCTTTAATGTTAGACATCAATAACATTGTTTCTGAAATGGGTTTGAAATTGCTATCTTTGCCAATCCTAGAGCATGTCAGTCAGGAACAGTCATTGACCTCATCAGCATGTCTGATCCCTTGCTAGGGTTCCCACCTTCAGGAATGACAAGACTATGAAAGGCTCTGTGGACTTTGACAGCGTGCAGGCTGAGATCTCGAAGGCCATTGAACCTAGGCCAGTACGTTTGTGGACATTGGGAGAGGTGAATTACAAACTGCTGATTTTCTTTTGACCAGCGTACTTGGTGCTTGTGAAGAACAGCCCTCGAGGCTGTCACATATTCGTAGTGTCGGTACAGGACCAAGATGCACAGGAGACCTAGCTTCTGTGAGTGTCGAGTGGGGAACCATAGGGGCTACTTTTCTGTTAACTCAGAGAGTGGGATAGTGCGCCTTGCAGGCAGTCCCAGTACCACGAGAAGCTGAAGCTGCGGCAGTTCCAGATAAGCGCCTAGGTCTCTGGTTTCACGCCCTCGGGCAACAACAGGAGCTTTCAGGTATTTTTGCTGGAGAAGAAAAATAAGCCTCCTTCAGTGCGTCTGCCCCAAATTGGGGTTGGGTCGAGAAGTGGTCCAGTGACCGAGCTTGATTCAAGGTCAGTGGCTGCTGGTCACATGGTTTGCAAAGATCTGGGCGGTGGCTTTGGATTCCGGCTACAAAGCGTAACTGTTTTATGAAACGCTACCAGAGGTCGACGTACCCAATTTCCACGTGAGGTTATACACTGCTAAGACCAGTGCAATCAGGACCTTGGAAGAGGCTGATGTACTGAGGCGAGTGCTCTTGGACCATGGGGAGCCCCTCTTTCTCTGCCACTACCGCTGCCACCAGGACCTTATCTCTAGTAGAAAGCGGACAGATGCTCAAAGGGTCATTTGAAATGGCCGGGGCGGGGGCGAAAAGGGTTCACATCCTCCTCTGGTGGATGTGAACGTCTGTTTATCTCATCATAGCCATCTGCTCGGTGTCATGGCTGCTGCTGCTTCTGTATGTGACTAAGCAGTGTTTTGTACACCCGTGTGTAAGGACCAGAGAAGCCTCACGTTGTTGTGCTTCAGCATGGTTGGGATCAGGTAGCATTCCCAGCAGCAGAAGGTGTGTTCTCAGGACTGGGAAGATAAGAACGATGGCTTTCAGCCCCAATCGCCCTCCAAATCCTTCCAAGTGGGACAGAAACCAGAAGCAGGAGTCTAGGTGAGAGTAGTCTGGAAAGGGGAGGTTCAGATTTCGAAGTTTGGGAAATTCAGAATTTTTAGCTTCTGTGAATTTTAGGTTTTCTTTCTAGTAACTTCAAAAATGTTCAATTTCTTTCCCCTTCCACATTTCACTTAAAGTATTTCTAGAAAAAATTTGGCAGATGTGTTATTTTTGGGGAGACAATTCATTTACTTGATGTTTCAGGTAATGCTTAATAAATGCTTGTTTACTTGTTGGCTTGTATTGACATTGCTTGTATTGCAGAGTCCTGAATAACGTTGAAGACAACTTTTATGAGAATTGGAATTATCACTTAATTCCTTTTTAGAGGGATGTGTTTACGAATTAAAAGCATACAGAGTTCGCTTTAATGGAAAGGCAATATTTGTTGAAACAAACAAACAAACACAATTGCTTACCCTTTGGAGCCTTGACCTTGGTTTCTCTGTGGCTGAAACTGTTGTGGGTATTGTTGCTGTTTTGATTAAACCTGGAATTTCATTGTTTTAAGGAGAACCATGGTGAAGAAATTCCCTCTATCAATGCAGATAAGCACCAACAAAGCAAGATATAATCTTAGATGGAACTTGAACTCAGGTCTTTGTGGACTGCAGCCTGAAATTCTGTATATATTTGCTAGTTCCCCAAGGAAACTATTTCCTTTTCTTCCTTAATAGAGATTTCTAATTCTTCATAGCATTAGCTTATTTTATGGCTGTTACCACCATCCAGTATTGCCCTTTTCCTAATTACTTTATTGTACTTTGGCTGTTACTAGTAGTTGATATATCTTTTGACTCTTCTTTCTTTAATTGCTCAACTTCACAACTTTGTGAGGTCTTTTCATTATTTTCTTTCTAGTTTTGTGCATAGTCTTTGACTATTTTCCTGTTCCTGTTTTGTTCTTTTAAATAATTGTATTAAAACAAGTAAAGTACATTTGCTTGGTAAACCTGATGATTACTATTCAAGTACGGTGATTCATCAGGACACAAATGTTACTTCCAGAGGCAATCCAAAAAGCAAAGATAAAGATTGATAAGTCTTGGACAAGAAACAAACCCTTAGGCATGCACATAGTCCCCCATCATTGCTGGTGATTGAGAGTTAGAGCTACAGAAGAAGGAATTTTAAAGAAATACTGAAAATCAAGAATTCAAAGAAAAATGGGAAAATTCATATTAACTGATGCAGTGAATTATGCAGAACCACGAAAACAAGAGGCATGTGGATTATTAGAATGTGGATTGTAATAATAAAACAATAAAACAAAATTGAAGACTTCATACTTAAAATGGCCACACGACCCAAGGGAAAAATGGAAAGACATGCACTACCCACCCTTCATTGGAAAACTCTAGGTGTGAAATATTGCATGTACTGTTAATTGCAGTCAGTGTGATGGTTGACATTGCCTAATTGCTTCTTTTCTCTTTCTTTTTAAATGTTTGTTACAAGGAAGAAATTTGATGGATTGAGGAGGAAAAGGGGATAGGCCTAAAAATGTGATGCAGAAACAAAATACACTTTTAAATTTAAAAATAATTTGAAAAAGAAGAGATATAGAAATAAAAAAAACTGCTTTTAATAAGATGGTGTCTGAAAATGGAATTTGGATTTTTAACCATGGTCTAAAACGTAGAAATGATAAGCTCCTGGTCTAAGAAGAGCTGATAAAAATGCACTTGGTGAAGTATTACAAATCTAGTGAAAAGGAATTTTAAACTTAAAAAGGAATGTGGAGAGGGGAAAATGATCTGCTTATAGCCCCCATGCTAGTCATCATAGAGAATAACCACAATGTAGGAAGAACAAAAATCTCAATAGAGAGACCCAGAAATTCACAGGGGACAAAATCCAAGAAAATGTGCCAGAAATAAAACCTATGGTTCCATGCATGTATGTCTATATGCAAAAACAAAAAGTCTGAGCAATAAACAAGTTGAGCTACAGATCCTAATGCAAAGAGGCAAATTTGATTTCATGGGAATCACTGAGATTTGGTGAAATGGGATCAATAGGGAGTAGAGGAAGAAGAATGAATATTAACATGATTTGGGTGAAGAATAAAAAAGGAAGAAACAAATATTTGTATAGGAGTATATTACAGATCACATGCATAGATAAAGGAAATAAATGAAGGGATTAAAAACACATCCCAATCCTAACACAAAAAGATGATATTGTAGATATTGTAATGAAAGGAGACTTCAGATGTCTTCATATAAGCTGGAGCACCTATTGACTTACCTTAATGATAATTTCATCCTTAATAAGATGGCTATACTTGTTATAGATCTAATTCTTATCAACATGCACCTTAGAAATTAACACAGAGAAGGAAGGAAATTCTGACATCACCATTGATTTTTGGAGAGTTGTTTTCAAAAGGCAAAAGGATAAATGGTATTTAATGAATAAAATTCTGCATGAGAATACAGGCCATGAAGGATAGAAAGTTATCAAGAATGGAATTCCAGTGAAGAAGAAGAGGCAGTACTGTTTACAAAGGCAAATGTAGGCACATTGAAAATCCATTTATGAACCTGGATTTAAAAAAAAAAAACAACCTGATACATATAGAATGGACCACTGGGAATTTCCATGTATTATGCAATTGAACCTTCTTATGTGTGCTGTCTTCTACATTAGAATGAGTTCCTTGATAGCAAGGCCTATCTAGCTTTTCTAAGAGTAACTGTAGTAAAGCACAGAGATTTGCACGTGGCGAACAGTGCTTTTTCATTCATTCATTCATTCAAGTCAAAGTGGTAAGGTCCTATAAAAATCATATTGGGATTTTAAAAAAAAGCTTTATTGGGGAGAGAGGGACCAAAGAAGAGATCAGATCACTGCTGCATGGGGAATAGATGATGATAATTGATGGCAGAGAGGAGGAAGAGTTGCTCAAGTATTATTTTGCTTGTTTCCCCTGACAACAAGAATTACCTATGTTCTGAAAAAGAAGGAACAAAAATGGCCAGTATGATTTTGAAGTGTAAAGTAAGTAGAAAAATAGTAAAAGACAATCCAGCTACCCTGGAATTCAAGTAACTAGACCCAGTAGAACTACAACCTGGGGTACCAACAAAAATGCAATTGCTATCAGTTATCTTTGGAAGGTCTTGTGAAACAGTAGGGATGCCACAGGATGTGAGAAAGGCAAAAATTGTTCCAAGTTTCAAAAAAGAGAAAAATGGATTCTAAAATCATGTTCCACTGAGCTTGACTTTACTTTTTGACAAAATTCAAGAATTGAAGGAATGGTTAGTAAATATTTGGAAAAGGAAGTGGAAATCACTAAAGCCAATGTAGATGCATGAACAACAGATCATCTCAAACTAACTCAAAGCCTTTTTTTTGGACAGATTTATTAGACTCAGATTATGGGATTGCTTTAGAAATAGTTTGCCTAGGTTTTAAAAAAATTGACAAGCTTGTTTGTGTTTTCTTTGTAGACATGATGAAAAGTTACTTGGAAGAAAGTTTTTTGTAGAGTGGTCCAGGGATCTGTGCTTGGCTTTGTGAAGTTTAATATTTATATTAATGAATTCCATTCAATTCAACATATATTTGCTATTTACCTGTGTGATGGGCACTGTGGTAGGCACTGGACTGAATAAGTGAATGGTTGGAATGCTTATAAAACTTGCAAATGATCCCAATTTAAGAAGGATAGTCAACAATTTGAGTCTAGATAAAGGATACAAAAAGATCAACAGGCTGCAATACTGGGTCAAATCTAATAAGAGAAAATTTAATAGAGATAAATGTGAAATTTTACATTGGGGTTAAGAATCAAATTTTCAAGTATAAGATGTTGAATAAAAGGCTGGACAGAACTTCTCTGCAAAACATCCGGAGGTTTTAGTGGAATTTACACTCAATAAGAATCAACAATGTGATATAGCAATCTGGAATATTGTATTCTTTTCTGGTGGCCATGCTTTAGCAAAGAGAGTGATATGCGGGAGATTGTCCAGAGGGCAATAAGAATGTTGAATTGCCCAAAGATTCTGCGTTTTCAGCACAGTTGAAGGCTTGGGAATTGGGAGTCTGTAGCCTGGGAAAAACTCAAGTGGCATTGGTGGCTTTCTAGGTGGCTGTAAAGCTATCATGTAGAAGACGGATGACTTATTTTGTTTGTCTCCAGGGCAAGACTTAGTAGGAATGGGTGTAAGTTTCAGAAAGGCAGATTAAAACTTGATGTAAAGGAAGCTCCAACCCGCAGCATTCAGAGCTATCCAAAAGTAGAAGAGATTACTGCTGGACATTGTGGGCTCTCCTCCATAGAGGAATTGAAGCAAAGACTGCTGTAACATGATGGTGTAGTTCAGGTACTGTTGAATTGGATGGCTTCCAGTGTTCCTTTCCATATCTGAGATTCTGGGATACTTTGACTGCCATCCATCGCCGCTTCCAAAACAAAGGCTGTTATTAAGAAAAAAGGTGCATCGCATATGTACAAAACTTCTATAGTCACACTGAAAAAAAAAACAATCCAAATCCATTATTCCTATTTTGTCATAACTCCCCTTGAATAAAAATTGTTATACTTAAAAAGTTATATTCCTGTGATTTATTTTTTTCTTATCTATCTGATGCACTTTCAGAAACAGAATCCATTTTAAAAAGCAAGTTATCTTTGGTCTCATATGTTAGAGTGTGGATGGCTGGGGAAAATGACTTAGTGCTTTACTCCCTATTCTAATTTAGAAGTGAAATAAAGGCATAGTGGTAGAACTTAAACATTTAGCCACATGATGTCGCTGTCCACCACGAAGTTTTCTCTAGGAAGGTGAAACAACAGATCTTCCATCATTAGATTGCTAGAAGCTCCATTATGCCAGTCTAGGGAAACAATACAGCAGTACTGGATGAGAGCCGTTAGAGGTAAAGATTTATTTAATTTCTTTAATTGAGGTATGAAATACTAACTTGAAGTGTTCACCAAGTGTTTGCAATGATGTTTTCAAAGCAAAACGACCTGGAAGCCTAGCATCTGCTGTTCTTGATTCTGCTCCACACATCCTGGGAGATGGGGGGCGGACAGGTCCATTAGTCGGTGCCGGAAGAAGCGAAACACGGTACATTTGTGGGACGAATCGCGCATGACCTGGGCCTGGAGGTCGGGGAGCTGGCTTCGAGGCTGTTCCGGGTGGTGTCCAAGGGCCACAGGAACTACCTGGAGGTAAATGTGCAGAATGGCATTTTGTTTGTGAATTCTCGGATCGCCCGGGAGGAGCTGTGCAGCCGCAGCCCAGTTTGTAGCATCCACCTGGAGGTGATCGTGCACAAACCGCAGGTGTTTCATGTGGAGGTGGAGATTAAGGCTATTAGTCACTTCACTCGCTTTTTTTGCTACACGGCGACTCAGGGGCTACCGCTCTGATGAACTATAAGCTTAGTCCCAATGAATATTTCTCTTTCGATGTACAGAGGAATGAAAAACTCAGTCAATCTCTGTCCCTTTTGCTCAGGAAAGCTTCAGATAGAGAGGAAACATCGAAGATTAATTTTTTATTGATCGCCACTGATGGGGGTAAACCCAAACTCACTGGAAATGTTCATTTGGTCATTAAAGTGCTGGTTGTGAAATGGTAATGAACCAGAGTTTGAACAATCACTTTATAAACTCTGATTACTAGAAAAAGCAGCCAACGGAACGTTGGTGATCAAACTAAACGCTTCGGATGCAGGTCATGGCGAAGTATATTAGGAAGGCAGAATTTATGATTTCAAAGAGAATCTCATATGTGCCTAAAAGGTCTGGAACTGCAGGATATAAGGAATTCTCTAGGCAGAAGGCAGGAGAACTAAAGCATGTATTTACACTCCACAGTAACAAGCCCACAAACCAGCGTCCCCATTTTGATATTTTCATCAAAAGCTTCCAGGCCCAATAAGTCCGCCTCACAAGGGTAACCAGGAGGCCACAGAGAAGTGAGATAGTATAAGGCAAAATCGTATACATGCTTCCCCTCTACGGTAAGAAGATTACCCATTGGCCTCCAGTCCTTGCTCAGCACTCCAGTCAGCTCTGCTACTGGCAGCTCAGCTTCGGCTGTAGGCATCTCTGGCTCCAACCGGAAAAGGAAGAGAGGATCTTCAAGCTGTCCTCTCCCCTCTTATAGAGTTTTTGACATCATCAAGCGCCCCCTGAACGACCAGGGCCGATTGGTTCTTGACTTGGCCCCTCCCCCTAGCGTAGACCAGGTTAACACACCTCCCCTCAGCCAGCCCCATGACTCATCACACAGGAAGTTCTCTGATTTCTGGCATGGTCACTGGGCTTCCTGCCCCGGAAGAGCAAGCTCCAGTGTCCAGGGAAGCTCAATGAGGTAAGCTGAGTCATTCAAAGAAAACAAAGTCCATTCTGGTTGCACTTGTCCAAGGTCACACAGCTAGTAAGTTTGTCATGTGTCTGAGGCTGGATTTGAACTCAGCTCCTCCTGACTCCAGGGCCGGTGCTCTACTGACTGTGCCACCTAGCTGCCCCCATTGAACAATTCTTTATCCTCATCCGAGGCCATCCAAATATTGCTCACTTGTTCTAAAATCACTGTGTGTGGGAGTTTCCCATTACAATTATTAATTGATCTAGGGAGGGCAGTCACAGAGTGGTGGAAGTGGCAGAGACTGAGGCTCTACTGGCTCCTGGCTGATCTGTGATAATTAGGAGAAAACATTTGCTACAAATATGTCAGATCCTGGGTCATGTTGGGCCTTCGTTGCTCCCTGAAGAGCCAGGAGATGGTTTTTGCAGCACATATTCGAGGCCCCTCTCTGAG
Source organism: Trichosurus vulpecula (assembly GCF_011100635.1). Taxonomy (NCBI): domain Eukaryota; kingdom Metazoa; phylum Chordata; class Mammalia; order Diprotodontia; family Phalangeridae; genus Trichosurus; species Trichosurus vulpecula. Next base: position 58,710 of record NC_050575.1, on the reverse strand, counting down.
CCCCTCTTCATCTCCCAAGCAGGCAGGGATTTTGTGATGATAAGTAAGTGGATGATCTCCCCTGCGGTGTGAGCTGTGTATACCATGGCCACACGTGATTTGGAGACCTTGGGATTGAAGTTGGGAAAGAGCTTCAAGGGGATGGAACATTCTTCCTCTCTGAGCCCAGAAGCATTCTCTTGCCTTGGTCATCCAGTTGTGGAGGGTTGTACATGGAGGACTTGTCTTCCCTCTTCCCATAAGGCTTCCTGTCCCTACATGGCTTATGAGGAGCAGGGTAAAAATACTGCTTTTATATCTCTGATGAATAATTAGTTCACTGAAATGTGAAACCTCTCATAGAATTGAGGTTGCTTTTCTGGCCCTGATCTCCAAACTCTGTGACCTCCAGAGGCCCCCTTTCCAAATCCCCCTTCTTAATCCTCACAGGTGTCCAGAAGCAGGAGGGGCTATTCCAGGGGGCCCTCCTTGGACGGACTGAGAGACCAACCCTTGTGGGCTTTCTCAGAGTATGGATTCCATGCAGCATGTGGCCAACAGGGATCCTTAAGTACAGATCTGAGGCTCCCATTTCTATTTTGGGGCAGCCAGGTGGTGAAGTGGATGGAGTGCAGGGCTTGGAGTAAGGAAGACTCATCTTCCTGTGTTCAAATGTGGCCTTAGACACAAGCCGTGTGACCCTGGGCAAGTCACTTTACCCTGTTTGCCTCAGTTGCCTCATCTGTAAAATGAGCTAGAGAAAGAAATGTCAAACCACTCCAGGATCTTTACCAAGAAAACCCCAAATGTGGTCACAGAGTATTGGACCCGACTGAAAATGACTGAACAACAACAACAGATTTTTATTTGAATTTGACCTCACTGGTTAGACTAGCTGACCTCTGAGGGCTCAAACGACTCTCAGATTCTGTGATTGAAATCAAGGAGTTCCCTGGCCTTTGCTATTGCCCACTCAGCACACATAAGACCATGGAAGGATGTCAAGACTGCCCATTGGGAACAGTTTTTGGGTCACCATCCTCCTAGAGGCACGTATATGCGCCCTGGGGTCAGGCTCCGGCAAACCAAGGCCTTCCCATCCCATACATTAGCTTGCCCTATGAGGACCTTGGCTTTGCCTTCTTCCTTTCCCAATAGTCTCCCTGCAGCCCATATGTTCAAAGCAAGAGATCTGGCTTCTTACTAGCCTCAGTATAACTGAGAATGCAAATGCTATTCTCATGATGAAGAAACTGAGGCACAGAGAGGTTCAGTGAGGAGCTCAGAGCCCCACACCCAATGGAAGCCAGAGTTAGGTCTGACCTTGGGTCTTCAACTATACCAGGGGTCTCCCAATCCCAACACTCCTAATACTGGCAGCAGCCCTGGGTGAAGCCTGGCCTGGATAGACCTGTGGAGGTCTGCCTCTGAAACCTTCCTTCTGCATCTCCACTTAATCTCTTAAATGTGGCTGCCTCATTCTGCAGTTCTCCCTCTCCTGAATGCCCTATTTATAGCAGGGATCTCTCTGGGAATCTGGAAATATCTCTGGAATCCTCTGACAAAGGCATCAGCAGGCTGGGAGGGGAGGGGAGGTGCCCCTGTGTTTTCCGGCCATGTGCTTCCAGCCCCTGTGTTTGCAGCCCCTGAGCTCCAATGGTCTGTCTGAACCCAACCCCCCCTTGGCTCTGTCCAAAGTTAGGGGAATATTAAACCAGCAGATGAGGTTCGTTTTCACAGGCATCCACATGGCATGAAATTGGGGCTGACCTTCTTCATTCGCAGCAGTCCAGTGGGTCTAAATGCAAGTTAGCGAGGTGGCTCAGTCAGTGGAGCCTCAGACTTAGAGTCAGAAGACCTGAGTTCAGATCCCATCTCAGACACTTAGCTTTGTAACCCTGAGCAGGTCACGGAACCTCTCCCCTGAGGTTTCCTTATCTGTAAGGCAGGGGGTCATAATAGCCCCACCCCAGGGTGGGTGCGAAGGTCACATGGAATCATGTTTACAAAGTGTTTTGCAAAGCTAATTACAGAAATATGTGCTGTAGTTATTATTGCTTTTAAGCGCTAATTCCCATGATTCTGCCAGTTCCAAGCAGTCATTCAATCATCTCGGTACTCACTGACATGACGACTTTCATGCCCTCCCTTCCCAACCCTAAGAATTCCTCCCAGTGTGAAGTCATTTATCTCCTAAGCAGGGACTCTTCTGCCATCCAGTGGATGTTCATGGTACTACAGGAATTAGAATTAGAGCATCCTCCCTTCTGAAATATTGAATGTGAAGAAGGGAGGTTTGGGGTGCAGTCCTCTGACAAACCAGCCCTTGAAGCCTTCAGACTTCCTAGTGAGCTTGGGGACTTCACAGGATCATCAATCTAGAGTCTGCAGGGGCCTCCGAGGCCATGTGGTCCAGCTGCTTAGTTCAGCCCCTAGTCCATTGTAGACTCAATAAATGTTCTTGGCCTGACTCCAATCTCCAAATCCTTTCCTTTGTTTTTCTATGAAAGTGAAAGCTGCTTTATAATTACTAAAAGTTTCATTATTTAGTAGAACAATGATAAATAACAAGTTATTGAAAGAAGATTCTGGAAACAGAAGGCCCTTAAGCTGCTTCCTGGGTCACTGAGGAATAAATTACACACATATGGAGCAATAGTAAACAACACAGGGCCATGATTAGGGGCAATTTATGAAATCCAGACTAGGTCAGCCGTGGATGTTCAGAGAAGCTAGTCTTGGATACCAAGGGAAGGCTTCGCAGTGAGAAGGGGGCTTCAGCTTCAAAGTAGAAGTTATATTTATCTGTCGGAGGCTCTTCACCTGAGGTACACTAACCCCTAAGGAATTTGATAAGAGTTTTCAGGGGGTCTGGGAACTTGGAGGGGAAAAAATACATCTTTATTTCAACTAACTTCTAATTCGAGTGTGTTGCATTCCTTTGAATATTGAATTTTCAAAAACCAAAGTAGCACTCTGGGAAGGCATTTATTAGAAGCTTCACCAGATGACACACAAACAAGTTAAAATGCCCTGATCTAGGTTGAAGATGGAACAGCAATAAAGGGTGTCGCTAAAGTCTGGACACATAGGCAATTGATGGCAATGTGGAGTTATTGCACTGAGTTCATGTGAATCTTGCAAAGCACATCAACCTTTGCATTGCAAATGACAGAAATCATATTGAAGATGTTATTTGTTAATATTCCAATTAAATAAAATGTTGAAAATTTCGTTCATTTCATTTCTTGAAAATACGCATTTTTGTCTGTGTCCAGACTTTAGGAACACCCTGCAGAAGTGGTCTGGGAACATGGCATTAGGTCAATGTAGGTGTATTCATTTTTGGTCCAGTTGACCATTATATTGGCCAGATCTTTTTTGATAAACTATATCAGCATTTAACATATAAAGGTATGAGTCCTTTAGATTATATCAATTTTGAGAACTAGAATCGTTTCCATGTATCAGAATGAGGGAAATACAACTGTATGTTAGGTACCTTTAGGCACATTTTGTATATGTGAGTGTGTGTATGCATACACCTGCACCTTTGTAGTAACTACAGTAACTACCAGCCAATCAATTCATCGATGAGAGTTATGAAACTGCCCGTACCCTTTGGCCCAGCAATACCACTACCAGGTCTATTTCCAAAGATGATTAGGGAAAAAGGAAAAGAACCTAAATGTTCTAAAATATTTATAGCAGCTCTCTTCATGGTGGCAAAGAACTGGAAATCATGGGGATGCCCATCAACTGGGAAATGGCTGAACAAGTTGTGTCACATGATTATTATGAAATACTGCTGTGCTGTAAGAAATGATGAAAACATGGGAAGACTTGCAGGAAGTAATGAAGAGTGAAATGGGGAGAACCAAGAGAACACTGTCTATCCTAACAGCAATAGTGTTTTAGGAACAACTTTGAGCGACTGAGTCATTTTGATGCTTATAAGTACTCAAATGAACTGAAAAGGACCTATGAAGGAAGGAACTATATGCATCCAGAGAAAATTGATAAGCAGAAGTATGTATAGAATGATCTCTCTCTCTCTCTCTCTCTGTCTCTCTCTCTCACTCTCTCTCTTACACACACACACACACACACACACACACACACACACATTTGTGTCTAATGGTATCCATCTTTAGGGCTGGGGGAGGGGAAGAAAAAAAGGAGAAAAAAAGAAAGTTCCATGATAACTTTATTATATATTTACTAGGAATAGCAAGTTGTACACAACAGATTTACAGTTTCATGTGCAGTCATTTTTTATTCTACTTTATTATGTAAATGCTTGTTTTATTTCACAAGTACAAAATAAAATACATAAAAATTCCAAAATAATCAAAGCTACCACTGGTTCCTGTCCACTGCAGGCTGGGCATCAGTGACTAAGCCAGATGTGAGGCCAGAGCTTTGTTGGTATTGGGCTGTTTAGCTGGTCCAGATCCCAGGTTACTAGGACCACTCTGAGTGAGGACAAAGGCGGGGAGACGAGAGGCCAAAGAGGTCATAGGGAAAAGACATGGGCCAAGAGGCCTGTCTCTGGTCTCTTCATCCTCTCCAGTGACTCCCTGCACTCTCCTGGGGTCCTTAGTCTTCCCAAAGTTATTCAGGATCTGGTCCCCTCCTCTTGTTAGGGGTGTGCTTAACAACAGCTGTCGGATAGTTCTGGTTCAGCGTTGGGATGAAATGAGGCCCTCACAAATCAGTGAACATTAAAGAAAGGCTGACTTTGCCCTAACACAGCAAGGATGTGCACCGAGGACACAGCCACACTATTCTGGATGGGGCTCCTCTCATGTCCAGGTGGAACCTTGTCTGGTCAATGGGATGGGGCTGGTGATTCCAAAGAAGCCACCATGGGTTAGGACCCGGAACTCCCTGTGCAGGGACTTTAGGTGCCCTGAGGTCACCAGGAAGCTACCTTAAGGGAGACAAGGGCCAATCAAATCCTAGGGACAGCTCTGTTGATTTTTTTGGGAAAACTAATTCTTGTTCTGAGGAAACCAGAATCCCCTGGTCCCGTCACACACCTACCCCAGGGATTTTCTTAAGGACCTTCCACTGTTTCCTAATTTTCAGGATTTCCTTGGACAATTATCCTGGCCCAGGGAATACAAGAAGTGAAGAAAAAATATTGTGCCTCACCAAAGAGTAACCAAAAGGAAAAGAAAAAAAAATTAGGAGGATGAAAAAAGCCAGGAATTGTAGACTTTCTCTTTCTGCTTTGGATGAACTGAGCCTCAGATCTCAATCATCTAATCCTGGTGTCAAATACAGCACATTAAAATGTATTGGGAAATATTTTACAAAATAAAGATGCAATAAAACATAAATAATGTTAATATGTGGTTTTCTAAGTCAATGTGCAACCCAGGGATCCTTACCTTCAGAGGCTGGCAGGTAGCAAGTACTTGTTAATTAATTGAATCACTGATTACAGTATAACTGGTCAGGGAGCTGTGAATATGATAAACAGGAAATGTTTCCTGGCTTCCCCAGAAGAGACTAGATGGCACATGGTTCACACTTCTGGATGAGGGAGGGGGAGAGTTAGGAGCCAGCTGGCAGACCCTGGGCCTAGAGGCAAAGAGGAGGGAAGTGAGAAGGGCAGTTTAGAAAGAATGAAGATCTTTAGGTAAGAACATTGTGGCTAGGAAAAAAACCCTCCTGGCAGACCAAGAGATGCTGTGTGTACTCCCCTAGACTTTCTCCATTCTATGAGTTGTACCTATTAGGATTCCACCTGCCTGTGCTGAAGGCTTCACTGCTGAGCTCCAGGCCCAGCTCACAGTGTGTGGTCCCAGTGACTCACTGTGCCCTTTGTCCAACTGAGGATTCATTGTCCATGATCTGGCAGCAGCCTGCCCTCCCAGCCTCATTTCCCACCAGTGCCCCTCAAGGCCTCTCAACTTCAGCAAAACTGTGCTATTCACTGTCCCGTCCCTCGCCCTGCCAAGCCCCCGACCAAGAAGGAGAGGACCCAAAGATGAATCTCCATCTGCTACTAATGTTAGGATTTAGGCAAATCCCATTATTTCTCTGCACCTCATCTTCTTAACTGTAAAGAAAGGTTTTTATCTCTAAAGTCCCTGTAACAGGTAGTGCCCTGTATGATCCCCAGGGCATCATGGGTAGAGGAATGGGAAGACTTTTCTTCTAAAAGGGCCAACCCCTCCCCCATATGAAGTCAGGGCAAGGGGCAGAGATCCATTTCATTGAGGAAAACAGTTGCCCCCAGAGGCAAGAAAGTGTCTTACTTCCCCTTTAGACAAGTCCCCAAGCCTGCATAGCTTCCCTCCATCCAAACTGTTAATAAATGAGGAATATTCCCACCCCCATGAAAAAAAAATCTATCTCCATCCTCTGAGTCCATATTCTGTACTTTCCTGGCTCTATACCTTTGTCCATACCATTCCCTAGGCCCAGAATGCCCTTCCATCACTAAATCAGTAAAAATCCTGTTCATCCTATTAGACTCTGCTCCACAAATGGCTCCTTTCCAAGATGGCTTGCCACACCACCTCATTTGGAAATGATTATTCCATCCACAGGCCTCAAACAGCACTTTGTGGACACTTCTGTATGCTGTGTTACAGCTGCTTGTATGTTAGAGTGATTGACTCTAACTAGATTGGAAGCTCCTGGGGGCAGAACCCAGGCTGTGCTTACCTGCTTACTTCTGCCACCACCCAGGTTCTCCATAGGGTGGGGGCTCTTGGGTTACACTGACCATGAGGAGAACTCCTGGACATTAGGAGGAGCTCCATCCTCTGAGCCCCAGGTGAGTCCCAGGCCTACCCCTCCCCCAGCCCTTGGCTCTCCATTGGGTGGGGGCTCTTGGTTTACACTGACCAGGAGGAGAGCTCTTAGGCATTAGGAGGCACTCCATCCTCTTGGCCCTGGATGAACCCCAGAGCCGCCCCTCCACTACCCCTTGAATGGTGGCAGTGACTACAGACTGCTGGCAGCCACCCTGCTTCTTCTTGCTCATCTTTCCCAGGCCTTGGATCCAAGGACAAAGTCCCCCACCCCTCAAGCACCCTGTAAGATAGATAAACACAGCACAGAGGAGGGCTCCTAGCACAGGTTCACTCTTGAGCTGGTCAGACAGGAAGACAGCTTTGAAGGGGTCAATAATCTTACTCTATCCTTACTCTAGTCTTCTCACAAGGGTTGCTGATAATGCGAGCACCAACTCCTACAGCATTCCCTAATCACCCTTCTTGCAAAGAGGGAGGGCAAGGCACTACATCTCCATGGGGTCAATTGACCTTGTGCATGCCCCTAAATCCCCTCAAGCCTCAATGGGGGCTGGTTGAGGCAAACAAAGATTCCCCCCAAGCCTTGATGGGGGGCTGATCAAGGCACACACAGCATTTCAGCTTGTGCATTCAGCCCCAAGAGTTCCCCATTCACTGACCAGTGCCCACCTGCTTTATAGGGCAACAGACAAAGAAAGCATATTGCCAGCAATAGCCTCATAAGTTTCCATCACCTCATCCTTGTATCTCACTGCACAGCTGCAGTGGATGTTTACAATTTAAGCACAAATGTTTATATTATTTACCATTACATAACTGTGGGAACATGGCAGAGATGTTTTGAACCATAATTGTGAGAACTCATATCTAATACCTGGGAACAAGAGATTGTTATGGCTATGGATTCTGGGAAACGGAATTCTAAGAAAGAATAACAAAAATTCACTTTCTGCACTCTAAAATCCACCTTACTTACACACTCCTAGACTAGGGAGCCTCCCCCATTTGCCCCCAGAACTGTCTGTTCCCTCCCAAGTGTCCTGGGAAGCAGTCGCTGTGATGACTGATGATTCTCTGACAGATCCCCCCCCCCCCGCCCCCACTCCATTGTAAGATCTACCTAACCCAGGACACAATTCCGGCAGACCCCGTCTCCCCTGTCCATGCAGGATTCCCCCCCAGACATAGTTTCTCTTCACTCTTACCCTGACCTCCCAATCCAATTGTCCCACCGTTCCCAAGTAGAGCAAAAGTGAAATGGCTTGGGGGCCTCTTCCCTTAGAAACTACTGCCCAGTCTGGACCGCCCACCCCACACTCATCCTTCTTCCCCCCATCCTGAGTTCAAAGGGGCGTGCGCTTTCAGGAATGGCTTCACTAGCCGCCTCCAGGCTCAGCCAGACCCACTTCTGAACCTCTTCCTCCATCCCTCTTCCCTCCTGTCATACATACCCATTTCGGCCACTGTGCACATCTCCTGGCTCCCGGGAAGTGTCCAACGCGCTCACCCTCCCGCATCGTCCAGCCCCCCAGCCTGGCTCCCTGGAGCCCCAGCTCTGATCTCGGACCCGGGGCCTGGATCCCATACCAGGGAGCCCTTCCCGGCCCCCCTCGCCATTTCGGATAGGAGCGCCCCGCCCTCGCTGCGATCAGTTGAGCTCAGAGCCTGGTTTGCCCAGTGGCTGGTGCGGTTTAAAATCCGTGGGCGGGAGGGCAGTGGGGACCAGCGGACATAGTCCAGAACCGAAGACCCGCAGGGACTGGGGCTCAGGTAGGACCTGGATCCCTTCCCCACTTGGAGGCTCCAGGAATCGACTCCTGCTTCCAGGGCGTGGCGTTCTTGTCTTAATTATCAAAGGACCACCTTAACTTTCGGTTTCTTTTCCTAGAAACATCTGGAGTTCTCCCTAGCAGAGCAGGAGGCCAAAGCTCGCTCGGTGCCCTGGCCTTCCACTCGTCCTACCCCCGGCCCTAGTCAGGGACAAATTCCGGGCTCTCGCTTGGGATTCAGGCCATGCCGCCTCCGGGACCCAGATTCTTTACAGAAACAGGCAGAACAGGCAAGGAAGGACAGTGACCTGGAAAGCCACCCTCTCTTCGCAGGCTCCGAAGCTTCCTTGAATTTCTCCGCGGTCACTGAGTCAGTCCTGAGTAACTGTAGGAGCCGCTCTTAGGGCTGCCCTTGCTGCCTATTGGCTGGACTGACGGACCGAACCAACTAGTGGACTGGCGGACGGACGGGCGGGCGGACGGACGGACTGACGGGCGGGCGGGCGGGCGGACGGACCGAACCAAGTAGCGGACGGGCGGGCGGACCGACGGGCGGGCGGACGGGCGGGCGGACGGGCGGGCGGATCGACAGGCTGGCGGGCGGGCGGACGGACCGAACCAAGTAGCGGACGGGCGGACGGACTGACGGACGGGCGGATCGACAGGCGGGCGGGCGGACGGACCGAACCAAGTAGCGGACGGGCGGACGGGCGGGCGGACCGGCGGACCGGCGGGAGGGCGGACGGGCGGGCGGACGGACGAACACCTCTGCCCTGGTAATAACAAGCTGCGCAGCGCTCAGAAAGCCCGCTCACCACACCAGGTTTCCATTTGTTCATCCAAAAAGTAAGGAGACTGAACTTGGTGATTCCTGGGGCCCATGTTAGTCTGACACCCCAGGATTTCAGTGAGCAGGGTGACTCTGGGTGTATAACGTAAAGAATGAGGCTCTCTGGGTCTGGAGGTTGTCTTTTGGTCTCTGCGCCCTGGGGACCTGCGGATCGTCTGCCTGGGAGTTACCAACTTTGGTAGAGCAAACTTCTGCAGCCTCCTGGGTGTGCAGGATGGAGTTTGTGCTTGGCTGCTGAAATTCTCTAAGACCAGGAAAGGCTAAGCCGCCGCTCAGTAGCGTCTCGCTACCCGACGCTAGTTAGCCAGCTCCAGCATTAACCAAGGCCCAACGGGTTCTAGTGCCCTCAAACGTGGCCCCGCCCCTCTTCTCGTCCCCTCCCCCAGAGGTGAGATTTTCTTTGGTTTGTTTTTCTTTTCGGTCTGTCTAGATCTAGTGTACAACTGACAGTCAAATACCTTCTGAAAGCATGACCCACCAGAATCCCTTTGGTTGACTGTGGTGGCCTCCGTCCTCAAATTCTAGTGAGGAAAATAAAGTCTCTTTTCGTTTAAGTGTTGTGCCGAAAAAAAGCCAGCGAGACCCAGATATAAATTTAGATGTGGCTTTATTGAAGTGTGCGACTGTTCGGAGTAATTACTCAAATCGAACAGCCCTGAGCAAAAGGAGAGAAAGAGTATTTAAAGGGAAAGAACACAATTAGATTTCCGTGGAGATGGGGACACAAACAGTGGGACAAGCTGAGGCAGGATCATTTCCGTGGAGATGGGGACACAAACAGTGGGGTCCGTGGAGATGGGAGTACAAACAGTAGAGTGAGCTGGGGCAAGATGGAGAAACTGGAGTTTCCTTCTCTATCTTTCACACTGAGGGTTTTCAATAATGAAGCCAGCTCTGGTTGAGGCCAGAAAGTTTTCTCTTTTCTCTTCTTGCATCATCCTCCCTCTCTTCCTCCTTTAACTCATCCTCCTAGTGATGGAGCTGGGGCCTGGAGTCAGGAAACCTCATCTCCCTGAGTTCAAATCCAGCCTCAGACACATAGAAGCTGAGTGATCCTGGGCAAGTCACTTCACCCTGTTTGTCTCAGTTTCCTGATCTGTAAAATGAGCTGGAGAAAGAAATACCAAACCATTCCAGCATCTTTGCCAAGAAGAGCCCAAATGAGATCATGAAGAGTCAGATAAGGCTGAAACAGCTGGACAATAGTAATAACCCAGAGTACCTCTTCTTTCTTTAATTCCTCCTCTTCTTCACTCCCCTCCCCCCATTTCTTCTCAAAAGTCTTAATTAAATATCTATATGGTGGGTTCTGCACTGGAGAAATAACTTGGTTTTTTTTTCTCTGATGACTGATAATCATAGGTAAGACTCCAACATTTGTTGTTTGTGAGATTGCCCCCAAATTAATATGTCCGTTTTTGGTGTTACCTTACCAGAAACAGTAAATGTTGGACGACAGGAGTGAGGCTACCATGTTGTAAGAATTACGTTTGAATGGGTCAAAAACGTGTGTCCTTGTTAACTGATGGCCAAAAGAGTGCATTCCTCATTCAATTCCAGGTTCAAGATCCGGGGATTTCTGCAGTGGCAGAAGAACATTTAGCTCTAACTCTGCCCTCCGCAGGTGTGGGCTGTGTGCCCCCAATCAGGTCCTTGAGGGCAGAGGTTGTTTCACTTTTATCTTTGCCTCCCCTAGACCAGAGTTGGGCATATAGTAGGTACTTACATGCTTTTTGCTTGATTAATTGGGACACTGTAATCGCTTCAAAGCTTCATTCATTCACTCATAGAAAGGAGGCAGAGAAGGAGGGATGCTCTTCAAAGACTGTCTGGCAAGAAGAGGTACAAATAACTCCTGGATCATCTTGGATCATTCTTGGTTCTTGCGTGACCTGCCATGGCTGGGTTATGGCATTGAGCCTGAGTCAGGGAAATAAGAGGAGGGAGGTGCTGGGAAGGGGCTTCAGATGTAGTGAGCAAAGCCCTGGCTTGAGAGCCAGGGGACCTGCATTGGAGGGCTGTTCCTGCCTCTTTCTTCTGGGGTATGTCGTCTACTCTCCAAGAGTCTCAAACCAAAAATAAGAGTAGGCACAAACCAGCTAGATTTCTAGATCACCATCTAAGGGATTTGAGTCAAGCTTGCTCAGTTTTATCAGTCAATTTACCAGTCAATAAACACTTATTAAGTACCTTACCAGGCACTGTGCTAAGTGATGGGGATACACGAAGCAAAAGACAACCCCTGACCTCAAGAAACTTACAATTCAATGAGGGAGACCATATGCAAACAAACATATGAAAAGCAGTATGTGCGTGTGTGTGTGTGTGTGTGTGTGTGTGTGTGTGTATACACACACACACAAATAGGATAAATAGGAAATAATCAACAGAGGGAAGGTTCTAGAATTAAGAGGGGTTATGAAAAGCTGCCCGTAGAAGATCAGAGTTTAGTTAGGACTTGAAGCCAGGAAAGTTGGTGTTTAAAGTGGAGGGAGGGAGAGCACGCCGGACATGGGGGGGCAGCCGGAGAAAATGTCCAGAGCCAAAAGATGCAAGGTCTTAGTGGTAGGACAGCTAGGAGGCCAGTGTCACCAGATTGAAGAGTACTTGTCGGGAAGTTATGAGTAAGAAGAGGCAGGAGGGGCCTGGAGAGTGTGATGAAATATGTTCTGCACCTCCAGGTAGCAAGAGGGTGTACTCAGAGTACAGACTGAGACATTGTTTCATATTTTGTTTCTTTCAAAGTTGTTTGTCTTTTTTCCCCCTTTTTTCATTAATGAATTAGTTTTTTATTTTTAGTTTACAACACTCAGTTCCACAAGTTTTGGGGTTCCAAATTTTTCCCCCTCCCTCCCCCTCTTCCCCTCTTCTCCTCCAAGCCGGCATGTACTCCTGTGTAGGTTCTACAGATACCTTTATAGTGAACTTATTTACATAATAGTTCAGTTGTAAAGAAGAATTATAACCAATGGAATGAATTATGACAAAGGAGAACCAAAACCAAAAAAGAAGGAAAAAAGAAGAAAAGAAAAAAGAGAGCAAAAAGTTTGCCTCTATTTGCATTCAGACTCCATAATTATTTTTCTAGATGTGTATAACTTTTTCCATTTTGAGTCTTTTGGAGCTGTCTTTGCACTTTGCATTGATGGGAGGAGTCAAGTCTATCAAAGTTAGAGCTTGCAGAGACCGAGTGTCTGTAATTGTGTATAATGGTCTCCTGGTTCTGCTCCCCTCACTCAGCATCAGTTCATATAAGTAATTCCAGGTTATAATGAAGTCCACCTGCTCCTCATTTCTTTTTTTTTTTTTTTGCTCCTCATTTCTTATAGCACAACAGTATTCCATTACATACATGTGCCACAATTTGTTTAGCCATTCCCCAATTCCAGTTCTTTGCCACCACAGAAAGAGCTGCTATGAGTATTTTTGTACATACAGGCCCCTTTCCCACTTGTATGATGTCTGGGATATAGCCCCAGCGGTGGTATTGCTGCATCAAAGGATATGCATAATTTTTTAAAATTATTATTTATTTACTCAAGATTTTTAGTTTTCAGCATTGATTTTCACAAGAGTTTGAATTACAAATTTAAAGGTCTCGGGGTTAGGGTTAGGGTGCATTTAGGGTTAGGGTTAGGAACCAGAACACATTTAGGGTTAGGGTTTGGGTTAGGGTTAGGGTTTGGGTTAGAGCACATTTAGGGTTAGGGTTAGGGTCCTTTACTGATTCAGGTAGTTATCTTCAGAGTTGTTAGAGAGTTGTCTGAGAAGCAGTGTGGCAGGCTACAGAGAGCTGGGTTTCGGTGCTACTGCAAGAGGTGATATTGGGCAAGATGGTTATCTTTTCAGTACGCTAAGCCAGGAGTTTCAAACTCAAATGGACAAGACCTCTAAACCATTCATGAGGATCTCCCAGGCTGTATACTGACTTAGGAAACCACATATTAATATGATCTATATTGTATTGAATTCCATTTTGTTAAATATTTTTCAATTGCACTCTAATCTGGTTTTAGCTGCTCTCTGGAGTTTTGCTGGACAGGTGCCAGTGGCCCAGTGCTTGACACTTCTATTCCAAGCAACTCTCTAATACTTTATTGTGCTTCACAAAATCACTGGATACCTAGTTTATCCTTTATCTGAAAAAAATATCCACCTTCCTCAACCAATATACCAACCTTTGCTTGAAGAGTGTACCCCTTTTCACTTTTCGATAGCCGTATGAAGATTATTCTTTATATGTATTATATATAACATGATATTATCATGTATAGTTAAATCTCTATTTAGATTTTTTGGTTTAATATCTATACATTCTACCCTTTCAAGAGTTATTTTCCTTGCACCAAGCCTCAGTTCATCTCTTTGCCTCTTCTATGCAATGATTGCAGCTCTGTTTTCTAATCCTTCATCCGCATGACAGAATTTCAAACACCCGCACATGGTCATCAAGCTCTAGGCACACTGTTCTAGTTACTGATGATCTCTTTACAAAGATTTTATCTTATTTTTGCAGTGTTGTTACGCACCTATTTCTCCCCTCCCAGTGAACTATGCCTTACAATTAAGAAAAAATAGGAAAACCAATCAACACATTGAAAAAAAATGTGGCATTATATACAATATTCTAAATGCATGTACCCCTTAGTTGTACAAAGCAGTAGGGGGAGGTCCAATAACCTTTTAGTGATCAATCTGTTGGGTCTTTCCTCAGTTCCCACCTTGCTTGATCTGCTAATTTTTTGAACAGTTTTTCTTCTCTGGGCCTTCAAAATTTTCAAGTGTTTTCTTCTGTTCATTGCATTTCTATCTGATGGCTCCTTCTGTTGAATTATAACCCAGAGCCCTCATTTGAGGGCCATGGTAAAGTTCCTCTGCTTGATGAAATCAGAATGACATCAACCACAAATGGGAGCTTCTGGAACACCACACTATTTAATGGGGACCCTTCTTGTACTTGGACTCATCAAAGTGATGTGTCTCCCATGTTTCCTGGTTTCATAATATAGCTGAAAAAGGAAGCTGTCACATACTTCAAAGACTCTTATAAGACCACGTCACACATGGGCAACACCTTGTTGGATTCAAGACTTTAAGGCAGCATTTTGCTCTTCTAAGTAAACTGCTAAGGATTAGAAAAAAATAGACAGCACTTTAGCTTTGGGGAAGGTTTCTATATTCTACATTATGTGTTCTCAAGGCAGTTAAGAAATATGCTTCTCCAAAATAACATACCCATAAACCCATCTGGCACTCATTTTGCACAAAACTGAAACATGCCGATGTAAGTGTTCACAAAGTCCTACCAACTCCTTTCAAGGTTTTATATACTCATGAAATGGGCAGAACAGCCTTTGGTTTAATTATATAGCATGTTTTTGCAAAAAAACATTGTTAAAGGCACATGTAAAAGATAAGTATCATCTTTGTGGCACTAACAGAGATTTAAGCACTTTATTGGACTCTTGGACCTGTATTCTTCTCACAAGTTGCTTTTTCAATTCTGTAACTGCTTTGTGATTTTTAAAATGGGATAGTAATTCCTGTAGTACCTACCTCACAGGGCTCATGGGAAGCTCAAATTTACAAATGTTAAAAAAATTTACAAACATGCGATTTACAAACATCAAATGCCAGTTGTTATTATCATCCTGTAAAGAAGAATGCCACCTTAAGGGGTACAGCCTCTTGGGGCACAAATCAGAAAGATGGATGAGATAATTTTGTTCAACAAATTTAACAATTAATATCCAGAGAGACACAAAACAGGGAGATGTGTGGTCATTGAAGGTATTTGCAACTGTTGTGGAGGACATCTAACACACAGTCCAAATAGAGAAGGGATTTCCTACAGAAAGGGCGTTCTTTTTTTCCAAATAATGTTATATTTTTCCAATCACATATAAAAACAATTTTAATATTTGTGTTCCTTTTTAACAGAAGTGGGGATCTTTCAGATGTTCCTGTTAAGAGATGATATTGGGCTCAGTGAATCAAGGTGAAATTTAGCTCATACTTGGGCTCACAATTGAGCTTTGCAAGTACTGGAGAGCAGTTAATCTGAAAAAAAAAATCTGGAGGTTTTAAAGGACCACAGATCACAACAGAATGATATGGCACATAAAAAGAAATGTGATACGCCGCATAGGATGAGCAGAGTGCTGGGCTGTGGAGAGAGCTTTGGGCCTGAAGCCAAGAAGATCTGAGTCCAAATCCAGCTTCAGATACTAGCAAGCTGTATGACCTTGGCAAATCCCTTTGCCTCAGTTTCCTCATCTGTAAAATGAGGATAATAACAGCACCCATCTCCCAAGGCTATTTTGAGTTTCAAATGAGATGATAATCAGAAAGCGTTTAACACAGAGCTTGGCACATAGTAAGCAATATCTAAATGTTAACTATTATTATTAGGAGTAGTAGAAGCATGGCAATAAAACTAAGAATTCCTAAGAAAGAGAAGATGATCTACAGAAATATAAAATACTTGTATCAGTAGAACACAAAAAAGAGATCTTAAATAATTTAATTTTAGAAAACTAAACTGAATGAATTTTAAAGAAACTACCAAATCAAAAATCCCTGATACAGATGGATTCATAGAATTCTATGCACTTTTAAACAGTAATTAATGCCTACATGCACTGTGAAATTATTCTCAAAAATTGAAAAAGGAAACATTCTACCAAATTCTTTTTAAGAAACAAATTGAGTCCTAACAATTAAACCAGGAAATGATAAAGCAAAGAAAGAGAACTATAGACCAATAACATCAACATTATTGATTTTTAAAAATTTAAGAAAATCCTGGCAAAAATAGTATAGCAATTTATCCAAAAAAGTCATTCATTGTGAGTCAATTGGATTTATACTATAAATGCAAACTGTTCAATATTAGGGAAAAACACTTAATCACATTACTAAAAATCCAATATCTTGTTCATGGACAGTGTCGCTGGATTGAAGAGTACATGTTGGGGAGTAAGGTGTTAGGAGACTGGAAAGGTAGGATGAAGCTAAGTTATGAAATGCTTTGAATGCCAAGAAGAGCATCTTCTACTTGCTCCTGGAGACAAGAGGAAGCCACTGGAGTTTATTGAGTAGAGGGGGTGACATGAGGAAGCCACTAGTTTTGGTTAAGTGACTTGCCCAGAGTCACATAGGTAGTGAGTGTCTGAGGCCAGATTTGAACTCAGATCTTCCTGACTCCAGGCCCAGCACTCTACTCATTGAACCACCTAGCTAGACATTATTACCGAAAATAAAATAGAAAACTTCTGCAACATGAAACTGAAATGCTTCTGCATAAACAAAATTAATGCAACTAGCATAAGAAGAGAAGTAGTTTGGCAAAAAAAAATCTGTATATCAAATTCTTTGATAAGATTCTGAGATCCAAATTATATAAGCAACTAGTAGAAATGTATGGGCAAAAACCATTCTCCAATTTATATGAACTAATAATTCTCAAAAGAACTGCTAACTGGGGGCGGAGCCATGATGGGGACCAGAAAGCAGGGACTCACTTAAGCTCTCCCCCAAATCCCTCCAAACACCTGTTTGGCTCTGAATGAATTCTAGAGCTGTGGAACCCACAAAATAACAGAAGGAAGTGGGTCTCCAGGCCAGCACAGCCTGGATGGTCACTGGGAAGGGTTTATCGCATGTGCAGGGAGCGGAGCGCAGCCCACCGTGGGCCACACCAGGACCAACCAGACTGAAAGTTGGGCGGAGCAGGCCTGAGAGCCATGAATCATTGAGCTGTGGCAGTTATCAGACTTCTCAACCCACAAAACCCAAAGACCATGGAGCAGGTTAGTAGAAAATCTGCTGGATTAGGGTGTGAGTGGTCTGGCCCTAACCCCAGGGGTGGCAGAGGTGGCAGCAGTAGGAAGTTCCTGCAGCTGTTTCCAGAGCTCCAGCTGTGGCTGCTTCCAGAGTCCCTGGCTCTCATGGTAGGAAGAATCAAGCGATGGATCACTGCAGGAGTGCAGGGAGTGCTTTGCTGGTGCAGAGGCAGGTTCTCTTGCTTTGTCCTGCTTAGATCTGAGTTGTGGTCCTGGTTGGTGGTTCTTGGGGGAGGAGGAGCGCTGGTGTGGCAGAGCTTGCTGAGACGGTAAAGTAGATGTAGCTCTGAAAACTGCAGAGCAGTGTCTAAAGCTTGGGACAAAGAACTCTCTACTCTACAAGCAGTTGGCTGGGAACATGAACAGGCAGTGAAAATGGACTCAGATGTAGCTCTGAAAACTGCAGAGCAGTGTCTAAAGCTTGGGACAAAGAACTCTCTACTCTACAATAGTTGGCTGGGAACATGAACAGGCAGTGAAAATGGACTCAGATTTAGACTCAGACTTTGGAATATTTCTTTGATGACAAAGAAGACCAAAACATACAGCCTGAAGAAATCAACAAAGTCAAAGAGCCTACACAAAAGCCTCCAAACAACACTGCAAATATAAGATAAAATCTTTGTAAAGAGATCATCAGTAACTAGAACAGTGTGCCTAGTGATTGATGACCATCTGTGGGTGTTTGCAATTCTGTCATGTGGATGAAGGATTAGAAATCAGAACTATGATCATTGGATAGAAGTTGCAAAGAGATGAACTGAGGCTTAGTCTAAGGAAAATAATTCTTGAAAGGGTAGAATGTATAGATATAAAACCAAAAAATCTCAATAGAGATTTAACTACACATGATAATATCATATTAATATATAATATATATAAAGAATAATCTTCACAGGGCTATCCAAAAGTGAAAAGTGGTACTTTCTTCTAGCAGAAGTTGGTTTGTTGGTTGGGGGAGGTGGAGATTCTTTTTCAGGTAAAGGTTAAACTAGGTATCCAGTGATTTTGTGAAGCATAATAAAGTATTAGAGAGTTGCTTGGAATAGAAGTGTCAAACACTGGGCCACTGGCAAACTGTCCAGTAACACTCCTGAGAACAGCTAAAACCAGATTAGAATGCAATTGAAAAATATTTAACAAAATGTAATTCAATACAATATAGATCATGTTAATACATGGTTTTCTAAGTCAATATACAGCCTGGGAGGATCCTTATGTATGGTTTAGAGGCCTTTTCCATTTGAGTTTGACACCCCTGGCTTAGGGTGTTGAAAAGTTAACCTATTAGCCCAGGATTACCTCTTGCAATGGAACACAAACCCAGCTCTCTCTGGCTCCAAACCAGCTCTCTCTGTCCTGCCACACTGCTTCTCATACAACTCTCTAACAACTTTGAAGATGACAACCTGAATCGGTAAAGGATATTTCCTTTTTCAGAGTTCTCTATATCAGTGAAACCAAGACTGCTCACACAGAACTTCCATATAATTCCTTAGATAGATGGTTTATGCATGTCATCACCTAAGAGTTTGCAGGATGAGTCTCTTCTGCTGGGTAGTGAGGATTTCCATGGAACCTACACTATATACTACATATATAGGGAGATAAAAATGTGTGCTTGAAATAATAACATGAGATTATGTAATTATCAGGGTGATTAGTAATACAGAAAGGTGATACAGTGGATAGCATGCCGGTCCTGGAACCAGGAAATCCCATCTTCCTGAGTTCAAATCTGGATTCAGATACATACTAGCTGTAGGACCCCAGGCAAGTCATTTAACCCTGTTTGCCTCAGTTTCCTCATCTGTCAAATGAACTGGAGAAGCAAATGGCAAACCACTCCAGTATCTTTGTCAACAACAGCCCAAATGGGGTCACAAAGGGTTGGACACAACTGAAAATGACTGAACTAAAATATAACTATCAAAATGAATGGATAAAATGCAGATTGTATAGGATAAAGAAGAGAGAAATCACTTGGGGTAGAATATTTTGGGAATGTTCATGGAAGAGCTAATACCTTAGAAGAGGGGTTAAATTTGGAGAGAATGGGAGAAGGGTTTTTCAAAAAAGTGGGACAACGGTGAACAAAGGCTTGGAGGTAGGACTGGTCTGATGATAGGAGAGGACTCGTTCATTTGGAGGAATAATAGGGGATTGTGTTTTTCAAGTGTAGGATAGAGACTAATTACAAAAAGCCCCAGAAGTCACTCTGAGAGTAAGCTTCTTGAGGGAAGAGATTGTCTTTCTGTTTGTATTTGTTTTCCCAGTGGTTAGCATAATGCCTGGCATATTGTAAAGGATTAACAAATGTTTGTTGACCTAAGACAAGCCTGGCCTATAAACTTGGGGGGTTGTAGCTCACTGTACTATCTTGCCACCCTGATCCATGAAAGGTGAGCCTAGAAGGAGAAAGGACAATGGATACTCACCTGTTTGATGACTTCAAACAGGCTGTCAGGGATATTGTGCTGAGGAGATTAATGTCCAAGTATATTCGAGAAAAGACAGTCTCTGGGTCCCTTCCACCTTTGCAACTCTGAAGGGCAGGTATATATCCAGAGGAGAGGATGACCAGGAAAGCAATTGTATCAAGAGGAATAACTCAAATAAAAACACCTAGGGGCTTAAGAGCCTGGGAAAGAAAAGACAAGGGGAGGGTAGAGAGGGGAGTGAGAAAGAGAGAACAGAGTGCTAGTTATTTTTAAGTATTTAGAAGGCTAGCATAGTAAAGTGATTATATTCAGTTTTGTTGGTTTTTAGAAGAGTGATAAAATTTTAAAAATTCTAACTATTAGGGCTATCTGAAAATGGAATAGTCTGCCTTATTGAAGTAATGAGTTCCCTGGGAGGGGGTGAGGTTTAAGCAGATAGAAGACAACTTGTCAGGGATGTTAAACAGAGGAAAGACTGGACTGGATGATCTCTGGGATCCTTTTAAAGTCTGGGATTCTATGATTCTGAATCATGTAGTACTATAAATGGGTTATAAATATACCTCAATTTCAAACGGTTGATGATTTGAGGCATCTTTTCCTTTCTTTGTCATTTTATAAGTAGATTGGGATGGGAGGCTGGGGACAATTAATTATTAAGCTCCCAACAATGTGCTTGAGTTGAATGTTGAGAAATAATATTGTACAATTCTTTTCATTCACATATATCCTATGGTATGCTTAGTGTTCTCACTATAAAGCATGTCTCATGTTCCAGTACTCTAGCAAAATTTTGTGACCAGATACTTGGCAGTCCTGTTCTAGGAATTTATTCTCCCTTTGAAAACTACATAAATGTAAAGCAGTACATTGTAATTAAAAGGACATAGGATATCTATGGGGAAACTACCTAGGAAGAATCACTATGACATTGGAAAGAACCCTGAATTTGGCATCAGAGGCCTAGTTTTGAGTACCAGCATTATAGCTGCAACCCATGTGATCCTAAGGAAGCCATGTCTCCTTTTTCAACTTCTATTTCTTTATATGAATGCACCAGGTGTTTCTTCAATGGTATTTTATCCCGTAGGGTACAGAGAAGGCAACCAGAAGTCCCGACAGAAAGAAATGTAAGACACTGGCAAAGTAGAGCTTCCTATTTCCCCTTCCTCTGCCCTTGGAAGAAAGATTTCAGGTTTGACATTCTATTTGAGCCTTGGGAGCATCTAGAGACACTGAAGGTGGGACTTAGGCTTACATGTCCAAAACACAATCAAGAGGCAGTGGGCTTTAGAATTGAACTTCTTGGTTTGGCAATGGGTCAGCCTGAGCCTCTGCCTACTGTAATCAGAAATGGTCTTTGGGAGGGCTGAGAACTGACATCTAACAGAGTATGGAAGAGTGCTTAGCCACAGCAGGGGGATGGATTTTTCTTCCTGCGTCTCTGTGAAATCCATTCCATTAAACAACAAGTATTTATTGAGCATTTGCTATGTGCAGAGCATTATTCTAGGCTGGGGAATATAAGTAATAAGAATGAGCTTACATTCTAATGGGGAAGATAAGTACCTAAAATATGTAGCATAAACACATAAGGTTGATAAATACAATGTATACAAACTATTTAAATATAAGAGAGGAAAGGCACTAGCAACTGAGATATAGTGGAAGAGGCTCCATGAAGAAGATGCTGTTGAGCTCTATTTTAGAGGGAGAGGGAGTCAGGTAAGTCAGGGAGTCAAGTAAGTCAGGGAGTCAGGAAGAGAGGCAGAGGTAAGGAAGGAGTGCATTCCAGACATGGAGGATAGCCCACATAATGGTGTGGAGTGTGTGTGTGTGTGTGTGTGTGTGTGTGTGTGCGCGCGTGTGTGCGTGCAGCAGAGAGAAATCCAAGTTAGCTAAACTACAGAGCTTGGGACAGGGCATAATATCCATTGAGACTGGAGAAATAGGTTGGGGTCCAGTTGGAACACACACACACACACACACACACACACACACACACACACACACACACAGATAACTCTTTTCTTATCTCCTTCCCATGAACCATGTGGGTCTCAAGAAAAGAAAATGCCTCCTTTCCCAAGGTCTCATGTCAATTCTGCCTCTTATATAGGCATCCAGCATGTCTAGCAACCTGGGTTACATAGAGTCCCTCTTATAATTATACAGTAATTTGGAGGAGTATTTCATTTTTATACCATCAGATAATAATTGAATCTAGGACAACATCCACTGTTTCCTAAGGAATTGTATGAGACTCAGGGTGGTTGGAAGGGAAGCAATTTAAGAGTTTGCAGGCTGAGTATCTTCTGGAGGGCAATGGGGATACTGTTAACTTTGGGAAGGCTCATGCATGTGCACCAGAGAGGTCCATAGAGGTGTACTAAAAGAGCCTGAGAAAATGATTTGTCTGGTAGGCTGCATCTACCACCACCTGGTGGACAAATTATATATTACGTTTCCAAAATAGGATCTGAGCTGAAATGCGATGTGCATATATGTTAGGGGCAGTGTCCTAAATATCACTTGGCACACCCATCAAGTGTACCGCCAACTTTTGCATATATAATGAGAAAGTAGGATTAAATGGCTGTAAGGTTCTCTACCACTACAGCCTACGATTTGAGGACCTTCATAACTAAAGTGGGAAGCAGGTAAGGTGGAGACAGCATTCAAAGCGAGATTATCATATTCTCCAAGGTGAGGGAAAATTTAAGAGAACCTAATTCCGGAACAAAAAAGAAAAGAAAAGAATATAAATCTCGATCAGGGCTGACATAAGGACAGAAACTGAAAGGGAAGAGGAAAAGAATAAGTTTTTATGTCATGCCAAAAGCTGAGGTCTCCACATGTATCCTGGGCCATCTCCAGTGGTCTTGATCTACATCTGGCCACTGGACCCACATGGCTTTGGAGGAGAAAGTGAGGCTGGTGACTTTGCTCAGCCCTCCCTCCCTTAAATCCAATTCATTGCATGTCATAGCAT
This sequence comes from Trichosurus vulpecula, assembly GCF_011100635.1. Classification (NCBI taxonomy): domain Eukaryota; kingdom Metazoa; phylum Chordata; class Mammalia; order Diprotodontia; family Phalangeridae; genus Trichosurus; species Trichosurus vulpecula. The sequence continues at coordinate 36,062 of NC_050575.1, read as the reverse complement.
CACCTTCCTGATGTCATGATCCTCTTCAAGAACGAAGGACAAACAGCAGCAGCCACTCACTGTACTAAGCACTTTAAAAATATCTCATCTGATCCTCACAACATCCCCACAAGGTAGGTGCTGTTACTGTAATCCCCAGTTTATGTGTGAGAAAATTGAGGCCAACAGGTTACATGACTTGCCAGAGTCACACAACTATTAAATGTTTGAGACCAGGTGAGAAAGTCGAGGTTTTGTCAGGAAATTGGGATGGGAAATGGGAAGCAGAGAAGTCCAGTTCTTACTACATTGCTGTCAAAAAGCAGGGTTAATTTAAAAAAAACTTCTATAACTTGCTAACTTTGAAAATTTGTTATTTAAATCCCGTTTGCCAAGCACACTACATATGTTACCTCATTTGAGTCTCACAACAACCCTGTGAGCTAAGTGCTATTTATTATCTCCATTTTATAGATAAGGAAATTGAAGCACTTTTATTTTTCCATGATATTGTGTGAGGTAGTGAGAGAATAAAGTGTGAAGACTTCACAGGGTATATGTATATATATATATATATATATATATATATATGTATTATTAATGTTTGAGAATCAATATTTAGAGAAAAGGGAAATGGGATAAATTTGAGTCTGTGGGAATCTGATTATTTAGCCTTTAGGAATGTCTTTCTCCCCCTTCTTCTTTAGATTTGTAGATGTCGCCTCAGCTGTGAATGGAATACAAGATTGTGAAAGCTTCCCTATGAATAACTCAGGCAAGATGATACTCAAATAGTACAAATTTAGTTAGGATGTGGACCTCACTAGGCCTAAGTTTCATTTTCCTGTAAATCATATGATTTGGGGGAAATCAGGTGGTATTCCCCTCTCCCCCTCCCCGAGCCTACTCACAAACCGCCATCTTAACATTAAAGTTTCCTTATAAGGTAATTCTGTAGTTTCTGTGCTGGTATTGGGTAAAACTTATTCTTGGTTAGATTGGGAGGCCACCTGTCCCCGCAAATGGGGACAGAGGTCCAGCCTCTGGGGTGGGATTTCTTAGAATTGTTTGTACAAGGATATATATCCCCTTGCTTGCCTTCTCCCCCTTGCCTCTCTTCACTACCATCTCCGCCCTGGTAGTGGGAGATGCCCAATTCTCGCGAGACTTGATCAAATAAAGCTTCTGTTTTGTTTCTACCTTGGGACAACCGAGACACCTCTGTTTTTTATTTGAGCCAGTGGTCTGTTGTCCCACACAATATGAACAGTAGTGAAAACCTTTTTAGAATCTAAGATGTTTACTCATTACAAAAGGCAGGATAGCAGAGAAGTTGGAAACTTAGTGCTTCCTTCTCTTGAATATAACATGTACAAACCTGTACTGTGTAACATGTAATCATGTTACATTGATATATTTCAGGCATGTTACAATGGGTACATGTTAACATAAGGGACAAGGTGTAACCTGGCAGAACTGAATGAGGGAAACCTAGAGTGAAAATGATGACCAAAAGACCAGTAGTGGAAGCCAGTGAGCCAAGCCTGAGGAGTCGTTAGTAGAAAACCATCAAATGAGATACTATTTGTAAAGCCTAGCGTATAAATATTTATATTCCTAGCATATAAATGTTAGCTACTACTGCTGCCTTGCAACAGGGTAAGGGACCACATGCTAAAACATAGAATCATAGCATTTCAGCGCTGGAAAGAATCTCAAAGGTCCCCTGGCCCAAACTCCCCATTTTCTATGTGAGGAAATTGAAGCCCAGAGACTTTGATCTGCACAAGGTCATACAAATTAATAAGAAAACCAAGACTATAGACCAAGTCTACTGATTTCTAGTTCCTTGCTTCTCCTACTGTATCTAAAATTTGTTCTCTATCTTATCAACCATGAAAAGAAATTGCGTTTAGTAAAAAAAAAAAAAAAAAAAAGAAAGAGAAAAAAAAGAGACGAATTTTTAATTCTTGATAATAATTTAAGGTTTTGGTCCTAAGTCTAGTTGTAAGGGAGTCAGTGCAGAGTAATGAAAAGACCTAAATTTGAATTTTGGCTCTGCTATTTACTAGCTGTGTGATTTTGGGCAAGTCATTTTCCCCCTCCCTCACCCTCAGTTACTTTATCCGTAAGAGTGATTGGGCTAGATCAGAGGTGTAAAAACACACTGGCTGCCAGTCTTGTGGCCACATTCCCAGATTAAATGTAATTGGAAAATATGTAATAAAATAAAAATACAACAGAACATGGATAATATTGATATGTGGTTTTATAAGTCAATGTGCAACCCTCAGGGCTCCTTATGTATGGTTTGGTGGCTCCTTCTGCTTTTTCAGTGTGACACCACCAGGCAAGATGATCTTGAAGGTCCATCTAGCACTGAAATTCTCTGATCTAAAAATATAAAACATAGGTGATGTTAATCTCTGGTTTTCTAAGTCAACATGCAGCCCAGAGGGATTACTTCCAAACTGAATTTGACACCACTGTTCTAGAGTATCTGATGTGAAGTTTCTCACCTAAGGATTCCAAAGTTCAAACATACGTCATTAGTTGTTTTCTACCATTTCCCCATTTTTAATGGATAAATTAAAAAATTCATTTAGCAACATTCTGAAAAGCCAGTGCCCCATTCAAGAAAATCACTTTTTCTTTTACATGACCAGCAATGGAAGCCTCTCTCCCTTTGAGCCACAAAAAGACAGTCCCCAACATAAGAGGAAAGGAACAGTTCACCTATCACAACAAAAAGAAAACTCCTCTGTTAATAGGAGATACAAGAGAAAAAAAAGATTTTGAGGATCTTCATCAAAAGTATATTTTATTCCCACCTGCCAGTTGCAGTATAATTAGTATTGGCCTGAAGCAAAGCTATGAAAGATCTAAAATCCTTCCACATAGTCCTTTCATTTATTTTATGTTTTATTTATGAAACAAAACATGCACTTTCATGACATAGTATAATAAAAAGATGATTGTATATGAAACTGCTAATCTACTATGCACAATTTGCTATTCCTTTCAAATATAAAACAAAATTATCATGTAAATTTCCCTCCCCCCACCCACCCATGGCTACCACTTAAAATAACTCTAGACAGTATAAAATGCCCGGGAGTACAAATGCCAAAACAAACCCAGGAACCATATAAACACAATTATTTTTTTTAAATTTTATAAATTATTGAATCGGATTTAAATAATTGGAGAGATATTAATTGTTCATGGGTAGGCAGGGCCAATATAATAAAAATGACAATTTTACCCAAACTACTTTATATATTCAATGTTATCCCAATTAATTTACCCAAAAATTGCTTTACCAAATTAGAAACATAATAACAAAATTCATTTGGAAAAACAAAAATATCAAAGGAAATAACCAAGAAAAGAGATTTAGCAGCACCAGATCTTAAACTGTATTATAAGGCGGTAATTATCAAAACTATCAGTACTGGCTAAGAATTAGAGAGGTAGATTAGTGGAATAGAGTAGACATACAATTTACAGCAAATAAGCATCATAACCTTGTATTTGACAAGACTTAAGATTTGGGGATTAAAATTCACATACTCCTTTTTCCAAATTTCCTGTCTTCCTTCTTTTCTCTCTTTTCCCTCCATTGTTTTTGTTCAGTTGTGTCCAACTCTTGGAGACCCCATTCAGAATTTTCTTGGCAAAGATACTGGAGTGGTTTGTCATTTCCTTCTCTTGCCCATTTGACAAATGGGGAAACAAGCAAAAACAGGGTTAAATGATTTGACCAGGGCCACACACAGCTAGTAGGTGTCTGATGCCAGTTTTGAAGCCAAGAAGATAAGTCTTCCTGGTCCCCATGCCAGCGTACCGTCTAGCTGCCCTTCCCTCTCTATGCTTGCCCGGTATTGGACTAGATGATGTCCAACGTCCCTTCCAGCTCTAAACCTGTGATCTTGTGCGCTTGCTGCAGGGGGGATCACTCCTGATGGGGTGAAAACTCTCAGTTTCGCAAATCACTTTCTTCAACAGCCCCTAATCGGTCGCTGTAGCATAAAGTCTTTCTTTTGACTGCAGGTATTGGCAGATGAGCAAAGGGGAGCAGTTCTTTTCAAGGGTTAAACAATCGGTCGCTCTTTCTGGGGTGTGGTTATCTGTAGCTCCCAGCTTTGGCAGATAAGGAGAGCTAGCCGGGAGTGACTGCTGCAGCTGCCTTCCGGCGACCACTCCCTTTGGACCCGCGCTGGATGGAGGGGGAGACAGGTAGGTTTGCAATCCGAGGGCTCCTCCACCTTCACCCCGCCCACTCATGTCCGTTCCCTAAGGAATTAAAAGAGACAGAAGGACGGTGCTCCTGCCTGACAGGCCAGTTCTCAGAGTTTGGGATAAAGCGGATTTCTGAGAGCTCTTCTTCCGGAGCAGCTTCATCTCAGACCTGCCCGGTAGGTGGAGATATGTTCAGTGTGCCCGGGCCGATGGGGATGGATCGGGCTCAATGGGGATGGAGGGTTTGGGACCAGGGTGGGAGGGAAAGGAGGCTGCCGAGACTTAAGCTCACTGAGCCTCATTTTTGACTCTCTCATTCCTTCCCAGAAAAGTCTGTTAAACAACAAAGCTCTTCCTAACTTCAAGCCCAGCCCTCAATCCACTAAGCCAAACTGACTAATGATAATAGAATAAGCTCCTAGTGGTGAGAGGTTCAAAAAAAATGTATCTCTGATAACAGAAAAAATAAAATTTCTATTTTGAATATATACATATATGTGTATATATATATACATATTTTTCGGTCAGTCATGTCTGAATCTTTGTGACTCCCTTTGGGGTTTTCTTGCCAAGGTTACTGGAGTGATTTGCCACCTTCTTCTCCAGCTCGTTTTACACCTAAGGAAACTGAGGTAAATAAACAGGGTTGAGTGACTTGCCCAGGGTTACACAGCTAAAAAGTATCTGAGGCTGAATTTGAACTCAGGTCCTCCTAACTCCAGGGCTGGAGCTCTCACCACTAAGCCACCTAGCTACCTCTAGATACAAGGTAGTTTAGTGAAGAGGGACTTGGCTTCAACCTTGAGGTCAGGAAAATTGGGGTTCAAGGCCTGCCTCTGAGGTCATGTGACCCTGTAAACTTTCAGTGCCTCAGGCACTCTGAGACCGGAGTACAATTGGCAGGGAAGCTTCCTCACCAAATTTCCTATACTGTATTAGTGAAATCAAAGATGCAATTAAAAAAGAGCCAGTCCCTGCGCTGGTGATACAGATACAAAAGTCAGACTGCCTTCCTCCCCCTCTAAATCGCGATGATGATGACTGTGATGATAGCAACAACTACCATTTGGGTAGAGCTTTACAAGGTATCTGATTTGGTCCTCATAACGACCCTGTGCATGAGATGTAATTATTATCTCCATTTTATAGATGAGGAAACTGAGGCAAACAGAGGTTAGGTGACTTAACCAGGGTCATACAGCTAGTGAGTATCTGAGACAAGGTCCTACGTCAAGTAATACATGTTCTTTAGTTGATTGATTGGAGGTAATTCTTCTATTTAGATTCTAGGTTACACCAGGAAAACAAGATCTCTGATAGGATTTGCTAACTCCTATGAGTTGTTTGGTATATGCTTTGAAGTGGACTATGGGACTGTTAGCTGAGGACCAGTCTAGTTAAGTGCAGAGGGATTCATTACCAGGATGAACTAACCAGGATGTTGGCCGCAAGATGGGGAACCTTTGAAAACACAGCTGCTGTTCAAAGACCCTATGTTAAGGTTTGGAGGGATTGTTATCTTCATCTGTAGGTGAATAGGAGGAAAAGATAGTCACCCCAGTGAAATCACTGAGATTTTCCTTATAACAAAATCCTCTGATGTTCAGTCTATTTAGATGAGATCTTTAGCTGTTATTAAATTCTTTTCTTAAACAAATAAATGCATAGCTTGTAATCCCAGCTATTAGAAAGGCTGTGGATCTTTTGAGTTTGATGGTTCTGAGCTACGGTGTAATCAGCTGATTCTTAATATGGTGAACCTCCAGATCAGAGGGTGACTAGGTTGCCTAAAGAGCAGCAAATTGACCCAAGTTCAAAACAGAGCGTGTCAAAGACCCCAAGCTAGACTGGGGTAAAACCAAGGAGTATTTAACAAAAGGCAGATAATCTATGGGCCTTTTTCATTAATATTTAAGGTGCCAAAGAATCATTCTCCTACAAGATTTTTATTGCTGTATATATACTATCAGTCTAGTATTAAACCAGGACCCACAGAATGCTGGCACTGAATATGGGATTGTACAGTTTGGCCTACTCCACTCTCCCTGATGGGTAGATAATTTTAAGATGAAAGATATTTGAATATCATATTTTTCCAAATTTGATATAATGAGGAAAATAGAATTTTGTTGTTGTTGTTCAGTAGTGCCCAACTCTTTGTGACCCCATTTGGGGTTTTCTTGGCAAAGATACTATTGGAAATTCTTGGGAATCTCAAAAAGGGTAAAAGAGCAAGAAATTCCTCAGTTATTCAGAAGTCAAACAATAGACTAAAGGAAATGAAAGGTGAAATGTGGATTCCAGAGACCCAAAATCAGGTGTTTTAAGGAAGAAATCAGTGATGAAAAATGAAATAGTGATTTAATGCCCAGGATGGACAAGTGGTTCCAAATATCAGAATCTCTGAAAAAGTGAATACTGTGTTTATGACAGAAATAAAAGAAAATCAAACATAAACATAACCCTAACCCTAACCCCAACCCTAAATGCATTGCTAACCCAAACCCTAATTCTAACCCTAACCCTAAATGCACTCTGGTTCCTAACCCTAACGCTAAACCCAACCCTAAATGTGCTTTGGTTCCTAACCCTAACCCTAAAAGATTGGTTTCTAACGCCAACCCTAACCATAAAGATTGGTTCCTAACCCTAAATGCGCTTTGGTATCTAACCTTAACCTTAACCCTAACCCTAAATGCCCTTTGGTATCTAACACTAAATGAGATTGGTTCCTAACACTAAAAGATTGGTTCCTAAACCTAACCCAAAATAGGTTCCTAACCCTAAATGCGATTGGTTCCTAACCCTAACCCTAACATAGTGATTGGTTCATAACCCTAAATGCGATTGGTTCCTAACCCTAAATGTGACTGGTTCCTAACCCTAACCCTAACCCTAACCCTAACACTAAATGTGTCCCGGCTCTGACCCTAACCCTAACCCTAACCCTAACCCTAATCCTCAACCTAACCCTAAATGCTCTTTAACCCTAACCCTGACCCTAAATGCGCTTTACATCAGTGCTATCCTTGTTGGGAGTTTTGCTTCCTAATTATTTTATCTCTGCAATACAACCAGCAGTTTCTTATTTCATATCCATCATCGGCCATCACCCAGTTTCCTGGACCACATGGTTTTTAGCCATGCCTGAATGTTCCTTGGAATCCTATATATACAACTTAAAAAAAATATTTCTGATCTAGGGGTGATTCCACTCTAGAAACTTTCCTTTATGGCTAGACACACAGGCATACTCTTGGAATCAAGAGAGTATGAACACATGAAGCTTTTTCTAGTCTTGCTCTAGTCCCTTTTCCTCTCTAGCTATCTGTAGCCAGAATGGACTTTGTTTTCTTTGAATGATTCAACTTGCCTCATTGAGCTTCCATGGACGCTGGGGCTTGCTCTTCTGGGGCAGGACCAGAGCTTCCTGTGTGATGAGTCGTGGGGCTGGCTGAGCGGAGGTGTGTTAACGTGGTCTACGCTAGGGGGAAGGGCCAAGTCAAGAACCAATCGGCCCTGGTCGTTCAGGCAGCGCTTGATGATGTCAAAAACTCTATAAGAGGGGAGAGGACGGCTTGAAGATCCTCCTTTCCTTTTCCGGTTGGAGCCAGAGACACCTACAGCCGAAGATGAGCTGCCGGTAGCAGAGCTGACTAGAGGCTAGTGGGTAATCTTCTTACCGTAGAGGGGAAGCATGTATACGATTTTGCCTTATACCATCTCGCTTCTCTGTGGCCTCCTGGTTACTCTTATAAGGCGGACTTATTGGGTCTGGAAGCTTTTGATGAAAATATCAAAATGGGGACGCTGGTTTGTGGGCTTGTTATTGTGGAGTGTAAATACATGCTTTAGTTCTCCTGCCTTCTGCCTAGAGAATTCCTTATATCCTGCAGTTCCGGACCTTTTAGGCACATATGAGATTCTCTTTGAAATCATAAATTCTGCCTTCCTAATATACTATCCCACATTAATTACCTTGTATTTGTTTTTTAATTAATCTGTTTATATTTATTCTGCGTATACTTAGAGATGTGTATGTTGTTTCGTAACAAATTGCAGAATCCTTGAGTTTCATGCTTTCTATTTATTTGTATCCCTAGTACCCAATATTCCCTGGTACACACTACTGGTATTTAATAAAATGCTTGTGGATTAATTAATAGGTACATGGTAGAAGCAGCTTTGGCCCATTTTCATCAACTAAAAACTATTTCCTTTGGAAGGCTGTCATCCTAGTCTAAAAAAAAATCATCAATAGAGTTAGCTGGGTTCCAAGAGTTGGATCTCAATCCATCTCCTTGCCTTATCATTGTTGCTAGAGCAAATCATTCTAGCAAAAAGCTGCATCAGCTCCTAGATGGAAGTTCATCTAATGCTGATTTCTTGAGAACTCATTACCTCAGTGTTCTGATTATTATTGCCTGTTTAATACCATGTTTTAGATTTTCCGACTTCTGGGAAGCCTCCTCATGACTTTGGGCTGTGGAACATGTATATAGTTGAAAACCCTTGTGTGGCACTCCATTCGTTACTCTGTGTTTGGTTACAGGAAATGGATAGGAATTGGAAAGCCATTCCAAATTGGTTAAAACACTTAAGAAAATAAAACGGGATTAATTTGACTAAAGATTAGACTAATGAAGCTTGTGTCTGAAAATGTGTCCTGAGAAGCTTACTCTTCCTTCACCTCCAAGGTTTCCTCCCATCTCCATCCCAGCCAGAGATATGCACTCAGACATAGGCCAGGCATCCTTATTCTCCTCTGAACAGAAGAGATAAAATGCTTTTTTGATTGCTACATTGGCCCAGGAAGAAGGAAACAAACTCAGAACATGGGGGAAAGGAACCTGGCCACCAAGAGCATAATTCCTCTAGGAAATAAAAGAGTATAAGCCTTTTTTGCACTATTTCACTCATAGGCACAACGTGGAAAATATCTCCCCCACAAATTGAGAAAACACCTCAGTCAGACTTGATAGCCACTGTAATAATATGTATGAGCCCTTTTGTAAAGAAAGACTCGTACCATCCATGGGCATGAATGGCCATTCAGAAATACTATACCTTTTGGTGTAGGAGATGATTCTACTACTATGTGAGTGTGAGCAGTAGATTTGACAACTGAGTCACAGAATCTCACGGTTGATAAGGAATCCCAGGGTCAGCTAATCCAACATACGGATGAACAAGAAACCCTTTTACAACCTGCCTGATAAGTGGTCACGCAGAATTTGTTTGAAGTTCTTCAGCAAGAACAAAGGTATTATTTCCCAAAGCAATCCATTCCACCTTGGAAAACTTTTCATCAATCCTGAATCTGCCGCTCTGTAATGTATTCTTCATCCTAATAATGATCTCTTAGTCCTTTCACATCTACAGGCACTGTCAGTTCATCCCCTTATTCAGATTTCCCTTCCCATCCCTTCACAGGTAAAACGGATTGAACAGGTCAGCTATTCACTACCCTCTACCCCTGATTCCTTTGCTTTCTGTCCAGTTTGCACCCATACCATGATAAAACAATTCTACCATCTGTCTTGTCGTATTGTACTCCTACGGTGCTGAATGCTGCTGAAAGAAGTTAAACACATCTTAGCTGGGCACTTGCTGCTGCATGGTGATCTTCTCCTAATTAATAGGGCCCACCGAGAAGCTGTTTGAAACCTCATATTACTCCTTCATTCCTTCTGGGGTGGTCAACCACTATGAGTTTTTCCTCCCCTCCCTCAGAACTCCTCTGTATTGACACTCATTTATTTCTACTTGGCTCCAGTCTGTGAGGAAGAGGCAGCTCTTCTTACCTTATACCATTCATCCCATGCTCTCTGATGTCTTACAGGAGCTTCCTCATTCCCATAGACTAATCTTTCTCTTCTATCTTCAATCTCTTGGCTTCTTTACTACACCTATGTCTCCCTCATCCTTAAAACAATTTTCTACTGGATCCTCTTCTTTTTTCCTCTATACCTTTTCTCTTGACCATTCTACCAGCTCCCATAAGTTCAATTATTGTCACAAAGGTAATTCTCACATCTTAATATACAATCCTAATCTTTTCTGAGTTTCAGTTCAGTATTACCAACTGCCTACTAAACATTTCTTCCTGAATGTACAATTGGATTTTAAACTTAATATGTAAAAAATAAAACTCATTACCTTTCTTCCCTAAAATTGTACCTCCCTCAAACTTAGTCATTTCCAAATAATAATAGCTAATAGCTAACATATAACAGATAAACACTTTGTGCTAAGCACTTTACAAATATTATGTCATCTCATCCTCAAAACAACTGAGGCAAACAGGTTAAATGACATAGCTGGTAATTTTCTAAATTTGGATTTGAACTCGTCTTCCTTACCCAGGCCCAGCTTTCTATCCACTAAGCCACCTAGCTGCCCAGTAATATCTTACTAGTTGTATATGTCATTCCCAAGAAACCCAGGTTTTCGTTTAAGGAGGATTTTCCTACTGCTACTCAAATGGTCCGTCCCAAACATCACCCTAATCTCTAATTCAGCATTATGTTCAGTAATTTCTCCCTGGAAAGTTATCCCCTAGCCTGCTAATAGGCAAGACCTCCTAATCCTTGGGGGATGCCCAGCTTGGATGTGGCCCCCAATTTTGTACGTTGGTCAGAAATTTCTCTTGGTATTAGGCCTAGTTTCTTGCATGGGAGATCTAGTCCCACTCATCGCTCCCCAGAGTATATATGGATTTCAAGAAGGGTGTTAAATTTTGGTTTTAGGAGAGAAGCAAGAATACGTGCTGAAATTGTTGTTTCCATTTCCTCTACCCCTTCCTCTGAGTCTGAGTCCATTTTCGCTGCCTGGCCATCTTCCCAGAATAGTACTTGACCCTTGAGCTTTTTGTCAGGGTATGACTACTTGTAGAGTAGAGAGGACTTTGTCCCAAGCTTGAGGAGCTGCTTTGCTGCTTTCAGAGCTACTTCTACACTGCAAGCTCGGCCACACCAGCACTCCTTCTCCCCCAAGAACTGCCAACCAGAATTGCGGCCCAGATCCAGGCAGAGCAAATCAGGCTTTGCACTCCCACTCTAATCTGCCACTTAATTCCTCCCACCAGGTGGACCTGGAGCCTGGAGCAACTGCAGCTGAAGCTCTGAAAGCAGCCTCAGAGCTGTGCCACCTCTGCCACCCCTGGGGCTAGGCCTGAGGCCCAGCAGCTTTTCCCACTAACCTTCTCAGTTGTCTTTGGCGTTTGTAGGTTGAGAAGTCTGGTAACTGCCACAGCTCACTGATTCAGTGCGGTACACCTATTGTGCCCAGCTTCTGGTCTGGTTGGTCCTGGCACCCAATCTAGGCTCTGCTCTGCCCCACTGCCATCTCCATGAGATAGACCCTTCCCAGCAACCATTCAGACTGTCCTGGGTTGGAGCCCTGCTTCCCATTGCTATTTAGTGGGCTCTGCACCTCTAGAATTTGTTCAGAGCCATGTTTATAGGTGTTTGGAGGGACTTGGGGGAGAGCTTAAGCATGTCCCTGCTTTCCAGCTGCCATCTTGGCTCTGCCCCCCAAGCTTAAAATTTAAAGGAGAAATATGATATACACATAGAAAGAACACACATGCTATTTTTTCATTAGTTAACATTTTCCAACAGAAATCTGCACAATTAAATAAATTCTAAAATACTTAAACTGAACTAGTAAGAAGAAAATGAAAATACTTGTAGAAGGAAAACATGAAAAACAGTTTCTTTATCAATATCTCATTCCCTATGGTCAGAGAATGATCAAATTGTCATTATGATATGGGATTTTAAAAAAGGGGGGGATGTTTCTCATGTTGGATATTTTTTAACCATCCAAAACAATCTTGTTTTTATGATGTCATATGTCACAGTAGCCTTTTAACTTAGATCCCTTTCTTTAGTCTCTATCTCCAATGCAACCTGCATACTACAGGCAAAATAATTTTTTTTCCAAGGACATCCATCCATTTGGTTTCTGGTTCAAATATTTTACTTGCTTACATATATGTATATGCATATGCATATGTATATGTATATGCATATGCATATGCATGTGTATATGTACATGTATATGTATATGATGTATATATCTACATCTACATCATCTATATCTATATCCACATTATCACATATCCAATTTGATTCAATAAACATTCCTTAAATATCTGCCATATTCAAGGTGTTGTGTTAGATGTTAAGGATAAACCAAAAAGTAGTCTTTGCTCTCAAGGAGCTTATATTCTAACACCTAGGTCAATCTAGAGAGGAGTTGTGGAGGAGGAGGTGGCACTGAGCTGGAGTACCAACAATGTTGCTAGCAGCTGCTGTGGGGGTGAAAGACCAACAACACCAGCACACAGAAGGACTGCCAGAACACGTTCTTTGATCTGCTTTTCTAAGGAAAGCAAATGTAAGGGGTTAACAATCTTCCCTTAATTAAACATATATATGCCATTCAGTTAGTTCAGAGGGAAAAGCCAGCACCCAGAACTTCAGAGAGAATACAAACAAAAATTACTAACAGAGACAATATAAACAGTCTAACCAAATCATAATATACACAGTAACCAGAGAAGCACCAACAGCTGGGGTTTTCAAAGCCTGGGGGCTCTTAACAATGGCTACTCAGAGTCTCCTCTGGTCAAATCACAGGACACTCTTCCAGTGAGTGAGAGTCCCAAACAAAATGCTAACCTCAGAGCATATATATCTTGTTTAGGATCAGAGTTTTTCACACCTCTCGAGGATTTTACACCTCTCAAGGGCTTCACACTTCTGCAGGGTGCATGATTTAGGAATAAAGGCTGATACTATAAGCAATTTGGTACAGCAAAGAGTAGTTTACCTGCCAGATTTATGGAGAATGGAAGAATTCATGACCCAACAGAGAGAAAGTTACAAAAATCAAAATGGATCATTTTGATTATGTTAAACTGAAAAGTTTTCATACAAACAAACCCATTGCAACAAAGATTAGGAGGGAAGCAAAAATTAGGAAAGAATCTTTACAACCAGTGTCTCTGATAAAGACCTCATGTCTAAAATATACAGGGAACTGAGCCAAATTTATAGCAATACAAGTCATTTCCCAATTGACAAATGGTCAGAGGATATGAACAGGCAGTTTTCAGAGGAAGAAGTTAAAGATATCTATAGGCCTATGAAAAAAATGCTCTAAATCACTATTGATTAGAGAAATGAAAATCAAAACAGCTCCTAGGTACCCCAACTCTCCTGTCAGATTGGCTAACAAGACAAAAGAGGAAAATGATAAATGCTGGAGAACATGTGGGAAAATTGGAACAGTTACATTGCTGGTACAGTTGTGAACTGATCCAGTCATTCTGGAGAGCAATTTGGAACTATGCCCTAAGGGCAAAAAATGTGCATACCCTTTGAATCAGCATTGCACAAGTGGGAAATGGACCAATATGTACAAAAATATTTATAGCAGCTCTTTTTGTAGTAGCTAAGAATTGGAGATCAAGGGGATGCCCATCAATTGGGGAATGGCTAAACAAATTGTGGTATATGAATGGAATGGAATACTATTGTGCTATAAGAAATGAGGAGCAGACAGACTTTATTACAACCTGGACTTACATGAACTTATGCTGACTGAGGGCAGAAGAACCTGGTGATTATAGTACACAATTACAGACACATGGTATCTGTAAGGACTTTGTTAGACGTGGCTCTTCTCATCAATGCAAGGTTCAAAGACAGCTCTCAAAGACTCGTGATGGAAAAAGCTATGTACACCCAGAGAAAGAACTACAGAGTCTGAATGCAGATTGAGGCAAACTAATTGGTCTCTTCTTTTTTTTGTCCTTCTTTTTTGGTCTCATTTCTTCTTTCTCATGATTCATTCCATTGTTCATAAATCTTCTTTACAACACAACTATTAAGTAAATAAGTTCAGTGCTGAAGTATATGTAAAACCTATATCAGATTACATGCAGTCTTGGGGGTAAGGGGGAGGGAGAGGGAGGGAGAGAAAATTTGAAACTTGAAAGCTTGTGGAACTGAGTGTTGTAAACAAAAAATTAAAAAAAAATAAAAAAAAGAACTGTTGAAGTTCCCAGAGGTCATGTGACTTGCTCACAATCACTCGGCTAGGAAATATCAGAAATGTGATATGAACCGTTGTGCCCCTCACTTCCAGCCTGACATTGTAGTCACCACACCACTCTGCTTCTCTCTGATTCTTGTAGATGTCTACCTCGTTGTTCAAGGAAGAACTTATTCAAGAACTCTGTCACCCTTTCCTCTTGGAAAAATCCTGGTTTCCTTTTCCCCTGGTTCATTTTCTTTTTTTTAAATTAGGTTATGAACTTAATCCTCAACAAACAAACATTCAGAAACACAAAGAACAAAGAAGATCGTGTAGGAAATCATGCACTTCTGTTACATATACTTTATTTTTGTAAGAAAAAAAATACTGTTTATTTCATTAGTAACAAAATTGTCCAGTTTGTTTCTGTCTTTCAAAGTTTTTGATCTCACTCATTAATGTCCTCCTCCCTCTCTCCCTCCCTTTCTTCCTTCCTACTCTTCATCTCTTCTCACTTGCCCTAGAGAGACCTCCCTTTTTAATATACCTCATTCGCCATCTTTAATGACTGTAGTCAAGAGTTCATTACCTTTTAATGATCATTGAACACAGAAAAAGACTTGTAGATGTGGACCAGGAGGGAACATTGAGTGACCACAGAAGGCAGTGACTTGTTCAAGGTCATACATTTAGTTAGTGACTGAAAATTTTCCTTCCTCTGTTGTGGCTGTTGCTGACCTCTCTAGCATCTAATTTACTTGTTTGTCTGGGTGACAGTAATAATTACATTTATACAGCTGTGTGAGCTTAGGTTAATTGCCTAACATGTGTAAGTCTCAGTTTCTTCATCTTTCAAAGAAGGGGGATAGAGTAAATGATGTCTAAGGCTCCTTCCAGTTCTAAATCTTTTTATCCTAAGATTTTAAAAATGCTATCCTCACAACAATTTTGTGAGATAGGTAGTTTAACCGTTATTCTTTCTATTTTATAGATTTACCCCCCCACCCCCAAGGTTACAAAGCTAGTAAGACCCCAAACGGAAACTCAGGTTCCTTGACCCCAAGACTAGTGGTTCATCCTTTCTCCTAACCACAAGCGCTCTGCTAATATTGTGATTTTGAATCTGATGAAAATGTGATCATTTCTTGGACCAAAGCCCTGTAATGATCACTGGTAGTTCATGCTACATAGAGGCTACAAGGTGTTTCAAAAGTTCCTATGAAGTTGTAAAGCTAACGTGGGGATACAATAAGCATTTGTTGCAAATATATTATTAAAGTAACACATGATCCCCATAGAAATGAAAGTTTCACATGCTAAATATATGATTGTAGAAGCTTGTTAAGAGGACCCTTGAAATATATTGATATATTTCCATGTCTCATCCAAACAATATATCATCTACAGATTTAAGGACGCTAGAAATAGGTACATTTCATGGAATCGTATAAACAGTTGGAAAGGACCTCATAGGTCACGTGGTTCAAATGTTTTTTCTGAACTGGTATCTACCACATCCCTGAAAAATGGGCATTTCAGGCTTCACTTGAAGGCATATAGTGAGAGGAAAGAAGGAAAAAAAAGCCATTTTT
This sequence comes from Trichosurus vulpecula, assembly GCF_011100635.1. Taxonomy (NCBI): domain Eukaryota; kingdom Metazoa; phylum Chordata; class Mammalia; order Diprotodontia; family Phalangeridae; genus Trichosurus; species Trichosurus vulpecula. Next base: position 20,202 of record NC_050575.1, on the reverse strand, counting down.
ATGTACCTCATTAATGATGTGACAGGCCCTGTGCCTTTTCACCTCACTAAAGGCCACTTTACTAATATTGTCTCTGGAAGGCGGGTGCCATTATCATCCCCATTCTACAGATGACCAAATGGAGCTGGAGAGGTTAAGTGACTCGCCTGGGAACATGCAGCTAATAGGTGTTTGAGGCTTTGTTTGAAGACAGATCCTTCTGACTTGAGGCACATTGCTCTATTCACTGTGCGGCCTACCTGCCTCCAAGGCTGAGGAAACAAAAGTATTTTCTGAGGCACATTTTTCCTGTGCCATGGCAATGTACCTTGGAGTCAAGTAGAACACATTGAATCCTTCTTCCACGAGATGGTCCTTCCAATATTCGCTCAGATAGCATGCATCCCCATAAGTCACCTTTTCATGGAAAGGATCTTCCTTCCAGTGAAGGTCATAGCATGGTTACTACTCCTCTTACCATCATGTTCACCATACCAGAAATGTACTGCCCAGAAGAAAACCTAGAACAGAATACAGAAGGGGTCCCTATTCCAGAATTCCAGGCCTCTGCTAGCAACAATAAACACAAAACTGTTTGTATGCCATTTGGTATCGACTCACTGAGCTTCAAGCTTGGCATAATTCCAGATATATTTTTCATAATAACTACGGCATAACCCTATCTTCCTCATTTTTACCTGAATCATTGAAAACCAGGGGACTTTTGGGATCCAGTACAGGGTCTTTTGGGGACTTATTGTCGATAGCATTCCACGTATTTGTAGTGGCAATTCAATAAAACCACAGGACCAATTTGGGATCTGTTATATGTTATTCTGAGTGGGGATCCTACTCCACTGGCTTCCATTTGGTCTTCTCAATATAGACCATTGTTTTTTCGTCCAATTCCAAGTCAAGGAACAAAACAACGAGTTTGGAACAGTGAGCTATGTAAATCTTACCCTAGTTACCTTTGGAAACATGGATACGGTTAAGAGTTTAATATTCAAAACGTGATAAAATACCAATAAAAGTCAACTTTAAGGGTTCTCAGTCTTGAATTTTGTGATGGTATCTGCAGCATCGAAGATCGTGCATGTGACACATGTGGTTTTGGTTGTTAAGTCTTTTTTCAGTCATGTCTAACTCTGTCACAGCATCTGGGGTTTTCTTGGCAGAGACACTGGAGTGGTTTGTCATTTTGTTCTCCAGCTCATTTGTCAGATGGGGAAACAGAGGCAAATAGGGTGAAGTTGATGGGGTGCTTGGGTGCTTGTGCTTGGACCTGCATCACGAGATCACATTTCTCTCTACCCTCCAAACACTATCCCTGACAGTTTTTTCCCCAGCCCAAGCACACTGTGCCTAGCAAGAACTCATGAGTGGGCCACAGTAAGACAAACCTATCTTTGGACATCACAGGAACAACTTGACCTCTGAAGAAATTCTCTTGTAAAATATCACGACTATCTTGTATCCACAGAATTATCATGGATTGATTCTCAAAGTTATCATACCCAATCCAGAGGTCAAGCTATCGATATCAGCTCTCAAAGATCTCTTGCTAGAG